>NC_092142.1:65146121-65455690 GCF_043159975.1 Macaca nemestrina
TGTTGAACTATATGCCCTTATTGTTTTCATTCTGAAGGTTTTTTAATCTATACCAACTTCTAGTTCACATAGAACTATCTTCTATTCTATTCTATTCTATTCTATTCTATTCTATTCTATTCTATTCACCTGTCGGTTGAGTCTTACTCCTGTGCTAAACCATTTTAATTACTAGTCTCATATTGTATTTCAATTTCCTGAAGGTAAGGGTTCCCTTTTTAAATATGTCCAAATTCACATGGCGGCCAATTAGCTCAGTTGTTTAGAGTGTGGTGCTATCAAAATGTTCTAATTCTGAATCCAGAATAGAAAGAGGCCTCAAATAAACAGCAAGAAGCTCATACATGTTGGCTGGTTTGTTCATATGAGAATTAATTCCACACCAAGTGCACTACCTATGCTGAAATGGAAGAGCTGGGAAGCAGATCTTATGCCTTGACTGCCTGCTTCCTTGAAACAAAGGCACTCACTGGAAACTACAGTTCCCAAAATCCACTGCTCCAGGGCTTGATTGGTGCCTCTGCCTGTACTGCCCACTGCACTGAGCTCATGAACCACTCTGGCCAGAATGGTCCTTTCATCAGGCCCCAGACAGCAGCCAGAGGATGTCCTGGATGGTGGCTAAAATGTGCTCTGAGGGCCTCAAAGGCAGGACCACTGTCTATTGGGATGGATGTTCAGTTCTTAGGTTAGACAGTACACTAACCCTCTGGCCCAAGAAGCCCCGAGAGAGGGAGAACTCCTAGACCTGTCTTCTTCCCTTTTGGCTAATACGTTCATTCAGACTGGAGTGGCAGAACACACTTTGGCATTTAACAGCAATCTCCATTCTGCTACTTGTAGAAACTGCCCCTAGATAGCTGGATCATGGGCTTCCAGTGTTGGTTTCTGGCAGTGATGTCTTGTTCTGCTCCTTTCTGTTACTTTAAAAGTATATCTGGGCCAGGAGCAGTGGCTCACGCCTGTAATCCCAGCGCTTTGGGAGGTCAAAGTAGGCAGATCATGAGGGCAGGAGTTCAAGACCAGCCTGGCCAATATGGTGGGATCCCATCTTTACTAAAATATAAAAATTAGCCGGGTGTGATGGCACTTGCCTGTAGTCCCAGGTACTCGGGAGGCTGAGACAAGAGAATCACTTGAACCCAGGAGGCGGAGGTTGCAGTGAGCCAAGATCATGCCACTGCACTCCAGCTTGGGCAACAGAGCAAGATTCCGTCTCAAAAAAAAAAAAAAAAAAAAAAAAGTATATATGAAGGACCTCGGAAGGTACTAAGAATTGTTTGCCAGGTACCACCTGTAATTAGAAGTCACCAATTACTTGTTTTAGTAAATAAATAAAGTAAATATAAAATACTAATGTCTTTCAGTATTAAGTTTTATAAGAAGTGGCTGCAATTTTTCTCTGTGGGTGCTGTTGACAGGTCTTGATTGGTCTTAGGAAGCTGGGGAGGACAAAAAGAGGGAATAATGGCTACTAAGCAGCTTGGGAGAGGGAGAGTTCCTTTAGCCCATGAGCTCAAACTGTATCACCTCTCTGGGTTCCCAAAAGTCTTTCCTGTATTACCATTGAGGCCTTGCTGAGAATAAGAAGCTGATAGCTTTGTTCCCATTTGCCATGGTTCCCTGGATGCCCTCCCCGTCCCTAAGGGACTTCACAGAGATGGCAGAGACAACTCAAGGCTATCTGGGGTCCTCTGGCCATAACCAGGGCACAATCTTAGGCCACACATGATGGGCAGAATCTCCCCCTACCCCCAACATTCCGGTCCCCTAGTTACTCACTCCAGTGCTAATCTAGGTACTGCAGTAAAGGATTTTTGTAGATGTAAAGTCTCAAATCAACTGACCTTAGAAAGCAGAGGTTATCTGGGTAGGCCTGACCCAATCAGGTGAGCCATTTAAAAGCAGAATTTTCTCCAGCGGGTGACAGAAGAGGAATCAGAAAGATTTGAGGCACAAGGGGATTTGCTGTGCCTTTGTTGGTTTGAAGATGCGGGGGACCCCAGGAGAAGGAATGTGAGTGGCCTTAAGTCGCTCACAGAGGCCCCTGATTGACAGCCAGCAAGGAAACAGACTCCAGTCCTTCACCCATAAGGAACCAAATTCTGCCAATACTTTCAGTGGACTTGAAAACAGACGTCTCCCCAGAACTCCCAGAAGAGGACTCACTCCAGCCAGTACCTTAATATCAGTCTTATGATAGCCTGAGCAGAGAATTCAGCCATACCACGCTGGACTTCTGACCTACAAAACTGTGTACTAATAAATGGGTGTTGCTTTAAGTCATTAAATTTGTGGTGATTAGTTACGCAGCAAGAGAAAACTAATACAGCATCCAGTGGCAACAAAACGTGCCTCCCAGACCTGATTTCTCACTGTGCTAAGCAGAGCGGCCTGGATTAGAGCCCTGCTCTGTCTGCATCTTTGCAGGAAATTCCCTGTCAAAGATCAAAAGTTAGCCCGGTGTGGTTCATGATAGGAAAACCACTTGCTCCCTGCCTGGCTCCTTGCCACCTGTACTGATGGGGAAGGGGGAACTCTGTCCACATCACAGTGCCCCTGGCGGCTGGGAGGGCAGTGCAGCAAGCACAACCCATTAACACATCAAGAGGGTGCCACGGGACTGCATTGCTAAACCCCGATTTTGATTTTTCCAGGCATCTGGAGGAGGAAGGAAGCAGAGGCTGTGTTCTGAATCTGAAGCCATCTATTTCCATGCCTTCAAAAGGCAAGAACGTCTAAGCCCTCACAAGTGGAAGAAAAGGGAAGATGGGAGGGGACACAAGGCAGTTGCCAGGAGGAAGGATGGGGACCCGGGAGCTGGGGCGGGCGGTACCGCGGATGCACCACCAGCATGTTAAAACGCTCTCCCCGCAGACCCGACAATCGCCAGCTCTGCACACCCGACAATTTGAGATTTAGACATATTCAAGTTTTCTAAGCCTCAAATTAGCCCTTGTAAGAGCTTATCTTCTTTCCCCCCAATTGACTTTAATCAAGTGCCTCAGAAGCTGGGAAATATTTTAAGTTAATCAGGCCCTTAATGCGGTGCCTGGGGAATGCCGCCGTGCCGCCTGCTCCTGCTCCTCCCTTCACTGTACTTTTCCCACCTCTTCCTCTCTTCCTTTTTCCCCACACTGCATTTGTGAAATGCTTGGCAAATGTGTCTTACCAGTGAAAGAGAGACCAAAAGAGAGAATGCGACAGTGAACACGACACGTAAGAGCAAAATCATAAAATGGTTTTCCTGACATTCATAGGCAAATACTGGTTCCAGTACTGAGCAGCGTTTGTGAAATTTTTTCTGTACAAAATGTTTCCATAAGTGCTTAAAGTGCATGGAATACATGGCAGATTCCTGCCCAAAAAGAACTCACAGCACAGTGACCACATTTCTGACTCCCAACTACAAGCCGAAGTCTGACGAGATGGCAAATACTTGAATACTGATAATCATAATCACGAAGATTTATCGACCACTTACTATGAGCTCGCTGTTCTGTTCTACATATGCAAACTCATTTGCTTTCCACAAAGTAAAAGTCCTTTAAGAGCAATACAATTACTATTTCTGTCTTACAGGTGATGAAACTGCAGCCTAAAGAGGCTAAGTAATTCATTCCAAGAGCTTTCTAACTCCTGTCCTACTGCGAACTTGTGAGCACCCAGAAATTCCAAGCCAGATGTATTCCATACCTCCAGTCTAGCTAGGGAGATCTGATAACCCCACAAAACAAGGGGCGAGGCTGCAGGACTCCAGAAAGGGCAGGCTGAGGTCAAACACACACCTGTATCTTACATCAGGCTGTCCACACCTTGAGATGAGAATTTGTGTGCAAGAGATTTATTTAAGGAAGAAGGAAAAGAAATGACAGAGTGAGAGAAGAAGGAAAAACAGAGAAAGGGAAGAAACCAAGCAAGGGTGGGATTTCAGGCAAGGTCCCAACCTCAGCCTGATCCCCTGGGGGATCCTGGAGCACAGATTACACCTCAGTGTTTGTCCTACCTCCAGCAAGGGAGCAGCCTTCTGTTCTCCAGCACCAGTTACTCATTGGCTGCAGGCTGCCCAGGAGGCAACAGGATTCCAGGCCCTTTCAGCTCTCTCTGCTCTTAGGTGAAGTGGATCCACAGGTTCAAGCAGTCAAAGGTGAAGCAGATGTTACTGCATGCACAGATGGGCCAGAGGGATCTGAGGGGATCTGAGCAGAGCCTTGTTGGTGTCCCCTGAAATCTGTTTAAATCCTGAGGTGTTTGTCTAGCTGTGTGGCCTTGGGTGAGTTGCTTAACCTCTCTGAGTCTCAGGATCTGCACCTGTGAAATAGGAATTATGATTCCTATTCCTCCCTTTCAGAGTTAGCACGAGAATTCAATTAGATAAAATAAGGACGTGTGATTTAAAAGAGGCATCAGTACTCCATGATGCAGCATCGCCCAAATGGCCATAAAATTCCCCAAAAAGACAGGAAAAGACCAAAAAAAAGGTTATGAGTAACTCAAAAAGACCTGCAAATGTGCTGCTCAGGACTCAGCCCCCATCCTTCCCCATCAATGAGGAGGCCGTTTTGAACCATCCCTTTGAGCTGCGACCACACAAGCAGAATTAGGTCTTCCCCTTAAAACCCAACCACTTTGGGCCTGAGAAAAAGATCCCGGATAAAAACTGGGAGCCACCCCATGCAGTCAGCTCCCCACACTGCACATCAGGTGCCTGAGCCTGCATCTCTATTTTGCTACTACCCAGAGGATGGAGCTTGTAAAACTTCAAAGAAAGGCCCCATCTGAAAGGGGGAGAGAAGAGAACTAGGTCCAGGGTTGGTGTCTGCCAGGGTTCTCTCTAATCTAGCCCCATTGTTTTAGTTCTTTAATTAAGTGTCTCTGCTCACATTCCCAGCTCACCTTCCCGAGAAACCCAGCTATATTGAGCAGATATGTAAAAGGCGACAATTAAATTGTCTTATCAAATTTTCACAGCTTATTAAGTTGTTCAATTGCATGGGAAATGATTAGTGCCTGTAAATAGAGAAAGAAAGCATCAGCCCAAGAGGCCGCAGACTGGGGCTGGAGGACCTAAAGGTAATCTAGAAGGGGTGGGGGTGTGGGCTGGCCTCACTGAATTCTCGGCAGTGTCCCAACAGGGTTTCCACTGGACATCCAGGTAGCAAGGAGTGGCAGAGATTAACTGACTTTTCTGAGGTCCCAGAGAGATCCCTGGACCTGGAGACAGGAGGCAGAATTTTCAAGTCTAAACTCCATCATTTACCAGGTGTGGGAACTCAGGAAAGCCACTGACACCCCCTCAGTCTGTGTGCTTATTCCACTTGGCCGGGACTGGGGCAGAGACCTGATTCCTGGCGATGCCTGGTGCTCACTCAGTGCGTTACTGAGGGTGGCCTGGCACTCAGGAAGAGTCCTGTTGTGTAGCTGCATCTAAACAGCTTCCACCAGTGTGCTTTACAGATCCAACCTTAAGCAAGCCCCCTTCCTTCCTGTCCAGGAGGGCCTCTCGTTAACAAATTCTAGACTCTAAGCCTAAAGTCAGTGCCTGACCATCAGGAAGACTGAAGCCCTCCTGCGCCAGCAGCATTCCTGTGGTCGCTGGTGGAATTATTTTTTCCATTTTGGATATGAAAAGAGAAAGCTTTATGTGCCTCATTTTCCAGGAATGTCTCATGTAGATTAGCTGTATGTTGTCGGTCCAGCCACCTCCACCCCACCCCCCAAAAAACTACAAATTACATAGTTATGTGAATAAAACAGCCAAAATTTGACCCTTGGCATGGATGCTGAGCACCATCACTCACTTTGCTTAAGGATAGGATATCTTTTAAAATCTCTTATTGGCTTCAGCTCAGTTCCCTGAAAATGTGGAGAAGCTACAGAATCCCCTAGAGCTCTAGGAGTGGGACTAAGCGTAGGAAACTGGGGAAAGGACTTTGAAGGGATCCCTTTTTTTTCTCTTGGGTCAAGACATCCATGTTGGATAAAAACTGAAGAAAAAAAAAAGAGAGAGAGAGAGTTTAGAAGTCGCCTGGGCCCATCCAGGCAGAGAGGCTGTGGTCAGGGGTGGACTACCGAACACGTGGTCTGGTGGCTTAAGACAGGAGCAAAGCAGAAACTCCCAGAACAAATCTGCCATGCACAGTGCAAATGAGTAGAGAGTTGGGGTCGGCCTCTGTCCAACCTACATCCACATTCCTTAAAGCAGCACCTATCTGATGACTCATCAACTGTTGAAGGGGTCATGGTACAACAGCCCCAAAAAGAACTATCGCAACATACAGTTTTGCACGGATTTCTTCATAACTTTAGGGCACTGTCACATTCACCTGCCTGGTGATCCTCTTAATGCCCCTGAAAGGGGCAGGGAAGCTCTCACCACCCCATTTGTTCTCAATGGAAACTTCCAAGCTTAGAAATTCAACCATTGCATAATCCATTGCGTAGAGTTGAAGTCAGGCTTACTTGCCTTGTTCAAGGTTGCAGAACGACCTCTAAGTAGCCTGGGTTTGTAATTGAATATGCTCTTTCGTACCATTTCAAAACACTTTGGGGAAAGGCTCATAATAAAGTCACAGGCCACCAAAAATCCATTATGCCCCAGTTGGAAACTCAAGACCCTGGGCACATGCAACCTGGAGAAAAGTGAAGAGAGGATGTTTTCCTTTCTTCTCGAGGTCAGCTGCTGAGTTCTTCCTGTATGTAGAGACTGATTTTCTCAGTTTTTCATAACATGAAACACTGTTGCTTATATTCTGGCATCACTTTAAATGCTTTGCTCACATCTCCTTCCCTCCTTCTCCACTCATTTCCCTTTTATGAACATGCCATCCTTATCCAGAATGACAGGCACTATGGGGAGAAAAGCACAAGAAAACCTAACTTTCTTATAAACATACAGAAATTTGCAATGTGAGAATTCTCTTTTTTGATGGATTAGTCATGTGTATTCCACACAATGAGTCAGCTAAGTTAGAAACATTAATAGATTCAATGGAACCTGAGACATCTTTGATTATTGATGCCAGGACCCACCCTGATGTGGATGGGTCACCAAAGAAGCATCGTCTTATTCACTAAATGGGACACAGAGATGAATATTGGACCTGGGGAGGTTTGCTTAGCTGTGGAACAGCAGGGCACAGAGAGAAGAGAACCATCAGATACAGACAGGGTGCAAATGTCAAGCTCAGTGCTAACAGGGACCCTCGAATTTTATGAAGCAGACCTCTTCGTCCTCGGTCATTCCAAGACAATAAGCCAGGAGCCTCCAGAAGGTCATGAATGAAACAGAAAGAAAACTGAGCAGAGAAAGGATGAAAGTGAGAGGTGAAGTTGAAGGAGGAGAAATGGAGTTGGAGGCAGGATAGAGAAGAGCCAGAGCAGGGAAAAGCCCTTCCCCAAATCAACAAAGAGATGCAGTGCCTCTTTGTCAACTAAAGAAAAAGTCACACCAGGCTTGAAGTCAGGTGTGAGGCTGCTCAGTAGCATATGTCCTGGGGACTGAGAATTTTCCAGACTTGAATCTCAGTTCCACACACTTACTACCCATGGGACCCTAAATAAGTTACCCACCCCAGCTGAGCTCTAGCTACTGCACGCAGATCACAGGAGGCACCCACTCCACCTCCCAGGGTTTCTATGGGTGTCACTGGGCTCACTTGGAGGAGCACCCATCTCAGGTCCTGGGACATCAGCATCCTGATCCTCTGCACAACCATATACAGCAGAGCTGCTGGGGAAGAACCTGACCAGGCTGGTGCAGAGCCCATGTTCCTTCTACTTTGCTGTCAATTGTGGATAGGCTTTAGAGCAGCACATGAAATCTAACAGGGAGCCCCAACCCAGAAGCCTGTGTGAGTGGAGCTGGCCTGGCTGAAGTCAGAAGACAGAGCTCAGACTCATGCTGATGACCTCCTCATTTTACACCCCCAACCTTGGCCTTGGCAGTCACTCCAAGAGTCCAGAGCTCCACACACTCAGTTTTGAAATCATGAATTTACGATAGAACTTTTCACAAGGCAATGCCTCAATCAAAAATGACAGAATGACTGACATTAAGCTTAATGTTTGTGCACTTACTATTCAGGGATACCCTTATTAGGTAGATTATTCTATCAGGTCCATCTTACAGAGGGTTAAGACTGAGGCTCAGCTGGTCCAAGGACATTCAACCTCAGGTGCTCACACTGTGACTCTATTGTAGGAAGCCACATTGCTCTCTCTGATGCCAAAATTTCTTATTAGCCCTTCTAAGCCTCCTAAAGGGAAAATGGGGCTGAGATGATGGTGGGTTGCCCTCCCAGCTCCCCCAAGCCCTCACCTTTAACCAACACCCCCATCTGGCTACCTTCATCGTCAGCAACTGGAGTCCATAGGTGGGCCTGGAACATTCTTCACTCAGAATGTCCCTGCAGGCCCTCAGCCTCAGCCTCAACAAGGCAGGAACACACAGGCTAGAGCTGTTTGTCTCCTTCTCGTTCATCACCATCTCTCTGGGCTCCCATTCCTTTACTGCTGAATCCCCTACTTGCCCCCAACTACAGCAGACAGAGCCAAGATGAAGAGGAATGCTCTCACCAGGCCAGCTGTTCCCAAGCTGCTGCTCCTTCAAGAAAAATCTCCCCAACTGGTCTGCATCATAAACATGTCTTTGCCAATCCAGGGTTTGGTCCAGACCTCAAGGATCCTGAGAAGTACCATGGAATTCAGTTCTTGGTGGGTTACAGCAGTAATGGATGTTGGGGAAGAGGCGGATGCATTTGGCACATGGTTAAGCAGATCTACTATGTGCAGTGTCTCGTGCTAGGTTCTGAGGATACAGCAATTATAGGATGTATCCCCTTAGAACAATAGGACTGGATGAATCTTTAGAGAACTCTTACTTCCACCAGCCACTTCAATCTGAGGCAAACTAAGATGCAAGCTGTGCATGTGACTCAAGCCAACAGGGTCACTTCCCTGAGACGTTTCCAGCTGGAGCTGGAGGACCAGGGGTGTGTGGTTGGGGCTTTCTGCCAGGGCTGGGACAAGATGAAGTGAGTGAGATGCCCAGTGCATGGTGTGTCAGGAGGCATCACTTCCAGGGCCGTTCCAGACAAGTGCTTCTAGGGGGCGAGAGAAGGGGGCCCAGGAGCAATGAGGGTTATATGGACAGCAATTCTTTCTTCCCATCTATGGCTACCCCAGTGCTTTCCAACAAATCCCCTCTATCTCTTAACTCAGATGGAGGTGTGTTTCTGTCACTTGCTGCCGGAGTGTTCTGACCAACAGTGAGGCTTTTCCACGTACATCCCTCCGACATCTGCATGGCTCAAGTCAATGACCCGGTCCCTGCCCTCTGGTCACTGGCACTAGGCTCTCTGCCATCTGGTGAGGCTGCTGACTCACCTCAGGTACCCATCCCCACCAGGATCTCCAGACTGCTGGGTGCAGCTCCCAAAAGCCTGGGACCCAGTCCCCGCCATTAAAGAGCTTGATGACCCCTGGTGAGTTCAGCAGGCGAAAGGGAGTACACAGGAAATATGCCTAAGTCTTGACTAGGGAGACAGGGTGGACTGTGCTGGGATGGCTAGAATAAGCCACACGTCATCTGAGAAGAGGGATGGGGAAATTCACTTTGAGTGAGCAAGGAAAGGGTTAAGGGGTAAGAGTCACTGAGAATGAGGAGACATTCTAGGGTCATTCTAGGGATATTAAAAATTCTAGGGTCCATTCTGTCATGACAAATGAAATGAAGTGCTGGTTGGAAACCTCTGACTATCTGCCACATCCTACATTCTAAAAATTCATGTTCAGGCAGGGCGCGGCAGCTCACACCTGTAATCCCAGCACTTTGGGAAGCCAAGGCGGGTGGATAATGAGGTCAGGAGATCGAGACCATCCTGGCTAACACGGTGAAACCCCCGTCTCTACTAAAGATACAAAAAATTAGCCGGGCGTGGTGGTGGGCGCCTGTAGTCCCAGCTACTCGAGAGGCTGAGGCAGGAGAATGGTGTGAACCTGGGAGGCGGAGCTTGCAGTGAGCCGAGATCCTGCCACTGCACTCCAGCCTGGGCAACAGAGCAAGACTCCACTTCAAAAAAAAAAAATAAAATAAAAAATAAAATAAAATAAAAATTCATGTTCTCTTCTCCTGCCCACCCAGGTCCACAGGGCTGCCTGGTCCCTGTCACGTGACCTCCCTGCCTAAGCTACAGATGCTACCAGTATGCTCACTGACCCCAGGCTCATCTCCAGACCTGGTCTTGCTAGAGCCCCAGTGTGCCACCCCTGAGTCTGCTGCTGAGCCTACGCTCGGGACCAGCCCTGCCCCGTGTTATGTCGGGACTAGAGGGAAAGGAAGGGATGTGGGAGCAAGTTTCCTGCTGTCAGGGCCTCCCCTCTTCCATCTGACCAGGCTACGTTTAGATGGAGATGGGAGGCCTATGAGAGCAGCCACGGGGTACAGTGGAAGACAGGAAACATTGGGGTGCAGTGGGGGGAAGCAACCTTGGGGCACAGTGGGAAGAAGGAAACTTGGTGGACCAAAAGGATTTTGGAAGCATCAGGACCTGGGCAAACTATTTGCCAGCATGGCTTCCACCTCAGGCTGACACTGGCAGAAACCCAGTGTCTGGGCCTGCCGGAAGCTGAAGAGGAACATCCGCCAGCTGGATTCCCCTTAAAAGGAGAGTTCCTCCTAAAATAGGCACGCATGACCCAGTCATGAGGGCGGAGACGGATCCAGCAGCTCCCAGAGGTAGGACATAGCTCCAAGCCCAGAAGGAGTTTGGTGTTTCAAATCACACATCACAAATCACTTTCTCTCTGCACATTCCTTGGAAGCTCTGGTGTGTAAACTTTCCACCTTATCTTTCCCAGAGCGCATGCCAGGACGTGGCCGTGATGATGTTTCCATTTAAGCAAAAGAGACAGGGTGTTAGCAGCCCCTTGGGCTCCTACTAAAATGAAGAAATCGACCAGGCTGTCTCCAAGCCAGGGAGAAGGAGAGAAGGGAACAACAGAGATGAACCCACAAGGGAAGAAAGCAGAAAGGGGAAAGAGGACTTGCTATTGCTGCACTGTTAGAGTTTGCGGAGCTCCAGGTGGTGGTGCCTACGAGTGTTGCTCTAAAGTTCTCCACCAGGGTACAGATCACAGGGTGCCCCTTACTTGCTGTGTGATCTTGTGTGAGTTAGTCAACCTCTCTGAACTTCAGTTTGCTTATCAGTAAAATGTCCATAGTAAAATAATTCCTCCTTTCTAGGACTGTTATAAGCACTGCATAAGATGGCACATGCAGTGTGCCAAAAAAAAAAAAGAGAGAGAGAGATCAATCAAGGCAGAGAAGTACAACATCAACATTTCGCCTTCCACTGTGAAAGTAATAAAGAATTGGAATATTATTTAAAGATATGCAAATATCTAGGTCAGCTAACCTTGACTTGTTGGAAATCATTGTTTAGTCTACCCTAGCTGTAAATAGGGTCTGTGTCTGCAGAATATATCATTTGAAATTAAGGTTCTGCTGCTTGAAAGAAAGAAAGAAAGAAAGGAAGGAAGGAAGGAAGGAAGGAAGGAAGGAAGGAAGGAAGGAAGGAAGGAAGGAAGGAAGGAAGGAAGGAAGGAAGGAAGTTTGAAAACCATCATCCTGGATAATAGCACCTCTGGGTATAGATTTGTGCCTTCAAGATTCACAAGAAGTCACATCTTTCCAGTGGGAAAGCTGCCTCTTTGAGAATACTGAGCTTCCGGCAGGTGGGAGACTGAATATGGGGGATTATGATAAAGAAATGTGAGTCCCACTTTTGACACATGCTGGTAATAATCACTGAACCCATGATGTAATTATTCATTTTGTTTCAAGAGACAATATTTTTCCCACATAGGAGCCATTGCTTTCAATTTTACAAAGTCAAAATTGAGCTCTCAGAGAGCTAAGTCATCTGTTTCATGTACTATAACCTTTGGAAATGCATTTGAAAGGAAGAGAGCAAGGTTTTTAGATATGAATAGCCACAGGTGGTAGGAAAGGTGACCTTGCCGGAGGGTTGCCCGGCAATCAGGCCCACGGAGGTCAGCAGTCTCATCTTGTCTCTCCCAGACCAGAAGGCAAGAGTCACCCTCAGACCTTCACCCTGGCTCCTGCACTCCTGGGCTATAAGGAAGGACATCTCACCTGCAGGAATAGGTAACATCCCAAGGTCCCAGAGTTAGGAACAGCAAAAGATGCTGGAAAACAAATATAGAATTTCAGGAAGGAAATTAAAATGTACACTTAGGGCTGATGCCTGCTTTCCAGCCCCAGGGCCTTGTTTAAGAATCAGGAAGTACTGAAGAATATCATTAAGACTCTTTGATAAGGAAGGTAGAAAAATTCACTCACACCTAGATGGCAACTGACCCATGAGAAAATCCTCCACTCTTTCAGCATGTTTTCCTTGAAAATATTGTTTATTTTTAGTAGAAATCCTGGGGGGGAGAGCTCTTTTAACTCTTTAATCTTTTGTTTGTTTAAAGAACTTTTCAATACTTCAGAATCATTTTCCCTCAACACATTTATATCAAGACTTTTTTTTTTTTTTTGTCAAACAATAAAAACAAGCACTGGCTAACTCTTTAAAAAAAAAAAATTTATTGCAAGGACACAGGGTCACTCACAGAATCAAAGGTAAAATCAAAAATGTATTATGCCTTCAGAACAACCAGAACTCCTGGGACTGTCAACACATGGCTTATCTTTCTAGAATGTTGGGAGATAGATGGATGTGGCTTCAGCCACCTCCCTCAACAGGCATCTTTGGGCAGAATGATTGACAGGTCATCTGAGCCACATCAAAGGAAGAGGAAGGAATTCAGTTCCCCCAAAGGGGATAATCACACTTCTGTTTTGACAATTTATCATTTGTGTGTCCTTTCTATGTAAGAAAAGCACTCAAACATACCTTTTAATCAAACTCCCGAACTGCATGGGAAAGTTGGGCATTCTATTGAAATAACAGCAGAGAGGGCTGGGAAGGAGGGATGTTTTTTTAAAATCTTATTACATCTTAATACATCCTCTGGATTAGATGTTGATTAATTTGGCACTAAAGGCTGCTGTTAATCAGTCACATGTCAGCCATCATTTCTAGTGACATTTAAATTACAAAGCATGATGGGATTAACTGCACTTTTGCAAATAACCTCTTTATAAAAGTATAAGTAAACCTGATGTGCACACTGGAGGTATCAGCACCCTCTGTTTCACTCATTGTGATTCTGGGGATTATGACAAGGCTTGGCTTGAGCTGATGAATTCAGACCCATTGTGTTTAACAAGGCGTTTGGAGTTTGGAAGTCATTCTCAGAGACTTGGAATTTCCTGAGCCAGTTTCCAGAATGACAGTCAAGCACTTCCTTAGGTTCACTCCTGGCGGGATCCTGGCTCAACCTGGGGAAGGTGCTTGTTCCTTTGCCTCAAAAGAGAGTGATCAGTGATCGGGTGGTCCGCACCCCTAGCCACTTCTTGGCCCCAGGACCCCTAGAGGGCATGAGACCCTCTTAGAGCACTGACTTCCCATTGTCTAGAATGACCTGCATGAGCTGCTCATTTGGGGGGGTAAGCAGATGGGAGAAAGCAGGCGGAGAGGGAACTAATCATCACCAAGTGCCTAAGGCATTCCAACAACTGCTTTCGGCTCTTCTGGGGGCCCCCACCTTGTTATACAAATATTTTTTTAAAACTTGTAAAATACTGGGGGAAAAAATAAAGTAGAGGCCGGGCGCGGTGGCTCACGCCTGTAATCCCAGCACTTTGGGAGGCCGAGGTGGGCGGATCACAAGGTCAGGAGATCGAGACCATCCTGGCTAACACTGTGAAACCCCGTCTCTACTAAAAATGCAAAAAATTAGCCGGGCGAGGCGGCGGGCACCTGTAGTCCCAGCTACTCGGGAGGCTGAGGCAGGAGAATGGCGTGAACCCGGGAGGCGGAGCTTGCAGTGAGCCGAGATCGCGCCACTGCACTCCAGCCTGGGCGACTAAGCGAGACTCTGTCTCAAAAAAAAAAAATAAATAAATAAATAAATAAATAAATAAATAAATAAAGTAGAAAACTGAAGATACCCATAATCCTACAACCCAGGAATAAACATTCACATTTTCAAAGACTTTTAGGCATATGGGGTGCATATGCAGGTGTGTTCATCCATGTTGCCTTCAATACTTCTTATGAGACAAATAGGGAATAAATAAATGTATGTGCATAATTAGGGTCATGATATATGCATACTTTTGCATTCTGCATTTTCTTTTCTTTTCTTTTTTTTTTTTTTTTTTTTGAGACACAGTTTTGCTCTGTCTCCCAGGCTGGAGTGCAGTGATGCTATCTCGTTCACTGTAACCTCTGTCTCCCAGGTTCAAGAGATCCTCCTGCCTCAGCCTCCCAAGTAGCTCGGATTACAAGTATGCACCACCACACCTGGCTAATTTGTATTCGGCTAATTTATCTGGCTAATTTGTATTTTTGGTAGAGAAAGGGTTTCACCATGTTGGCCAGGCTGATCTCAAACTCCTGATCTCAAGTGATCCGTCCTCCTCGGCGTCCCAAAGTCCTGGGATTAATTAAAACTTTGGCTCAGTTTTATGTTACACTCAAAAGACTATCATTGCTCCCACCCCAGTGCACTTACTGGGTACTCAAATTCTCATTAAGTAAGGCGGGTGGTTTCAGTTTTGATAGGATGCTCCAGTGACAGGAAACTCACTACCAGTTGAGTCGGGTAGTTCCACATTTGGGTATCACGAACGCTTGAAGGTCCTTCCTTATATCAAAACAGAATTTGCTGCTATATATTGGTGCCATACTTGGGACATGCATTAACTAGCTAATTCCTTTTCCATGGATTCTTTAAACCAGTTCAGATATTTCTCTACTCCCTCCCTCCTCCAGGCTAGTGAACTCAAGTCATTTGAGAGTTTCTTTCCAAGGCCTGGATGTTGGGGCTCCTCCCCATCAGAGATTCTTTCCTCTGGTAGCCCCCCTCCCCAGCTAGCTGCCTGCATCCCTTTTCAAGAGAGCCCCAGCCTTTGCCGGGTGACCCCCTCACTCTTTCTGCAGCGCACAAGTATTTCAGAAAATGAGTCCTAATTCTTCAATAACTAACATGGTGTAGACATGCCACAGCCACTCCGCAACAACAGTAGTCACACCAGGGTTAAGCTCACCCCCCACCTCTGTGGGCAACTGTCCTGTTTCTTGATCCCGATCCATCCCTCATTGAATGTGTGACTTTGAGCACTGTCTGAACCTTTCTGGGCCATGCAGGATGTAGGAAAGATGAAGTGAGATGACGCTGCACATGCAGAGTTTATTTAAGGTATAGGGCAGGCTTTGCATTTGATGCTGTGCAGCCTATCCTACCTGGCAATTAATTCTTCACCTAGGCAAGTTCAAGGCAACGTGGAGAAAACAGACCACTCATGGCCCCTTGAGATCCCACAGTGGCAAACTCTCTGGTCCCAGGAAGTGTGTGAGGCCAGATTTCTGGGTGAAGTACCCCCATGGTTTCCAATGTGCCAATAGTTTGCTGTACAGTGGGGAAGGGTGTGATGGAGAGGTGACTAGGCAGGACGGGGATACTCAGACCTGCGTATCTACAGCATCCCTGTTGGGGACACGGGCAGAAAGTCAGATTTGCCAGTGTGCAAGCTTCAGCCATGGCTGGTTCCAAATACCCATTCAGCTCTGTTACTGAGGAGCAGAGAGTCTGCAGAGTCCCCTACACACACCCTTTTCAGAAGGGGGCTCATAGGCCTGGGATCTCAACACCTGGGATCAGCTCTGGAATTGGGACAAATGGAAGTTTTAAAACAAGAGCAAAGCAGGACAAAGAAAACACGCTTTCGTTTAGCACTCCAAAGTAAATGGCATTTCTGCATACTGCTGCAGTTTGGCCAGAAATTAACAAGTTTGTAAATTTTGATTAAAATGTAATTCAGGAGGAGGAACGAACAAATAGTTGGAAGCCCTCTGGGGCCTCTGATAATGGTTCTCACTGCTCCCACCAACTCCAGGTCCAATCCAGCATCAGATGATAATAGTCATAAAAGAGGTAGCTCCAAAGGAAAGCTAGAGGACTGCTCTCTGGACAGTCATCAGGACCACAGCTTAGGTGACATCAGGGACAAACCGTGTCAGGGAAGAGGACAGCTGCTTAAACTTCATTAACTCAGAGGCTCTGGATGGAGCTCATGAGACGTCAGTAAACAAAGGTGTTGAAATGTCTTTCGAACACTATTTCAAGCACTGATTTTCATTTTCTCTCCCTGCTGTTTTTGTAGCTGTTATTGCTTCTAAGATGCATGTTTCACGATTGTCTGTGCTCCACTGGGGAAACCAAAGTCCAAGAGATGATGTGTGTTGCGTGTCTCAACACATCCAGCTCGACAGGTGCCCACAGGCCACTCTGTCTGGGCACAGAGCCTCTCCCCACCCTGCCCATTGGATAAACTCCTATTCATCCTTTGAGACTCATTTCATGGGAGTTGAAACCAAGAAACTTGGGAGTCATTCAGCCCTGGCAGTTCTCCCTCCCACAGCCCAGGTCCCATTGCTTTTCTCTCTTGAATCCTTCCCCATCCCTCTGACGGTCCTGCCTGCATTATCTCTCCCCAGGATGTAGTCACCTCTGTGTAACAAGTACTGAGCTAAGGATGTCATGGGAAAACTGCATTTCATCCTCCCAGCAGCCCCATGCACCTCACTTTAGAGATGAGTAAACTGAGGCTGATATGCAGGGGTGCTGATCTACTAACTTGCTCCCCAACCTTGGCCAGTTTGCTCCCCTCTGCGGGCCTCAGTTGTCTCATGCATAAAATGGGGGGTTTGGATAAAATTGTCTTTAAGATTCCATGTAGTTCAAACATTTTATGCCTTGCAGTTTCTTGCTTTTAAAAAAATGTCACTAGTGAGATTGTGTTTTTAGTTTTCTATTTGGAACTAGGAAGGTTTTAAGAGAAATATTGATCAGATGGACTACAGCATAAGATTGTGAAGGGCCCAGTGGGAAATTTTTGAAGGAAGCAGTGTTATGTAATTGACAGAGGAGAGAACACGAGAGCGGCGGGGAATGGTCTGCTTCCCTCTGAAGAGGTGTCATGCGGAAGAGGCAGTGTGTCTCACCTCTCTCTCCAGAACAAAATCTGAGCCAATCTCAGAAAGTTCTCAAGAGGCAACCGTCAACTAAATTTACGAAACAACTTTCTACATCTGTACTCCTGGGGGACAAAAGGTCGCAGGCCTTAGAAATGAAGACTCAGGCTGCAAGTGGCTCTGTGACTTACTGAGACCACCTACTTGAATATCCTAAACTAAGCCTCAGTTTTTTAATCTGTTAAATGGGGATAAAACTAAACCTACCTCAGAGGATTGTGATGAGAGTTAAAATAAATAATATTTGCAAAGTGTTCAGCACAGTGCTGGACTTACAACTAGTTTCAGTTATTATTATCATCATCATTAGAGTTAATATTGTTACCATCAGGTTTTTTTGTCATCTTCACACTGAGGCAGGCATCCCTTCTTCAAGGGAGAGGCAAAGCCTCTTTGGTGACATCAAACATGACCTCTGAACAGACCGCAGAACACTATCCAACAGCATGGACAGACCTCCTTGGCAAAAGCTGGATCCACTTTGAGCCTTGATTCATGACACGCACCCAAACAATTCATCGGTTTTTTGAAATTCATGACTTGAAGGAATCTCAGCATCTCTTGCCTGATCCTGGAGGCAGCCTAATGGCCTCCCCTCCTAGAAGTGTCAATAGGGTGACAACACAACCTTCTCTGAAAAGCATGGAAAGCTCTATTCGCATGGTGCCCAAATATGTCCTGAATTCATGGGGACAGAGAAGCCGGGAGAGCAGGCCTAGGGGAGGAAGAAAGTTTATTAATTGGCACGGCGTGCAGGTCCTACAGAGGGCTGGGGCAGCAATGCATGGAGACAGAGTCCTTGATTAGCTTAGAAAAGCAACTACCCCCCAAAATAGAAGAAAGGAGCCAGGTGAACCTACACATCCCAAATCATCCTCAGGACTGATCGTCTTAATTCTGAAGTATCGAAAATCAAAGGTTCTTTTCTGGTTTATCTAAGAGCCCTCAGATAGTAGTTCTTTTCTCAAAGGGGAGAAATGAAGCTGAAAACTTACTTTGTTCTCTCCTACTAAAGCCCATACTTTCTAGAGTTCAGGAGCCCCACAGTTCATACTATTTTAAATATCTCTAGAAAATAAAATTTGTTGTGCAGACAGGTGATGGCACAAACTTGACAGATGGGTAAAAGATTCTTTTGCCCTGGGCACTCCTATTAATGTACCAGGATATCTAAATTCCTGAAAAAACATCTCTCCTTCTGCCTTTATTTAAAACAAGCCAACAAACAGAAAAATACTACTAGTAGCAGTGTGATCCAGACTTTATTTTGTTTGAAGCCAGTCTGTTTCCTGAACAAAGATCTAGGTTTGGGAATCCATGGACATCATGACTAGAGAACTGCTTGGATTTTTTCGTTTTTAAAGTCTTGATCAAGAGCTGAGTTTTGCCACCAGGCCAGTGGCTCTCAGTCCCAGCTGCACATCGGAATCACCCAGGCAGCTTTAAAAATACCAGTGCCAGACTCCACTCTAAGCAATCAAACTGTAATCTCTGGCCAAGCAATGCAGTGCAAGTCAATGAACCAGACTCT
Source organism: Macaca nemestrina (assembly GCF_043159975.1). Classification (NCBI taxonomy): domain Eukaryota; kingdom Metazoa; phylum Chordata; class Mammalia; order Primates; family Cercopithecidae; genus Macaca; species Macaca nemestrina. The sequence continues at coordinate 65,164,824 of NC_092142.1, forward strand.
AACTTCCCAGGTCCAAGTTGTCTGGTAGGAACAGGTACTCATCCTCCCTGGACCTCACCTTCCCCATCTGTGCAATGGGAGAGACAATATGCCACTCTCCTGGGGCAGCTGCAAAGATTATAGGAGTTAGTTCATGTGAAATGCTCACTTAGCACATGCTTGACCTTTCCTAAGACAGCATAGGTGCTAAGTGATGGCATTTGACTGTGGGCAACTCCCTGACGTGCTTGCATAGGTGGGAAGCTCTCTGACCATGGGCAGTATGAATCGGGAATCCCTGTTCGCAGTCGCAGTGTCCTTATCTGTGAAATGCAAATAATAATAGCATCTACCGCAGAAAGTCATTTTAAAGAGTCAATGATGTCAGTCATGTAAAGTTTAACACAATGCACGGTATATACACAACAATACATATTAGTTCTCACTAGTGAAAAAAGTGATACATAACTTAGAGGAGCTATCCTATAAAATACAGATTCATGCTCCCATTATAGAGATAACAGGTTAAGTGACTTGCCAAAGGTCACCAGCTGAAAAGCAGAATACCCAAGATTTGAACCTCAGATTGTCTTTCTCCAAAGTCTGTATGTTTCCCTCTTTGTCAATTGCCATTATGATAGTACCTCAGTTGCTTCTTCAGTGAGGGCTAAAGTCATTGCCCTGGCATTTAAGACCCTTAAAGTTGGACTTCCATCAGCCATTTCCAATCTTATCTCCACTTGCATCCACTGTTCCTCGAATGTCCACTGTGCATTCTCGCCTTTGGGCCTCAAGTCATACACCTACTTGGGCCCAAACCTTTCCTCTTTTCCATGGCCTGGTTCAGATGCCTCTCTCCGCTCCTCACAATCTGCCTGCCAGCAGTGCTCCCTGCTCTGCTGAGGCCCAGGAGCACTCTGTGAATTTTCTTAGTCTGTCTGATATTATCAAATCTTGCTTGCAAGGCTCCTCTGTCCTGCCAGACTGTGGGCTCTTAGGAGCTAGAATTTGTCCTAATCATCTCTATCCTGGCTGCAACTCTTAGTAACTCAATCGCATGCCTTCCATTTTTAAATAGGGTAGGGTGGAGGAGACAGGTTTGTCATAAATCAATCCATTTGACTAATATGGGATGTCATAGACACCCTTAACATTATTAATTGTCAACAAGGTTTGGCTGTGAAGTGTTTGGCAAACTGCCCATGATGAGTTTTCGACAGTCAGTCATGTTGGAAATTTGGGGTGGCAGATGGGTGTGGTTAGCAGCATATGGCTTGAAGTGTAGTTTCAGTGTTTATGTATTTTTACAAACTATGACTTTATATTTATGCATCAAGACGAGAAAGAATTCAAAATTAAGTTGTGCATTTCAGGGAATTGTGTTAAGGTTCTTCAACAAAAAGCAAATTTCAGGTTGTAGAGAGCACCCTGGAGAGGGAGCTGGGATCCCTGGGTGTTAGTCCCACCTGTGTCACCACTGTGATGACCACCAGCCAGTGAATTTCTCTCTCAGGGGATGTATTTGATGTGTGTTCTATGTCCAATATTCTAGGATCATTGAATGCCAATTGAGTGGCATTTGTAGGCTCTGGTATTTGTCCTTCAGGACCATGGGAGAGTGAAAAGGTTTTGAATGTTCTTGCCCCTGGAACAGCCTTGGGTGGTGGCCAAAGGCCTGGACCTGAAGGACTGCATCTCTGTTTTCTGGATTCATTTGACAGACGTACAGATTCTAAACTGTCTTTGCAATAAGGAAAGCACTGCTCCCATGGGATCTGGATTTTAGGGAAATAGATCAAGTTCTATTTGCTTTGTAGAAACACATTCAGTCCCTCACAATCCTTTTTTTTTTTTTTTTTTTTTTTTTTTTTTTTTTTTTTTGAGTTGGAGTCTTGCTCTGTTGCCCAGGCTGGAGTGCAGTGGTGCGATCTCAGCTCACTGCAAGCTCCACCTCTGGGGTTGATGCCATTCTCCTGCCTCAGCCTCCTGAGTAGCTGGGACTACAGGCACCCGCCACCATGCCCGGCTAATTTTTTGTATTTTTAGTAGAGATGGGGTTTCACTGTGTTAACCAGGATGATCTCGATCTCCTGACCTCATGATCCACCCACCTCAGCCTCCCAAAGTGCTGGGATTACAGGCGTGAGCCACCACGCCGGGCCAGCCCTCACAATCTTTTAAATTCCCAGGGTGATTCCTAAATCTGGGTTCTTGGAGATTGATCTGTCCAACTTTCTCTTTTCATGGATGAGGAGAGTGAGGCCCAGACAAGGGGAAATGACTTGCCCAAGGCTGTAAAGGACAATGGGGTAGAGCGGGACCACGGGCCTGTTCTCCTGGATCAGGGATTACCTCACCACACACACTGTGCTGTGGAACTTAGTGGAGGCAACTACAGAAGCATGGCTGGGGCTGGGGAGAAATCCTGCCCCTCCTAGAAGGGGATGGCTGGATACCTGGAGCCACCTGCACCTTTGCAAGCCCCCTAAAGTCAGAGGTCAGAGCTGGAGGAACATTAGAGAATGTCTCATCCTGCCTTCCCCATCCTGGGAGGAGTACACGGTGAGCCAGGGGCAGGAAAAGATGCTGGGAGCAAAGCACATTTTACAAAGGTCAGTGGATTCAATGCGGGTAACTTACTGTCAACTTTTCTATTTTAAGCAAACATATACCAGGGGAAATTGTGCAGAATCTACTTGAATGATGAATGAAGTTTTCTACTGCCTCCTTCTCCTGGTGCTCTGAGAACCCAGTGCTACCCTCCTCTGTCCCGAGAAGACGTTAATTGTTATGGGCTGAATGTTTGTGTCTCCCCCAAATTCATATGTTGAAATTCTAACCCTCGATAAGAGAGTATTTGGAGACAGAGTCTTTGGGAGGTGATCAGAGTTAGATGAGGTCATGAGAGTAGAGGAGGTGACATGAAATCTTTCTCTCTGCTCTCCTCCATAGGAGGACACAAGGAGAAAGCAGCCATCTGCAGACTAGGAGGACTAGGAGGCAGGTCCTGACCAGACACCAGATCTGCTGGCACCTTGATCTTGAACTTCCCAGTATCCAGAACTATGAGAAATTAATGTTTATTGTCTAAACTACCCAATTCTGTATTTCTGTTACAGCAGCCTGAACTCTGACGTTAATCTTGCACGACCTTTTCATTTTACAAATAAGTAGACTGAAATCCAGAGAGGGCAAGTAACCTTTTCAAACCACACAAGAACCAAGACTTTCTGCTGAATCATGATCAGCTCCTGTCCCACACCTGTTGTAAATGCTCGGGAAATTCTCCACCCTTATGCATCTAGGCTAGAGCCTCTCCACACATATTCCAAGGTGCTGGAATGCTCACAGTCAGGAGAAACTGAAAGATTTCCTGTTTTTAAAAAGCTGAAATCGAAAAGTGCTGTCATTTTCTTTAAATACATTCTTTTGAATAAAACATCTATTCTTGATGCCAGCAGCAAGCTTCGAAACATGTTCAAGATGACATGATTGATAACAAGAAGGCTTTTTCAAGATGTTTCTAATTTCATCTTCCTGGTTAAAGAATGCGAACTTTCTAACATGATGTATGGCCTAATAAGAGGTGTGCGTGAACCGAAGTTATTTATTTATGCTTCCGTTTTTGACAGATGAATATTAACTACTGGGAAAATTGTAAAGCCAATTAGTAAAAGCTGAATAATGTCCATATGAGAATGTATGACTAGAAACACACATTACTTCTCATCCAAACAACAGAGCTTCCTCTGGGAAACTGTGGCCAGGCCAGACCATGGTGGCTTCTCTCCCTCGCAGGTGCCCCCAGGTTGGCTTGGATGAAGTCTAATTCCAGAGCAGATTCTGGAATCCCCAAGGGAGAGTGGTTCTTGCCACCTGTATGTGGGACCCACAGAAAACATGCATTTCTGCCAATCCTCCAGCTACCCAGCTGTGGCAGACCTCCAGGACTGAAGGAAGAAATGGGAGACGCAGAACTCTAAAGGTGGCCTGCACTGGCTCCATTCTCTTCTGCGTCTTGGAGGGAGTCTGTTGTAGGGGAACCAGGGGTAGCAAACCTCCCAGTCCCTCACCCCTTCATCTCCTAGAGCTTTGCTTGTTCTTAATGCTGATATTGCTCCCAGGAGCTGGATAAAGCCACAAACAAAAGTCAATTTGGAAGCAAGTCACACATTCAAAAATATTTCTTGAACACCTATTGTGTGCCAGGCAACCAGAAATGCAAAACAGACTCCCTGCTTTCATGGGGCTTCCATGCCACAGGGCAACGTGGCAGGCCCCCTGTGGGGACACAGGAGAAGGCTCACACCCTGAGACAGTGCTGGATACCCCTGTATCAGCTGGCCTCATCGCTGAAGCTGAGAAAGAGAAGTGAAGGGGCTGACAGCAGCTTCCAAAATTAACAAGAGGTGAATTTACCCAGCACAGGCTGCAAATGTTGTGTTATGCTTCTAGAAATGAAGAACAACCAACCTGAGATTTCACTTGGAGGCTGTAAATTATTCCTTCCCCCAGCACCCTGGGCACCAATCTGTCACCTTGCATTTTTTAGCCCATTGCTAATTTTTAAGAATTTCTTGACAACTACTTGCTTCATATTACAATAATGTTACCACTGTGCAATTTAAGAAAGTAATAAATGTCCTTTAAAGTATAGAAGGCTTTCCTCCCAATACCCTAAACCCACTCCCCACCCTGCATATTTAGCCAATGATCAGATCTGCCTAAAAACCAACCTGTACATTTTTCCCATTACAAATAATTTACTTTTAAAAGAAAAGGTCCCTTTCCAAATGAAACTCCCAATTACAATAAAAAACCTAACAGGGCTCCCATTTTCCTCTTCCCCTTGACTCCCCTTGCCTCTTCTGTGAGCCTCACTAAAGTGTGTGATTGGATTTTTCATTAAGAGCCCCCCTCCCACTTTCTGAAGAATCCAAGAGGCAGCAGAAATCAGATCTAGGGTTGCAGAATCCTAGCACATCTGAGTTGGGAGGAACCTTGGGGATATGCACTTTCTAACCCTCTACTTTCCCATTTTTCCAAAGGAGGAAACGGCCTAAGTCCATGCAGGCATTATGTCAGGGCCATGACAGGAAGCCCATTCTCTTGGCTTCCACCTGACCAGTGCCCCTTCACATCTGGGTTTTCCCATCTCCTGGTCCACAGTTATCATCCTGGGATTTCACATCCTAAATAAACTGTGCAGAATCTCCAAGAGCTCTTTGGGAATCCAGGTGCATGTGTGCAATGAATAACCTCATCAATTACAGAGGAGACGGTCATGTGTGATTGTGTATGGAATGCTCGTCCCACCTCTGGAATAAAATCTTTGATGTCATTGGCACTCTATTCTTCGAAAATAAAGTACACAAAATTTCCATTTCTTCCAGTGCTTAAGTACAGAGTTTGAATGGTCATAATCTGTTGTACACAACCAGTTTAGCTTCTCTATCCCTACCTAACAAAATGCAAGAGATCCAAGTGTTTCATTTCGGCCCAAGAAATCCATCATTAAGTTTAATGCAAAATTGTTCTTCATTACTCAGCTGGATCTTCTTTGAAAGGGAATTCATTGTAATACGATTTGGACAAACCTGAAGAATCATATTAAAACCATAAACTGTGCAGAAGTACACGTGCTGGCAGGCATGGGAGATAAGTTGGGCACTTGGAAAAGTTATTATCGTGCTCCAAATTTAGTGTCCCAGTGTCTAACTGTAACTCATCATATTAACTATCAGGCTGTTTAGGCATCTTTATTTCTTGTCAGGAAAATGAAATTGTCTCCTGTCATGTTGGACAGTCTGGGTATATAACTTATATCACAGACAACAAAAATGTGTAATTGTATATGTTCCTGTACCCACCATTTTAGAACAAAAGGACTTCAAACTTGAATTAATACACTTGTTCAGCATGCCATTTTTGAAAACCATAGCAGAGCAGCAAATGAAGAACATTACATGATACAAGCAACTTGTCTTGCTATTTTTTTTTTCAGTTAAGACATAAGGAGAGAAAAGGAATATTTATCACTCTAAGTCACTTCCTGAAGTCTGAAGAATTCTCCCTTTCACCATTGTTATTTAGTAATTAGATCCATAAACATGCAATTAGCTAGAAAGGGGACGTTTTTATTTGTCCTGGAATTTGCAAAGAAATTTGCCACCCCAACCCAAGTTCTTGGTACCGTGTGGGTCTTCTGGGTCTAGGTTTTCACGATTCACCAGTGACCACAGAAATGGGGCCGTGTTGGCAATGCCCCTCCTACCCTGTTTCTTTACTCTTTCATCTTCATGTCAACTGTACACCCCTAAAAATATCTACCATCGACTGGTCCCACCTTCCCCTTCTTCCCTGTCTTGACCATAAACGAGCCACTCTATGTATGTTTGCACCATACTTGCCCCCATCCCACCCCATTCTTCATAGACTTCTCCTCTGTCTTTGAGGCTTCACGGCTTCCTCTCCTTCCTCCTCCAAAACTCCCTCACCCTCAATTGTGCCTGCTCCTGAGTCCCCCATCTTAAACTGAGGACACTCTCTCTTGACCCCATGCTCCCCTACTCTCCTTGCTCCTGTCTTCTCATCACTGTGGAGTCATTCTCACTCCAGTTCCCATCCTTCTCTTTCCCATTCTCACAATCTGCTCCACAGCTGTTAATGTGCTTCTGCACCATCTGCACCACCCCCAAAACTGTCCCTTCTAATGTTACCCTGGGGCCTCCTCCTCTGCTCAGATTTAGATGTTGGCATGCCCATGTCCAAGGGTTCAGCCCTCAGACATTCTAGCCATTGCCAGCACCATACTCGTGCCCATATTTCCTCAGTCCTTACCACTCCTGAGCATGCCAACCCTACAGCTTCCAGTATAGCATGTGCAACTCTGCCTGAGGGCCTTGTCTGGTCACTGGACCATGCTCAGCTCACATGGGCAGACCAGAAGTGTCAGGGAGTTGGTACCTCCCAGAAGCAGCTCTCTACCAATAATGGACAGGGTTTGGAGGATAAATACCCCAGTTCCCTCATCCCTTGTTGGGAATAACCTTGAAGCACGTTCTACAATGTCTACTAGAGTTCCCATGCTGATTTGAATCCTACTGTGGTTATTTAATGCTCTCATGGTCAGGGATTTTATGGTTGGAAGAAACAGACCAATTCCAGCTGGTTCGAGGGACAAGATCCAGGCTGGAGACATAAACCTGGGAGGCCTTGGCATACTGACACAAGAGTGAAGGAGCAATATACAAGTAACACACTTCCTGTCTCACAAGGGGGCTGTGAGAGGTGAAATAGATACTTAACCCCACCCTGCTCAGCACTGTGCTAGGCCACAAACTGAAAGCTTGGAAAACAGGAATGTTCTCACTCGCATAAGGTTATGCAAGAATGCATTTGTATAATCATAGAATTTTGGATAGATCATCTAGCTCAAAAGCCTTAATTTGCAGGTGGAAAAACTAAGGCTAAGACAAAGGAATTGACTTGCCAGGCATTTTCCCCCCATTAAAGATTGTTTCCTTAAGATTTACAGGCCCAGCAATAAAGGAGAAAGGTGAAGTTTAACTGCTCCTTGATATTCAATTAGACTATTAGGAGTTACCAATAAACCTTCTAAAGGCCAAAGCCAATGAGCACGCTTTCGTTTTGATTTTGAAACTGCCTTCTGCATCTACTGCTGCCGGCCACTCCCCTGATTTAAACTCTCCTGATTCAGCTGATTTTCTAGCAAGAAAGAAAAGGAGGAAGAAAAAGGCAAAGGGGCAGAAGGGAAAGTGACCTAGGGTGGATTCCCTGGAAGCAGAGCCCAGGGCAGGATTTGGGTGCAATGAGGCAGTGAGGAAAGGCTCTTGGGAAGGAACGATGAAAGAAGGACAGGGCAGGGAAGGGAAGGGGCCGAGCAAGGGTGAGACCTCAAGCAGAGGCTAGCTGGACCCCATGGGAAGCTCCAGAGCAGGGGCAAGGGGACCCTTCGTGTGTGCCCCTGTTGGTTAGTAGGTGGCCCAGGCAGCCAAGGCCAAGAGAAGCAAAACCACCAGAGTTGGAATGAATTCTTATTTTATGTTGCTGTAGCATCATAAAGGCTTAACTTTCTCAGACCAGAAGCAGGGTTCAGTCACCCAGGACACAGTTTCCAGTTCTCTGCCTCCTCCCAGTTCCTCAAAGGGGTAGATCCAGATCCCGCCCTATACAACCACCTTCTGGTGACCACCTCCCTATAAGATAGCTAAACACAACCTCCTTGCCTTGCCACACTGACCCCCACACCCTGCATGAACTTTGCAAATAGCATGGCACAGTGGTGACCCCACGGTAATCATGCTTGCTTGCCCTAAACCCACCAGTTAGAACACCCCACGGGGTCCAGCATGGTAGCTCATGTCTGTAATCCCAGTACTTTGGGAAGTCTAGGCAGGAGGATCGCTTGAGACCAGGGGTTTGAGGCCAGCCTGGGCAACATAGCAAGACCCCATCAGTACAAAATACTTAAAAATTGGCTGGGTGTGATGGTGTGCACCTATAGTCCCAGTTACTCGGGAATCTGGGATAAGCAGGAGGATTGCTTGAGCCCAGGACTCTGAGGTTTCAGTGAACTATGATCACTCCAGCTTGGGCAACAGAGTGAGACCGTGTCTCTAAAACAAAATTTTTTTAAGTTTTTTTAAAAAGCACACCCTGCAAGAAACTTGCTTGGGCATCACCCTAGACACCAGTAAAAGTTTTGGCCCACAGGCCCCTTTATCCTTCTCTTGCTCCCACCTCTGTCCCAGACATGCATGCTCTGCCAAGAGGTGAGAGGGAGCAGCTGGAATTCACCACCTTCCTTGCAGGGTTCCTGAGCACAATGCTCCCCTTAGCCAGAACCGGGGCAGAAGGACTGGAGTTCAGAAAACATTGGTCTGTTTGACTGGCTTTGAGTTTCTGGGTATTTGCAAGTCAGGCAGCCTAGGTGTTAATAAGTGATGGGATTGTGGACCTACAGAAAGATGTGCAGGCCTGAGGGTGAGTGCAGTGGGAGGAACGATATCTGCGCCCCCCGGGCCCTGCATGGTGCCAGCAGAAGGGAGTGTCACCCACTCTGCTTCCCATTTGCCCTGTGACTTTAGACAAGCCCCACCCCCACCCTGGTCCCTGGGCCATCATCTCTCCATCTATGACAAGAGGGTTGTGAACTGGGTGATCCTCAAGGAGTCTCCCTTCTCTAACGTTGGGTGGCTCTAGATTTCTGATGAGGCCTCTGGCCAGCAAGGCTGACCCTGGGAGACATTCAGGGCTCAGACAACCAGAGTCAGCAGCTCAGGGAGAGCAAATCCCAGGGCCCCCCAAACACAGGCAAGAGAGGCAAGATAGGAATGCACTATCCAAATATTTGAATTGTCTAAAAACAGACCAAAGCAGCCTTCAAAATACATATTTTGCATGCATCCCAAACCCACAAAATGCATAGCTCAAAATCCTGAACCAACAGAAACTGAACCAAAAGTTCAGGCCTTAAATGAATACGCTGACAGAAACAGGAGCAAGACTTTCGCAAGCAGCCTGTTTTCATCAGAAAACACATAAACAGGTTCTGAAGGGAGTAAGAGGATTGAAAAGAGGTCAGGGGCTCTGGAATCTTCTCAATGACAGCACTACCCAAGAACCTCCCCAAACTCCCTCTCAACTGCCTGGGAAGAGAGAGGCCCTTTAACCAGAGCAGAGTGATTTGTATGTGTTATTTGTGTTATTGGCTTTCACAGTAACCCCCTGTGGCAGGCTGAGAAAGCTGGACTCTAAGAAAGTCACTTGTTCAGGGCCAGGAAGCTACAAAGTAACTGAGATAGGATTCAAAATCAGGACTGTTGAACACCAAACCCCAAGCTCTTTGCCCCTAGGCAAACTGCAAAGATGAATTTGGATGATATTGCCTATAGTAGGCCAACCTAGGTCATTGATAGAAAGTTCCAGAAGTTCTGTGCACATGCCTAACTATTACAATGGTCACTGTAAAAAGAAATTATAGTGCTGATCCAAAAAAACAAATGCTCAGAGTTCCATTAAATCTAAAACAGGGATGGAAGGGCCAAGTATGGCATAGGTTTATCCTTCAGGCATCTCCAAGGCCAAGGATAGGCACTGGCTTGCTCACAGGAAGAACTTTGTGTTGGTCAGACATGAAGGTAGAACAGGCTGTCCCGGAGGTACTGATCCTCCCCTCATAAGAGGTGTTCAAACAGTAGGTCTTTCCAAAATGCAGGCTTGACAGCATCAGCTTCCTCCTTGGTGTTTCAGGCCCTCCCAGCCTGGCCTCTACCCCTTCCCCAGCCTCACACACACTTCTTTACCACTGGCCTCTTCTGTACACACCAGAACTTCTCACTAAGTTCAGGCCTCTCTTCATCCGCTCTCCCCCCTCTGCTGAAATGTCCATGCACCTTTTGCATACCTACAGCATCCAACCCATTTTAAGGATCTGCTCCAATGCCTCTCCTCCAGCGACACACCAAGCAGGCTTGGGGACATTTCTTCGGCATTCTTATGTCATCAACCATGTATTTACCTCTTTCCCCATCACTCTATGGTCATCATCTACTAGCAATGACTTTGCTCCCCCCATTAACAAGCACCATGCTTGCTCTAGGTAGACCCCCATTAATACCTTTGCATGAAAGTAACTGGCTCATGTGGTTTGCGTTTTTTTTTTTGTTTTTTTTTTTCTTGAGATAGAGTCTTGCTCTGTTGCCCAGGCTGGAGTGCAGTGGCACCATCTCAGCCCATTGCAACCTCCATCTCCTGGGTTCAAGCGATTCTCCTCCCTCAGCCTCCTGAGTAGCTGGGATTATAGGCATGTGCCTCCACATCTGGCTAATTTTTATTTTTAGCGGAGACAGGGTTTTACCATGTTGGCCAGACTAGTCTCGAACTCCTGACCTCAGGTAATCCACCCCCAGCAGCCTCCCAAAGTGCTGGGATTACAGCTGTGAGCCACCACGCCCAGCTGGTTTGCACTCTTAAGCCAAGCTTGAGGCTTTCCTATCTTCCCAGAGAGGAAAGTCACATACAGGTATGTGTGTATGTGTGCACACTGATGTATGGCACATAGAGTGCCATGCCCCAGCCACCTTGAAAGCTCCAGGCTAGAAGGGGGAAAGCACCCCACTCTGCCAGGAAGCTTGTGGTTGGCAACTAATCAGGTCATCTTTGAAGTTAAGACCATAATTATATATATATATATATATATATATATATATATATATATATATATATATGTATATGTATATGTATAAAAAACCCTCAAGGAAGAAATAATCAGGAAGCTCAACAGGGGCATCTGGGCTCAGAAATCGCAAAAGTCAGTGATATTTTTAAAATAAGAATACTTTCCAGATTCTCAAGGGATGCACTGAGGTCCTCTGGTATCTAACCATTTGCACCGCCTCCCTTGTCAAGATTAAAATGCTTCCTTCCAGCCTCTGAATCTCTGCTGTTCGCACACTGAAGATAATCCTCTGGCATGTGGCTGCGTGGGCCAGATGGTTAGCAATTCTTCAGGCAGGATACAGTTCCGCAGAATGGGAATGTGGAGGGCTGGCTCTACGTGGAGAATCCATTGATGGACAATAGCAACGGGCCCCTCTCTTCCAGGGAATTGTGCTGGAGAGCTGCCCAGTCCCCCAAGACAAGCCAAGTCTGGTCAAATGTCTCCATCAAGTCATCCTGTGGAAACCCCAGCGAGCTTTGACAGGGACAGGGGACACAATCAAGGATGACCTTCAGTGGACACCAATGGTTCAATCATAAATAAAGCTTTATTGTTTGCAGATGGCCTTCACACATGCCCTTTCACCCCTGCCCTTTTGGTTAGTCCCCCAGTACGTGATGAAGGAGATTATATTGGTTTCTCCCTATTACATATGGATCTGAATTCCAAGGAAGGGAAATGACCTTCCCAGACCACACGCCCTGTGTTTTCTAACCCTGCGGTCTCTGAAGAGTTCCACCAATGGCACCCTTTTCTTCCCTACCTACAATACCCAGTTCAGAGCCCTTGCATAGGAAGAACTCAGTAAATGTTTAACTAGGCTCTATCCAATTATACCCCTGCAGGAAAACAAAGAAAACATAGCTCCTGGCATTGATGCTAACGAGTTTCAGGGGTCACAGGAGAAGGCACTCAGATGGGGGAAGACGGCCCCACCTCTGGTCCTGCACAGGTATTTGAGTATCTCATGAACAGAACCAACTGCACTCTCTTAGCCTCAGAACGATCCACCTTTTACCCTGAAGATCACACAGCTGCCAAGTGGCAGTAGCAGGTTTTGAATCCAGACGGTCTGACTTCAAAGCACCCACATCACTGCCCAGAGGAAGTCTGACTTAGTGCCCATCCCGCCCCTCCCTACACCAATGTTCTTCTTCAGTGTCCCTTTTTACCCCTTTCAGTTCTCTCCCTCAGCTTTTAGGCATTTTCATCTTGCTGTTCATCTCCACTAAAGCAGTGGGTTTTTCAGTGCAGGGTTGAATAACTTTACATCTGTCACTTATACCTTAATATAAGTGAGTGTGAGTCAAAACATTAGTTCGTTCAAGGGTGCCTGGGTTTCCAGTCTTCTTTCTCTCTAGAAAAGGGATCCAGAGATTACCAAGGGGGTGGATATTCAGTGCATGTCACTTCTCTACGATTTCACCCAGGTGGCCCTGCACAGGAAGGCTGCTAGCGGATCTGGCTAAGAGCAATCATAGGGAAATTTTCACGAGGGCTGCCTCCAGGAAGGACAGTTTTCAAATCCTCCTGCGCAGAGATCATTGGAAGTCGCTTGGAAGTCCACACAGCAAGAAGCATAGACAGCCTACTCTTTGCAGAGAAATAGATGGGGGAAGTTCAGGCATAGGACCAGCTAATTCCAAAGAGGAAATGCACAGCTGCAATCTGGTCCCCGATCTGTACAACCACCCACCAACATCCCAACTCTTCCATTCTGGGGGAGGAGGGTGCCTGCAAGTTTCAATCACGCCATTTGACAAAAACTTCCTGCATGAAGAACCGTATAAGCTCCTCTGTTTCTGCTCTTCTTCCTCTTCACATTACAAGCCAGATGGCCATTTATCACCCATTGTCTTGCCATGTCAGGGTCACCCACATGTGTCCATCAGGATAGGCCAAGTGGTGCTGCTGTAACAGCTGACCCCTGCTCTCAGTGGCTCACCCAACCAAAGGATTTATCTACCACTTGGGCGATGTGCTCAGGGCTGGAATTCTACCATCACAGTCACTGTGGTAGGAGAAAGGAAGGTAACAAATAAAATGCTAGGCCCTAGTGCATCTAGGCAGAGGGACACACATCCTCCTTACGTTTCACTGACCCCAAGCAAGTCAGAGGCCAAAACTAACTTCAACAGGGTAGAGAGGTGCAATCCTTCCATTTGCCCAGAATCAAACAGGAAATAGTTGGTGAATAGCACAAATGACTACCACACCATTATAGTAAAAGCAGTAACAATGATCAAATACTAAAAGAAGCTAACATTTAATTGGCATTTACCATATCCCAGGCATTGGGCTAAGTGCCTTATACCCATTATTCTGATTAACACTCATTACTAGATAGATGTTGCTATTTGTCCAGTTTTACAAATGAGGAAAGAGAGGCCCTGAATTCAAGGGACTTGCCCAAGGTCTGTCACTGGTACACAATGGATCTGGGACTCATACTCAGGACTCTAAGGCTCCAAGGACCATGATTTTCATCACCTATGACCTGCTTCTATATAGTCAGAAACACGGCTTTCTTGTCATATCCCCAAGCCATAGAGCTCCATTGTATTCAGCAGGTGGCCTCCAGGTCAAACAGATTCAAATTTGTCTATCATCCTACCAGCCAGCCCATGGCGCCCAGTAGTGTAACTGTTACCACACCTAATTCTCAAAATGCACCTGACAGGTAGGTCTCACCCTCTCCATTTTGCAGTTGAATAACTTAAGACACACGACTAAATAGAGCAGTGTTTTCCATCCAGATCTGGCTGACTATGAGGTTTTTAATGATCAAGGAAGACTTTTTCATGGGGAAGTCAGCCTCAGTGTGTGTACAACTGGAGAAGGATGGCCAGTGGGGGAGACCGTGATGGATTCCTGAGCCCAGATAAATATGAACACACTTCTTGGAATTGGCACATTCCTTTCCTTTCCCGGAGCCAGATAGAGCGGATCATAGACCTGGTGGCCTCTGACAGATTAAGAAAAGCTCCCACTAAAGACTCTTCCCCATGGGGAGACCTCTAGGAGTCCTCTTGGGGAGACAAAACATTAACTCATTAAGTTACTGCCAAACAGGGCAATGCAATGAAAGCACATGGCTTTGGGGCTCGGTGCAGATATCATCATCTCGAGCACTTGAAAGTTGTGTGACTTAGAGTGAGTCACTTAACCCCTCTGAGCTCTGGTTTCCACAAAATGACAGAGTTGGGCTGGATCTTCCTGAAGGTTTCATCCCTGGTCACGTTTCAGAAATGAATGAATTTCTGCCGAACTCAAGCAAAGGCCTTGGGGCAAAACAAAAAGGTGAGTGAAGAGTTAATAAATGAGACCCCACAGGAAGGTGGGTGGCACTTAAAAGCGATGAGCGATCTCTATGTGCTGGGAGCAGTGCTGAACGCTTGCTGCGTATGATTCTCCCTACCACCCCCTGAGAAGAGCTCTTGTCACCACTGTTCATGAGGGAGGAAGTGACCGAGGCAGGACTGGTCCCCAGGCCTGCAAAAGCCCAGGTATGTGTGTTGGGACATTCACAGTGGATACCCCAGCATGGATATAGAGGAACAACAGTGAAAGGATTTTTTTCCCACTTCTGTTTGATTTTTATTACAAACACAAAAATAGCACAAATGCATACCAAATTCAAACAGTACAGAAATGAACAAAATATAAGTGAACTTCCCATCCCCTCCCTGCCAATTCTCCTCCAACAGTAGTAAACTCTATTAATGTTTTCATGGGCTTCTTCCAAATTTTTTATGTTTCCACATAGAATTTTACAAAGTAGGATTCATTCACCAAACATTTATTTATGGCCAGGAGTGGTAGTTCATGCCTGTAATTCCAGCACTTTGGAAGGCCAAGGTGGGAGGATCACTTGGATTCAGGATTTCAAGACCAGCTTGGGCCACAGTGAGACCCTGTCTCTACAAAAAATAAAAACTTTAGCTGGGCATAGTGGCATGCACCTGTGGTTCCAGTTACTCAGGAGGCTGAGTTGGGAGGATTACTTGATCCCAGGAAGTGGAGGCTGCAATGAGTTGTGATCGCACTATTGCACTCCAGCCTGGGCAACAGGGGAAGATCCTATCTTAAAAAACAAACAAACAAACAAACAAACAAAAAAACTTCAAGGTCAGCCTGGCCAACATGGTGAAACCACATCTCTACTAAAATAATAATAAGAAGAAGAAGATAAAAATTAGCTGGGTGTGGTGGCACAGGCCTGTAATCCCAGCTACTCAGGAGGCTGAGGCAGGAGAATTGCTTGAACCCAGAAGGCGGAGGTTGCAGTGAGTCAAGATCATGCCATTGCACTCCAGCCTGGGTGACAGAGTGAAACTCCGTCTCAGAAACAAAAATAGAAAACATCATTAATTTACGATCTGTTGACAATAGTAATAGGAGCCACACTCACACAGCACCTCCTGGGGTCAGGCAGCTTCTGTACCAAGTGCAGAGAATATTGGTGTGGACAGGATACATGGACCCTGCTCCGGGGATATCAGGAAGGTCCTGCAACTTACTTTATCCCCACACAGCAATACACCACACACCATCCTCCAAAACACCACCTGCAGATGACTCATACCTCTTAAAATGAAAAACTATGTGGCATTTTATAAGTATATTGTTCTTGATTCACCCAATGTCCTATTGATGAATATTTAGATTATTTCCAATTTTTTGCTGGTACAAAAAAATCTATTCCTATCCATATCTTTAATGCACTCACACTAGCATTCACATGAATTTTACAGATTCCTTATATGTAAAAATTGTTTCTGGGCAATGCTAAAGTACTATACAAAAAGAAGATAAGGCCAATTTATTCTCCCATTGATAGCATACAAAAATGCCATTTTTCAACACCCTTGAGAGCACTGGGTATTATTGATCTTTCGGATTTTGCCAGTGGGTTGGGAAAAATTCAGTTTTGTTTTAATGTTAAGAGCTCTTTAATACCAGGCTCAGTCTTCACATGGTGAGAAGCAGGAGGAGGTGAAGTTTTAGAGTGGGAGTGACAGGTTTCAAGCAGGATCTGGGGGCACACCCTACCCCCTTGGGTACTAGGCAGGAAAACTAGCCGTAGGTTCTCCCTTTCCTTCTCTACAGAGCTGAACTCTCAATAGAAAGGGCACATCCTGACCTTGAAAGTTCCCCTTGGGTCATCCTTTTTGATTTCCCATTAATGGGCACATTATCTGCTAATCGGGATAAATGGCTCCACACAGAGCGGTAGAGAGGAAAGTGCAACTGGAAGGAGAAACAGGTCCAGACAGAGATGCTCATCGCGACCAAGAGCTGGCACTGCTGACTTGTGGCTTCCATCTTCCGATGCCCACGAACCCCAAAACTAGCTCCCTGGTTCCCCAAAGGACCCACACACCAGGTGTGCAGCTGCCACCTCTGTTTCCTGAAAACACCAGCAGCTTTGCCAACACTGCCTACATTGTTGGCGCTCGATCAACAGTTACTAGACTGGCCTGATTTCTGACAAGTGTTACTAATACCTGGAATTCAAAAATGGTGGCTTGGCCTTTGAAAAGAACTATCCTCCCCAAGAGATAACTTGAGGTCCTGCTCAGAAGTGAAGACAAATCGGTGTTGACAGGAGTACTTCCAGTAACTACAGCCAGGGGTGTAATAGGGGCCAGGGTGAGGAGGGAGTCTGGAGCAAGCGAGACTGGAAGCGGGACCAGGAAATGGGGAAGATTTAAACAAAAGGAGCAGGCATGCTAGGCAGGGGAAGACCACGGGCAAAGACGAAATTCTTACAATAGTGCCAGGCCCTGGGCAGTGCAGCATGGCAGTACACTAGAGCCATCTCCCACCACTCAAGGAGAACTATTTTTATATATTCAAAAATGTTACCTGTAGGTAAGTGTGCATTCATTATAGAAAGCTACAAAAGGGTTTCAGCAGGAGGACGTGGTCAGATTTGTACTTGCAAAGGGGTCTCTCCTGGGCCAGTGTGGGGAATGGACAGTTTGGGACAGGAAGGGACACAGGAACACAGCAAGGAGACTCCTACTGTTGCCCAGGCAAGGGTTGATGGGGGCCAGGACTGAGGAGTGATGTGAAAAGGAGTGAAGGGAACAGATTCTATTGAAGATTTGAACTGAGGACCTCGTGGCTGCTGGGATGTGGGACATGGGGGATGGAGGCAACTGAGGCCAGTTGAGCTGAAAATGAGGAAAAGCCTTTCTCAACATGGACCAATGTCCAGCCTTCTCCACCTGCGCCCCCACCTCTCCAAAGGAGAAAGAAGATATTTGGAGTTGTTTCTAGAAGAATCCTAGGGGCTGGTCTGGTGCAGGCCGGCCAGAAAAGGGAGAGATCCTTACCCCTAACCTCAAGGGAAGCACTTTCTCCTGGTCACCCTCCTCTACCATCTCTTCTTCCTACTCCTCCTCCCTTCCTGCTTTCCTGCTTCTCACTCTAACAAAACCCTTGTGAATTTGAGGCATAAATATTCACATGACCCCAGCCAGCAGCAAATAGCTGTCTCTCACGGCTGGTCCAGCCCAGCCTCTGCATCTCTGCTTGGAACCCTGAGCCCCACCGACGCAAATGCTCAAGGTTTATGATCAGCACCTGCCTTTAAATCTTCGCCAGATATATCCCTGAAATACTCCTCTCCCTGTGCTGTCTACCTTAGGGCATAAAATATGGGAAAGTGTAGAGAAAAGGAATGGGCTGGCTGTAGAGAAAGAGCACTGGACTCCAGCCAGATTGACCTGGAGGCAAAGCTTGGCTCTGTCCCTGCGGCCCCTCAGAGCTTCAGTGTCCTTATCTGGAAGGCAGAGCTGCATGCCCCAACTCAGAGGGTCCTTGTGCGAATGGAATGAGGAGTGGAGGGATGAGCCTGCACTCAGGCTCCCCGGCAACAGTGGGCTCTCACTCGGTGTAGTTGGTAAGGGGAAAAGAAGGTGGATTCTGGAGACACACGGGCCTGGGGTCTGATGAGCTCTTTCCTGCTGGCTCTGTGCTGCCATAATCATGCCAGATCAATCCGCCTCAACTTTGATGTAGCAAAGTTGTGAGTTGTTTTTCAGTTTCCATGGACCCCTCGAGTTGAAGGTCACGTAACTTTCAACTTCTGAGCATGCCCAGAAGAACCGAGTGTGCAGCCACAGGTGGAACCTAAGTGCTCAGACCAAGGAGCGGGGACTAAATTAAGAAGTGGACATCACATGGCAGGATCAGGGATCCAATCAGATCGAACCGTGGTGCTTAGCGGGATTCAGTCAGACCATCCCTCCTGGCATCACCTCATTGTAAGATCCAATCAGATTACGGCTCATTGCCCTGTGCCTGTAAAACCTGCCACAGCCTCCAGCTTAAGGAGACAAATTTGAGCTTTTCCTCCTGTCTCCTTGACAGTCGACTTACAATAAGGCTTTTGTTTTCTCAAAAGCTGGTACCACAGTATTGGCTTCTTTGCACATTGAACATAGATTACTAGGTAATACTGTGTGCCTCTGGGCCATTTACCTAACCTCTCTGGACTTCAGTCTCCACCTTTGGGTTATTATCTTAGACTGGCCAACTAGCCTCTATGCCTCAATGGCCTTATCTGTAAAATGGGGCAATGCTGTCTGCTCGTTGCAGAGTTTAGGTGAGACCCAGCCTCACATAAAAGTGTTTTGAGAAGACCTCACATTGCACAAATACAAAGTATGAAAAAAAAATCTTTTAAATATTTTGGCTGAAGGAGGAAGCATCCGTGAAACACAGAAAATGCTATCTGCTGCTGTTTCCAACCCCAGAGAGCTAACACTTGCAAGGCTCATCATGTGGGATCCTGAATGCCTATCTGTTGAATCACTACTGTGCACCAGGCATTTTGCCAGCCAAGAGCTATATAAGACATGAATGCAAGGTCCCTGGGGTGAAGAGGACCCCACGCCCTCATGGGCCACACAGACACGTCGACAGGTTATGCCAACAAGCAAGTTGGCCAGAACACAGAGCCAGCTGCCTTAGGAGCACAGAAAAGGGCGACTATCCAGGAATGACTGAGCTAGTAATTTGCACACTGGGAGAAGCTGGCATTCCAGGCAGAAGGAACAGCCTATGTGCCCCGGTTTGGGACTCCGAGGTAGGAAGTTGGGTGTGAGTGAATATTTGGCAAGCGATTCCAGGAAGCTGACAAGGGACTAAGGAAACAAGACGAGGAAGAGAAGAAAGGAATGAATGCATGAATGAGTGGGTCAATATAGGGGGTCCTGGATTGTGTTCTGGACACAATCCCCATTGGGGCTCTCTGAAAAACTGTATATAACATACCTCAGAATTCTCCCATTGAGGCTCTCAGAAGCCAGATATTTATTCTCCAATTTCTCTTCCTCATTGGTTGAGGGTGGCTCCTGAGACATCTCCCACCTCCACCTGGACACAGCATCCTCCTGAGACCAGAGAAAGTCCTCAGGCACAGAGGTGCTGGTTCTTTGAGGCTTGAAACCATTTGAGATACAGGAATTGTCTATCAAAGACATAGGTGCCTGGGGTAGACCCTGAGAATCAGGTGGGGTGTTAACAGTGGCTCTGACAATAGGCAGATACACAGAGCAGTGAATGATCCCTTCAGGGAACTTCAAGCTAGACCTGAGGATGGAGGAGGTGAGAGAAGAGAAAGCATGTTAGAGATTCCAGAAGGCTTTGCCTAATGCATTAAGGAGTCTGGACTCTCTCCTAGAAGTATTTGGGAGCCATGAGAGGAATCAGAGGGAGACAGACCGGCAGGGTCAGATTGGTGATTTACACAGACCACTCTGCTGCCTTCTGGGAAACAGATTGCAGCCGGAAAGACTGTAGCCACAGGACCAGTGTGGGAGGGAGAAGGAGAATGTTTGAAGAATTAAATCCAGGGAGGATGAAAAGCTTCCCCCATCATCCACTCCCTGTACCTGAATGAAGACCTCTCTAGCCCCTCCCTCCTGGTTCCCATACCCCCAACTTGACCCCACCCTTTTGTGGTCAGAGCCCACCTCGGCAGCCCTAAGCTGACTCTGGGTCCACCAAGCAGCAGCCTTCCCTGTGCCAGCCCACTTGTGATGCCATGTTTACACCTGGGGCCCTGCCTCAGTTTCCCTGACCAGACTGCAGCTCCTAAGTAGTACAAGAGGCCATCACTGACCCCTATCTCCAAGCCTGGTCCTAATGCCTGGTCAAGCTCTTACCACACTCACTGTTCAAGGAGCTGGGTCCTTCCAGAAATAGGAATCAGGTCCTTCCTCATTTGCATCTGTGCCTCAGAGTTTGTGTGCCCCTCGCCTTCAGCTGAGGGGACATTTTGATACCTGCATTTCAGGCTAAGGTCCTGGCCCTTGGCTTGTGTTATCTTATCTCCCCTCACAGCTCTTTAAAGGGGGCATGGGGAAGGAGGGCATTACCCAAATGAGGACTCAAGGTGCCAAGAGGAGAGGTGAGCTGGTCACAAGTGTAGGTGAGGTTCCAACTCAGTTGTAGGTACTTCTACTGTCCCAAATCACGAGCGTAGTAAGCCTCCACTCCTGAGAATGCCTCTAGGCAAGGAGCTCCACTGCAAAGAGCATGGACTCTTCCTTGGGGTCACCAGCATTAACGATCTGAGCCCCTCCCAAGTGCCAGATGCTGTAACACATTAGAAAGCTGAGGCTCCCCCTTTTGTCCCTTTTCACACGCAGCCACAAAGCGCCATGTGCTTTGTGTGTGGCCAGCGAGAGTTGTAACAGGGAGAACTGGCCTGGCAAAGGCAGATTTAGGAGGCTGACCTGACCAATGATGCCACTCTAGCTGAGAGCCCCCCTCCTGCCTCAATCCAGCCCAGGCCTTGACTGTCAGATCAGGTTCCCCGCACCTGCCCAGGGCCCAACCACCCTCCTCCTCTCCCTGACGGCTCTTGCAGACAGACATGATCCCAGCGCCTCCCTGTGTGTCCCGAGAACCCCTCTCTCAGCTGGGGAAAGCAGCCTTGCCATGCCTTTTCTTTCTTACCATAAAAGTCCTGCCTTTATTTTTATTCTTTAATAAGGTTACAGCAGGACTGGGGGAGGCAGATTTTGGCCTCGGGCTACATCTGCCCTTCATTTAAAACACCCTGACTCCCACAAGGCTGGAAAACAAGTCTCTGAGCTTCTCTTTTATAGTCTTCCTTAGATCCAAATCCAGAGTTATTTTTGCCAACAGATTGTATCAGCCTGGAGCCCAATCGCCTCCAGAAACAGACCCTCTTGCTTAAAAAGCAACACTTACCGCTGCACCCAAACCACCCCATCTCCTGCCCGTCCCAGGCCCCCCTGGAGCAGCCCCAACTTGCCCACACCACTTGAGAAAGCTTTTCTCTCATCCTGGGAGTTTCAGGATTCCTGTACTGCTCCAAAACCCTGCATTGTCCACATTTTCTTAATTCTTACAAAGGCATGCAATTTCAGATTAGAAAAGTTTGGGTTTTTTTTTCCACTACAACTATATGGAAAGGGAGTTTACCGGTTTTGATTACACTGGGTCATTTGACAAAGAGTATTTGGACAAAGGCAATGCGCGTTGGTGGGGAAAACCCTGTCATTTATAGCAGAATGAGAGCGAACGTAGGATAGGACCTCGACTCAACCATGCAGAGGGAGCGCGTCCTCCCGTCTCCCCGAGCCGCTGCACCTTGACGATCTTCTGCTGGATTAATTTACTGGGCTGGGCCCAGACCCCAGGGCCAGATTTGCCTGCCTGAGAGGCAAAGCTAAAAACAGCTCCAGCCTCCAAGAGGGGCCAGCTGATGTCTAATTGCTCAGCTCTCTCCTGTCCTCCCCGCAAGGAAATCAAAGGCTCACTTTGATTTGGAGAGGAGGAAAAAAGAAGGCTGTTTGCAGGTGTTAAGACAAAGTCGTCCAGGCAACCGCGAGGAAAATGCCTCTCCACACATCACTAACACAGGTGCACCTCCCTTTTCCATGGGGAAAACACAGCCAGCAGAGAAGGAGTTTGTGGGCACAGTAAGGAGTGCCCAGAAGCGAGTGGGGTGTTATTAATCCGTCTGCATGCCCAGGTCACACAGGAGCCCTGGTCATGGCTGTGAGATTTCTTGCTATGAAAGAAAGTTAGGTTGGCTAATGGAGTTCCTTAAACCCTTTGTATATTTTATTTGAGCCAGGATGGGAGGAGTAAGCATTAATTATGCACATTCATTCATCTCTGCGTTCCCTCAGCCTACATTTATTATTAATAATAATAGCTACCATTTAGTGGGCTTCCATTGCATACCAGGTGCTGTGCTAAGCACTTTACCATATCTGATTCAAGCCTCACAGCTTCCCAGTAAAACAGATATTATTATCCCCATTTTACTGATAATGAAACAGGCTCAGGAAGGTACAGTGACCTGCCCCAAAGCCCATGGCCTTTAAGAGCAGGAATTCGAAGCCAGACCTGTCTTGACTCCAAAGTCTAGGTGTTAACCTCGGGGGTCTCCTGCCTCCCTGTGTGGGTCTCTATGCCTGCCCTTGGGCTGAGTGCTAGCATTTATGTTTGATGAATGAAGTGTTTCTGGAATTACACAGTATAGGTCCTACCACATCTCTGGATATAATATGGTTCATCCCAAAACATGCATAGTAAGAACAGGCTTCAGCCTGGCCTGCAGCCCAGCCGGTGATTCTCTGCCCAGCCACTCACTGGGTCATCATGTTTGCACAGGCTGGATGAGGGGACGGACGTTAATGCTGCCTTCCTGGAGCCCAAGGTCCAGCAGTTGAACAGATAAGAACCCTTCATGATTGTGAAACAGGAGAGTTCCCAGGCTCCCCCCTCGCAGGATGTGCAACGAGGATGTGGCTCTCTGTTCAGCCACTGTGAGCTCAAACCCCTGATGGAATGGGGAGCGTGCAGACTGGCAGATGCGGGAGCTGGGATGAGCACTTTGGGCTCCGGCCCCACAGTAGTGTCTAGGGTTGGGTGTCTGTGACTCCTGAAGCCCAAGTGGGCATATTGTAGTGTGCTTTTTTAGCTTTGACATCCACAGATGGCTTAAGTGTTAACCCACTCCGTGCCCCCCTTGGTCTCTGGGTCCTTGTCCAGCATCCAGGAAGAAGCAGGTCACACACGGACTTGAAGGATGAATGCTGGGATTTATTGAGTGGTGAAGGTAGCTCTCAGTGGATGAATGGGGAGCTGGAAGGGGGATGGAGTGGGAAGATGATCTTCCCCTGGAGTTTGGACATCCAGTGGCCAAGCTCCTCTCTGATCATCCCCAGCCAAACTCCTCTCGGTGTTCAGATTCTCATTTTCTTCTCTCCTCTGCCACGCCATTCTGCCATTTGTTTGCTCATCTCCTTCTGGAGTCTGGGCTTTGGGGTTTATATGGATACAGGATCAGGGGTGTGGCAGGCCAAAGGCAACTTTTTGGGCACAATAACAGGAATGCCTGTTCTCATTTAGAGCCGTAGATTTCCAAGCTTGAGGGTGGGGTCTTTGCCTGGGAACCGTCCTCTTCTTCTTGGTATTTTCCTGTCTCCTGTCTCTATCAAAAGGGTTGATGAAGGGGAGCCGAGGAGAGGGGAAAGGTTTCTCATGGAAACAGCATCCAAGCTGGAGCATGTGGATCCCTGAAATCACATGGCAGACCACGAGGCGGAAGGGCACCCTTAGCAGAAGGAGGAGCTTGTACACAGGATGGCACAGGGCACCCCGGAAAGGCATGTTCCTAGAGCAGAGGGTGTGAGGGCTCATGGGGCAGAAGCAGGAGGCAACAATGGGAAGGAAGTTTGGTGCCAGCATCAGCCTAGGCGGGGCATCCTATCACATGGGCAGTCAGAGGGATAGGTAGCCAGGCCCCAGGCCCTGTTCAGCCCCACTCCTGCCAGGGCTTAACATCCAGGGAAGATATGGATTCAGAAAAGGGCAATAACACTAAGTAGTGTGGCCCACACCTCAGGAGTCAGGTCCTGATTCAAACCTCACCCCAAGAAAGACATTTTCAGAAACATTAGGAACACCAACATTACAACTTCCCCAGTCCCTTCCCACGAAGTCCATCTGCCTCCCAACCCAACCCTGTGACTGCCCTCTTCTGGAGAGAAGGCTGAGAGGAGTGGAGGGAAATTGTCAGAAATCTTATCAAGGGAGACAACCTTGCCCTTGATTCTGCCAGTTCTTATCACATCCTCTGACGTTCCAAGCAGGCCACAGCCAGACTCTTTGGTGCCTGCCACAAACCTCAAGAATCCTGAATTCTGGATTCAACCCACATGTAAAGTTCAACAGGCCTGCCTTGCCTATTAGCCTCAGCCTTAACCTTAACCTCATCTAAATCTCAGCTGCTGGGCTCACGTCTCCAAGGCCTGAGACAGCTATCTTAAGGTACCTCTAAGCCTGTAATCTCAGCATTTTGGGAGGCCAAGGGAGGCGGATTGCTTGAGGTCAGGAGTTAGAGACCAGCCTGGCCAACATGGCGAAACCTCATCTCTACTAATACAAAAATTACCCATGCATGGTGGTGCACACCTGTAATCCCAGCTACTCGGGAAGCTGAGACAGGAGAATCGCTTGAACCTGGGAGGCAGAGGTTGCAGTGAGCCAAGATCGTGCCACTGCTTTCCAGCCTGGGTGGCAGAGTGAGACTCTGTCTCAAAAAGTAATAATTTAAAAAAGATTAGCCTGGAAGATCCCCACCCACCCTAAGATGATATCAGCTCCTAGAGAGGTAAAAATAACTTAGAGAAAAATCTGGAAGTTTTCTACCTCCCCCAAGTTCTTTTTAACATTCTACCTACTTGGGAATGCTGTATTCCAGCCATGGGATCTTTGTTTGAGAAAGTTTACCTCACTGGCATTGTGCCCTTACAAGCTCCAGGAACCACTTTCACTCCAGACCCTGAAGACAAGCCCTATACAAGAGATGAGGGAGACGGACAACTCATCAGACCTGAAAGGTAAGGGACCCATGGCAGAGGGCAGGTTACAGCGGCTCCATTACAGGGAAATCCTCAGAGGAGGAAAAGGAGGCTAGCAGGGAGGCTCCAAGTCTGTCATCACAGTCAACCCTGATGACTACGGCAGAAAAGCAGTCAGGACTCATCCAGTGTCTCCTCTGTGCACATGCTAAGCCTTCTGCCAGGCATCTTCTCCCCTACCCCACATCTCTACTTGGAAATCTCTTCAAGGTGCAGCTCCAGGGTCAGCTCCTCCCAGAGGCCCTCCTAACTCCCCCAGGACCAGTTATCTGTCCCTTCCTCTCCACTCACATGCCACATGCAGAATGTGAATTCCTCTGCAGAAGTCAAAGTGGGTTATCATCATGCAATTAGAGTCCTCCACTCTAGACTGTAGACTCCTTCCAAACAGAGTCCAAAACTTACTCATCACTGCATGCTGGGGACTTGAGAAAAAGCCTTACCCTTAGTAGGTCCTCAACAAATATTTTTTGGAGGGGAAAGAGAAGTAGGAAGGAAGGGAGGGAAAGAGGGAAGAAAGAAAGAGAAAGGAAGAAAGAGAGAGAGAGGAAGGAAGAAAAGAAAGAGGAAGAGAAGAAAGAAGAAGAAGAGAGGAAGGGGAGGGGAGGGGAGGCAGGAAGGGGGAGGGAGGGGAGAGGAGGAGAGGGGGAGGAGGAAGGAGAGAGGGAGGAAGGAAAATGTATAGATACATCCAAATAATGAATGCCTACAATTTAAAAGAGCACATGAGCTTGTGGATAAGAAGGGAGATGACTCCTGCACCTTTCACCTCCTGATCAGTATTTCAGTGGGACTGAGTATCCTCATCACTGCTGACGTGACTCTTCAGCATCTAGGAGATGTCCAAGGCTCCCCTAATGCCTGCCTCCCAAGAGGAGAGGCACTGGTAAAGGCAGAGGTCTACATAGTGTGGGCAGAAGATTGCCCTGTCGAAAGAGAGAAGTGCAAGCCCTTGGAGAAAGCCCCTCTTGTCCCTTAGAAAGCAAATAGGCAGCAGCATGAGGCTCCTGGGACAGCAAGCAGGCCACGCACAGCTGCCTCTGTGTTCAGCAAAATAAACTTTCTATGCACACACAGGTCCCACCTCCAAGAGTTTGAGGCCCAAGCCCAACATTATCATAGCAGGGACACCCCACCAGCATAGGTAGTCCCTAAGGCCACCAAGGTAGTGAAATAAAGATACCTGTGGCTTTCAGCAGCTTGGAAGCTTTTCCTAGGCCCATGCTGCCCACCTGCCAAACAGTAATAAGCAGTGGTCTGCCTGAAGCCCGGCTCTAAGGAGGAAACTGGGACAACTTGCATGATGTCAAAAGTCTCTGTCTCCACTGCAACTTTCACCCAGGCTAGTTCCCCTCCCATCACCATAGCAACCCACATCCTCAACAAGTTTCAGGGTTCAGCAAGAGCCATGGGAGAAGGGAGTGTGTCCTTGTGGCCTTCACATCAGTGCTGGTGTTCCCAGCTGGTGGCCTGGTTTTCTTCTGTTGGTTCTTGGCACCTTGGGTCACATAGTGCCCACTCATGAACTCAAAGTCCCCACTGCTTGATATCCCCAGATATCTGTGAAGGTTGCCTTTTACTGGGCCAGGGTAAGCTGCTCAGAGCTCTCTGAATGAATAACTCTGGAGTTAAAGTGGCTATAATGAACTCTTCTCCATCCTCCCTCTCCCAAAAGGGAAGGCCTCACCTCTCGGTCAAAATGCACTTCCTGTTGTATTAAGAAGCAAGGCCTGACCAGCACTCCTGTGCTGCGTTAGTTGGGATGTTCCCTAAGTTGGCATGTAGGGTCTACATAATTTGAGTATATTTCTGGTTTGTTGAAGCTGGATATGGAGAAATTCCATCCCCCACCAAAAAACAAAACAAAACAAAACAAAAAACCTTCGCTAAGATTTTGGGTAAAGCCTGGATGCTTTCAAGGGGTCCCTGAAATGCCAACTTGCTACCATAAAGAAATAGGAGGAGGCCTGGATCAGAAAATTATGGGTCAGTCATGGTGACGAACAGTTTCCATTCTGCAAGCACCCTGGGTTGCCCTGGTGATGGGCAGGGCCAAAACAGGGCCAGGACTATGAAATATTGCAATGAGTGGAGGGTTTCCTTGGATAAACTTTATCGAGACATCTACAATAGATCTCTCACACTGATGCAAACATCCTGAGGCCAACCTTTCTCCTAACATTACGCAATGCCTGCCCCCACCAACCTCTTTCTTCTGTGTCTAACTGAAGTGCTCCAGAAAGACATTGCCTACCTATAAAAGGCTCGGGCACAAGTGGAAGATCCACAATGGTTCTATTTGATCAGCATCAGAAAATAAGGCAAATACCAAAATTCCAGAAGTCCTCATAAACCTGGCTGTGGAGTTTCTCAGACAATTTAGGATTCAGGCAATGACTACAGGAGATGGTGGCTTCTCCATATCAAGGAAGCAGTTCAGTGCCTGCCCTGGGAACAAAGGAAGGGGAGGTAGGGCACCGGGTCCTGAAATGGCTCTGGTGTCAGAACCCCACCCTTGAGCAGAGGCTGGGTGGGGCTCTCCATGTTTCTGTCTGGGTGAGGGTGAGTATCAGCAGGCCAGTGCTCTCTCAGCATCTGAGGTCCACTCAGGGATGTGGGTCCAGGTCTTCTCTTTCATCAGAAACAGAGCTAAATGTCACTTCTTCATCAGCTTCTGTGATACTGAAGTCATATGGCTCAAGATTCAGGACCTTGGGGTGGACCCCTAGGGAAAGTGGACTGGCTTCATTCTCTTAGGTCAATGGTTTTCCAACTGTGCTCCAGAGAGTCCCTAAAATACCGCCCCCCCGCCCCCCACTCCACCAGACAAGCTGAAGGAAGGCAGAGCTGAGAACCCTCATCTCAACCTTGGACCCATTCCATTCACTTTTCTGCATTTTTGAGCGTGTCTGCAGGGGATTTTGTTTCAAAACTGGTTTCCGTTACCTTAAAAATAGTTGGAAATCATTTAAGATATTCAAAGTAAAACAACGAGCCATTATGACTCTTCTGGCTCTTGGGCATTAGGGCTTTTTATACGTGAATTTCCACTTTTACTTTTTTTTTTAAGTGTTGAAGGCTGGGCCATCAGGCCATCTCTGCAGACTGTTGCAAACCCAGTACTGGGCTCTGCAGGCTGTTTTATGCTCTGCAGACTGTTTTATGGTCACATGGTTATTTGTGTGTGAAACACCAGGGCTTGGCAATAATGGCTCGGCTCTCCCAAGGTGCAGAGGACTTGCAAACTGGGAGACATTTCTAATACTGTGTTTGTGTGCATGTGTGTGTAGGTATGCAAACATATGTGTACAGTGGTGTCTATATGAAGTCAGTACTTTAATACTACTTTTGAATTCCCCCGACCCCTGCATGTTTCTAGGCTGTTCCCTGAGTTCCAGCCCTCTACATTCCAGGAACTTGCTTTCACAATTCACAGAGCCAATTCTGGTTTGGGGAAAAAATGGGAAGGGTCCCTGATCCCTTGTCCTTGAAGCCCCCCAAGGCAGAACTAGGGCCACCTAGAAAGTTAAGGAGGATCGAACATGTCTCAGTGGAAGAAAGACCCTCACAGTAGTAAGAGCTGTTAGGGAAACAAGGGCAAGCACAGTTCGTTTGCAGAGATAAGATTTGACTATTACTAACTCCTGATCCAGTGCCCCATTCCATCTTCCATGCCTGGTCAAAAGCCGTGACAGGCCTCAGGCCATGCTGCTACCAGAGCTTGGTGAAGGGAAGCAACAATGGGTTTAAGGAGCCCCAAGTCTTTGAGGCCAGGTCTGCTTCTCTAGCTCAGGCACCTATGGACAAGACTCCCCCAGGAGACAGATGAACTGAAGAAGGAAGTCTACCAACAACGAGATGCCAGAGCAAGCTGGGTCCCCCTATTTCACTGTCTTGATACCTAATGTTGAAACATATCAGCAAAGAGCACCATGCCCTGGCTCCTCACTCAGCCTTCAGCCCAATCCAGAGGCAGCCGCTGGCTCTCCAAGAGCACCAGCCTTCAAGGGAAAATCCTATGAGGGAGAGGAGGTGTGAATTTTGGCAGCACTACTGTTGTATGTGTATGTGTCTGTGTTTTCCAAAACACATGAGGTAAACAAGTCAGTGTAAAAATAGACGGCAGCAAAGAAACGGGAGTGGAGTTGCCTTGCTGCAGGTGTGAGTGAATGTGCTGCTGATTACTTTCTGGAAAGCAGTCTCCAGGAGGGACTGATCAGACAGAGGAGTGGGGCCAAGGTGGATGAAAAACGGAACTGGCTGCGCCCTTGGTCACCAAATAAACCTGTCTGTCCCCCAACCTGGGGCATAATATCAGACAGCACAGCTTGGATTTCACAGCTCCGCAGTGCAGACCGCAGTCTCCTTTTCCTCGTGGACTGGGAGGGGTGGGCCCCACAGGCCTTTTTGATTTCTGGTCTAGAGGCCTTTTGTTAAATCAGATACTACAGAACAAGCAGTGGAATGTGGCGTCTTTCCCAAACAGAGGTCCTGAGGGGTTATTACCTGGATCAGGGTCAGTGTCACCTCAATCCTGGGAGAAACCATTAGGCAAAATGGACTCCAAGTAAGTATGCTCTCCTTCATTAACCAAGCCAGCAAACCCTCGTGGAAAGGAAGTAAATGGAGCCATCCACCCATCCATTAAATGCTTGCCAAGAGTCTGCCTTGCTCTGCATCTGTGTTAGACCTGGGAGATATAGTGGGACAAAGACACCCAGCCCTTGCCCTTGTGGAGGAGAGGGAGGATACTACATCATTGAGTGATGGCTCCATCATCTAGATTGAGGCTCTAAAGAAGAAACACCCAGGCCGGGCATGGTGGTTCACACCTGTAATCCCAGCACTTTGAGAGTCTGAAGCGGGCGGATGACAAGGTCAAGAGATCAAGACCATCCTGGCCAACATGATGAAACCCCGTCTCTACTAAAAATACAAAACTTAGCTGGGCATGGTGGCGGGCGCCTGTAGTCCCAGCTACTCAGGAGGCTGAGGCTGGAGAATTGCTTGAACCTGGGAGGCAAAGGTTGCAGTGAGCAAAGATCATGCCACTGCAATCCAGCCTGGTGACAGAGCAAGACTCCGTCAAAAAAAAAAAAAAAAAGAAGAAGAAGAAGGAGGAGGAGGAGGAGAAGGAGAAGGAGAAAGAAGAAAGAAGAAGAAATACCCTTGGGAGGGGAAGAAGTTGGGCTTTCTCATGGACATCCTGAGCCTGATGGCTAGCAAGGCATCAAAGCAGACTGGTCAATGAGCATTTGGGTTTTGGAGTCTGGAGCAGAGCAAAGCAGAACCAGAAAGGACTGTGGGAGTCAGTCGCACAGGTGGTGGAGCTGACATGGAGCAGATGAGCGCCCCCTGTGGGCAGTGTGGACAATGAACCGGAGAAACACCAACATTGGTGGGATAACAAGGTGAAAAAAGCCGGGGCGGTGTCTCACACTTGTAATCCCAGCACTTTGGGAGGCCGAGGTGGGCGAATCACCTGAGGTCGGGAGTTGAAGACCAGCCTGACCAATATGGAGAAACCCCGTCTCTACTAAAACTACAAAATTAGCCGGGCATGGTGGCGCATGCCTTTAATCCCGGCTACTCAGGAGGCTGAGGCAGGGGAATCGCTTGAACCCAGGAGGCGGAGGTTGCGGTGAGCTGAAATTTCGCCATTGCACTCCAGCCTGAGCGACAGAGCTAGACTCTGTCTAAAAAAAAAAAAAGAAAAAAGAAAAAAGAAAAGAAAAATAATAATGAGTCTGAGGAGTGTCCAAAGAGCCAGGAGGAAGCCCGAAGGGGTTCTGAGCAGGAGGGAAGGCTCATCTGAGTCCACTGGCGCCAGGAGGTCAAGGGAGATAAAGACTCACTGGAGATCTTAATAAGGAAAATGCTCGTTTCACCTTAAGGATAACAGCCAACTTCTAGTGGACTGAGGGGTGGGCAGGTGAGGCCAGTGCAAGATGCAAAGGCAGCGAGAGGCAACAGGTTGCAGCTAGAAGAAGAGGGAGTGGGGTCAAGAAAAGCTGTATTTGGTTTTGAGAGCGTCAGGAGACAGCCAAATGCCTAGGCAGATAGGGGTGGGTCCCGAGTAAAGCCCCACCTCCAAGCCGAAGACAGTTTAAAGCCTGAAAGTCAAGCTACAAGTTAAATCCTCCGACTGGATTGAGGACTTGTCTTCCTGTTTGGCACATTTTCCTCAGATTGGTCCCCACCCTTCACCTGTTTTACATATACCGACTCTTTCCTAACTGTGTCTTCTACACTACTGCTATGCCCGCCTTTGAGTGGTGTCTTCGCTTTAACCTTTTTTGCATACTCACAAACCAATCAGCACGCATTCCCCATTCTGAGTCCATAAAAGGCCCTGGACCCAACCACATGGGGAACTTTTCCACCTTGAGGTAGGGGGACCAACCCTGCATCCCCTCTCTGCTGAAAGTCCTTTTCATAGCTCAATAAAATTCTTCTCCAACCCCCTCATCCTTCAATGCCTGGTGTATCCTCATTCTTCTTGGGTGCAGTGCAAGACCTCGGGAACTGCCAAACATGGGTACAAGCTATAACACACGTGAGCCACGCCAGCGTGGCCAAGCGAGGCCTGGGTGGGTCATCACCAGCCAGGAATCCCAGCTTGCAAAGAGACTAAGAAGAAAAATCCTATGTCAGTTTCTTCGGAATGGAAAGACTGGGCACAGCTCAAGGCTGTTGGGAGTGAGGGGATAAGCTAAGAAGAGGGAAGGGTCAAGAAAGGAATAGGCTGCCAAGCCCAGGCAGGCAGGAATGTGGCAGTGAGCCCAAGTAGACTTGCCCACGGCAGCCCATTCATCCCATATTGGAAAGGGGGAAAGAGGAGGTTGCTGGGGAAGCCTTCTGGGTCTGTAGGGCATTCTCATTTGATATCAGGAGACAGTTCTCACAAAGACCTAGAACAGATGAGGAAATAGAGACTGTAAGAGGCTAGATGACCTGTCTGCCTTCACAGAGCCAGGGAGCAGCCACGCCAAAATTCAAACCCAGATCTACCTGACTGCAAAATCTATGCTCTTAATGCCACGTGCCTAGTAAGAAGAATAAAAGTAGCTTATTTCCCCTCTGGATCCTTCTCTTTAAGTTTTCTTTTCAGAGTTATCTCTTGTTGGGGGAGAAGAGGGAGGCCGGCTGTGTCACTCTCCTCTGGCTCCGAGGAGGGTATCAGCCTGGGGAATTGGCGCAGCTTTTACCGCTTCCTTACGATAGGCCTGCCGTCTGCGGGTCCTTCCTCTTCAAAGGATAAAACAATTCAAAAACAGGAGACTTGCAGGGGAGAGCAATGAATCTCCAGGGCCCTACTAATTAAAAAGCCCGTATTACATTACTTCCTCAAGGACTCATCTTCTAATTTTTAGGATTATGGTACATTGATTAATTTATACAAGTTTTTAATCCCTCTGTGCTTAATGAAGTCCAGGAACATGGGAACAGGAGCATAATTGAGCTTCATACTATTTTATTAGAGAGAATTATGGCCCAACCTGTCGTGAAGAAGTTTGTGAGGGTGGGGAGGCAGCCCTCAAGCTATTAACCCATTGCTTTCTAAATGCCAGCGGGGACATTCCTTTGGGGCAGACACAGAGGGAACTCATCTTTCTAAGCCACTCTTCTGTAGTTGCTAGTTGACTGGAAGGAAAGCGCCGTCTTTTTTATGGGATGCAGTGCCCTTCCCCACCCTGGCACAGCCACCCTTCTGTACCTGCTGCCCCACCTACCCCACTCCCAGTGCCCATTCCCACCAGGCTGCCCCCACACCCGTCCCTGCTGTCCTCTGTGCCCCCTAATGCCCTGCACTGAGGCAGGCTCATCCTTTGATTCCAGCTCAAACACCATCTCCTCTGGGAGCTCCCCTGGACCACTTCTCTGCCAGGCAAAATTCACCTCTCCTTCATTCGTAGCAGAAGGCCCTAGATCAGCCAGGATCCCAGAGTTTTCAAAATCGGGGAAGTTGGGCTAAAAGACCCTCTGACATCTATGTCTCAATCTTGGCAGCTCCCACTCCAAGGGAATTTAATTACTTACCTTGATATGACACAAAGGCCAAAACACTTCATGATGAAGTGATGGAGGAAGGAGGTGAGCAGACTGGGGGAGACCTCCTACCCAGTGCCCATCACCCAGGCTGTGCAAAAGGCCTGAACTGGGGCCCAGGTGACTTCGGTTCCATCCCAGGCTCTGCCTCTAAGTCTCTGTGCAGCCCTGGATGAGTTCTCTTCTCTAGATCTCAGTTTCCTCAGCTGAAAACTCAGGCAGAGGACCTCACTCTGGCTCCTAGGAATTCTCCTATTAGAGAATTCCAGGACTTCCCACAAATCATCAGGCTCTGGCCCAGGGCTCCTGGGTTCAGGTGCCACACCATTTGGAAGCCAGAACTGGAGTTGCAGGTAAGAAACCATGGAGAAGGTTGCCAGTTTTCCTGGGTCTGGAAGATTCCAGGACTAAGGAATCCTTCACCCCAGAGGGCTGGCCCAGCTCCAGTTCCTAAGGAAGCAGGTCTCAAAAGCTAAGTTCTATTTTGATTTTTGCCTCCTCCATCCTTGCTAAAAAAAATTCAAAGTTCTGTCTCTGTCTTCACCTGCTTGGGCCGTCATAACCAAATAGTACAGATGGGATGGATTAAACAACAGAAATTTACTTTCCCGCAGTTCTGGAGGCTCGAAGTCCAATATCAGGGTGCCAGTATGTCTGCTTTCTACTGGGGGCCTCTTCCTGGGTTATAGACCACCTTCTCACTGTGTCATGGGGAAAAAGAACAAGCAAACTCTCTTGTGCCTCTTCCTAGAAAGGCAACAATCCTATCATGAAGACCCCACCCTCATGGCCTCATCTAGACCTAATTACCTCCAAAGGGCCTGTCTCCAAATACCATCACACTGGGGATGAGGGCTTCAACATATGAACTGAATTGCTATGAACACAATTTAGTTCACAGCACTCTCTCCTCCCTATGGAATGAGAGGAATACCCATTTAAAAAACATCTTCAACACAAGGTAAAGGGAATTTTCTGGAGCTCTCGGTGCCACTAAAGTCACAACCCAAGAGTAGCTCACTATTCATAAGGGAGAATGAGAGTGAGGATGGTGCTCTGGCCTCTCTCAACCCTTCTCCAAGCAAGGTTTGTGGCTCCCATAAGAGTGCTTCCTTCAGAGAATTTTTTCCAAGGGAACAGATTGGTGCCTAAAATTGTTCTGCCATGGGACAGGAAGAAAAGGGATTTTGTGCTTAAGAAAGAATCTAAATCCTAGCCTATGATTCAGCATCATATAATTCAGTGCTTTTGTTTTGCAGATGAGGAAACTGAGGCCCAGAGAGAGAGAGGAGAAACTGTGCTAAAGGAATCGACAGGGGTTCCTAATACCCAGGCCCCAAGCCCAATCCCGAATTCCTGATGCCTTCCCTTCAGAAAACGCTCTAAATGGGAGCCATGAAAGAAATCTGGCCTCCAACCATGACATCCTGTGTGAAGCACTGAGTCCAAAGTGAAGCAGCAAGTACCCAGCAAAGGGCTGGAGGGAGCATTTGCCCTGATGACTTTCTTTTTCTTTCTTTGTTTTTTTGTTTTTGTTTTTGAGAGAGTCTTGCTCTGTCACCAGGCTGGAGTGCAGTGGTGCAATCTCACCTCACTGCAACCTCCACCTCCCAGGTTTAAGCGATTCTCCTGCCTCAGCCTCCCAAGTAGCTGGGACTGCAGGCATGCGCCACCCATGCCCAGCTAATTTTTGTATTTTTAGTAGAGATGGGGTTTCACCATGTTGGCCAAGATGGTTTTGATCTCTTGACCTCGTGATCGGCCCACCTTGACCTCCCAAACTGCTGGGATTACAAGTGTGAGCCACCGCGCCCGGCCAGATGACCAACTTTCAATCGGGGGTTCAAAACCCCATGCCCCAGGGCTCACAAACACATCCTAGGGTTTTCAGTCATTATGGTGATAAAACTGTCTGCTTCAATTTTATTCTTTAAAAGACAATAAACACAATTATCAATGGAAATGTTTTCCCTTTAAAGCGGAATGGTTCGAGAGCCTTCCAGGGCTGGCCAAGGGAATCTGTGAAGGGCTCAGCAGAGTGAGTGGGTCTGAAACATCAGGTTTTTCCCCATAGGATGTGGGGATACATGAGGAACACAAAAGTGATGCCAGTTCACCCCCAGACCATCTCCACCAGGATTAGAAATTGCATCCATCTGAACAAAATGCTAAAGGAACTCATCAAGATGTCTCCATAACTTCAACAGTCATTTTGTAAAGAGAAAATAGAGGAACTATCTGTCCAATTGACATTGTATTTATTAAAAATAAAGACCAGCTGCAGCCTGTGGGATGTTATTAGTGAAGACAGGCTTGCAAAAGCAGCCTGAAACCCTCTCATGTCATCTGGAAACAAAACGTTAAATTTACTTAAAAGAACAGTTTTAATTTTAAGCAAAATTTTAGGCATCTCAAATGTCAGGGCATAAAAACAATGTGTACCTATTTCTACAGCTGTAATATATGGTCAAATTTTGGGTCATATTAAGCCTATATTTGATCCCAAACCCAAACATGATGGCAAATGTCAATTTTTCATCTATTTGCCAGCAAATCATGCTTTTTCATACTTCATGAAGTATCACTTGTCATTTCTTAACTGACAAAAGGTCAAAATTTGCCTGTTTCTATATTAGGAATATTATTTATCATTTTATTTTAAAGGTTTGTAAAATTCAGGTTTTAATAATATGTGATGTAATACCTTTTGTTGCTTAAAAGTCACATTTTTAGCCTTTATCACGTGAAAACATTTTTTAAAGTCATTTGAAAATTCATAAAGGGGTTTTTTTTTGAGACAGTTTCTTACTATGAAGGAAAATCTTCAAGTCAACAAATGTTGGGAAGTGTAGGTCCAGATGAATTTACTTCCAATCATCTCCTAGTGAAATGACAAAGTCAGTGCCAAAACTGCCTCAAAGTTCTCCACGACCCAGGATGCACAGGTCTGGATTGCAAATAGCAGATGACAGTGAAGTCATCAAGTTGTCCATTGTGTGAGGTCTGCCCAGGGAGCTCAAAAGACCTCGATGAGAGAAAAAGGTCCTTCCCACAGAAGAACTAAGCGCAGTACCTAGGGAGTCTGGGCCCCAGAACTCTGTCTGGAGACTTCAACCTTTGGGTACATTTGTCTATGTCTTCACTACGTCTTCAGAACACTCACCTGCCTGGCTGTTAGATGCCCACACTGGTGGTGGCTTAACAACACCAAAAACTCAGACTTCACTACAACACATCTGCAAATCTCTCTTAGGGAAATGATCAAATGCAAACAAAGCCTTAACAGCAAATATAGACCTTGCAGGGATTTTATAAAAAAAATATCAAATAGCTACATATCCAAAACCAGGGGATTAAAACCAGCCCAACTTACCCATAGAACAAATGTTTACAATTTTAGGATACACATAGAAATTGACCCTCCTGCTCTTAAAGCTTCAAACTTGAATTTGTCTTATCTGAGTTCCTTTCTCAGGAAACTGATCCTCAGGCATCCCAGATAGTATCAAGGAACTGAAACTTACCAGATCACCACATATGGACAAAGAGGGACCAGACCCCTCATTCAATATGATTGCTTCCTGACCCTAACCTAATTCCTGTTTTCCTTCATTTAGTTACATTTCTTCACTGCTATATAAACGTCTAATTTTAGTCAGCTGGGGAGACAGACTTGAGACTTATCTCCCATTCTCCTGGTTGGCATCACCCAAATAAAAAGCATTCTTTCCTGGCAATACCTGTCTCAGTGATTGGCTTTCTGTGTAGTGAGCAACAGAACCTAGACCAAACCCTGGCAATGCAGTAACAGGATCATTTAAGTACACTGTTGGTGCAGACAGTCAATGGAATAGAAAGAAGTTCACAAAGTGTAAGCCATGTGCATACCATTCACACAATTACAGAACTCAACAGCCTGTTGGGTTCAGTCAGTTACAGAACCCAGCAGCCTGTTAACACCTTGTTCATAAGTGTTTGTTTTATAAGGTAAAACGCATAGGGCATGATGTTTTGAAAGGATAGCTTCAAAGTTCCATATTCAATTTGACATGGTAATTAAGAGCACATACTCCCACTTAGAATTGTGACTTTGGCAAGTTACTTAAACTTTCAGCATTCAAGTCCCCTCATCTGTAAAATGAAGATAATATAAGCAGCGTTGTTGTAAGAATTAAATGAGATTAAAATACCTAAGATGGATAGGAAAAGGCTTGGTTTCTGCTGCTATGAATGCTTCCTGATGGCATTACCAGTATTATTATCCTGCCTTGACCTCTTTTATAAAGACAACTAGATTTTTTGCAGCCTATACTATGAACAGGAATTATCTCTGGTTGTGAGACTTAGGACAATTTTCAGTTTCTAACCCATGCTTTCCAGGAATTTTCTATATTTTTTTACAATGAACACATTTACTTCTATAAAGAAAAAAATTAATTTTAAATAAGAGAAAAAAAGCAAGTTCCTCCCCAGAGAAAGCTTGTAGTCCCATCTGATCTCAGAGGGAGACCTAGTACCTAACTTGGCACTTTGGTTTCTCAATTCAAAGGACACTTAATCAGGTGTCTTCCATGTTCTTGGGAGCTGGGGGTACCTTCAGACAAAAGAAATACAGCACTCAGCCATTATAATAGACAAATTTCCTTAGCACTTCCATAAGCAAAATAATTATGGTTTTTCCTTTTAAACTGGGCAAGAAAAAGAGAAAAATATGGATGAGATGTGTGTGTGCGTGCGTCTGTGTGTGTGTGTGTGTGTATAACATAAGCCAGACATTACTCCTTGCAGCAGCAATTAAGAATGAAGAGTATCCTAAGGCCCTGTCAATGGACTAGGTGTGTTATTTTTAAGCTCCCCAAGAAATTGCACCCCTAATTAGTACCCTCATCAAAGCCTGCACCCCACTGTTGGAGACAGTCCAGGCTCTTGAGCACTCCTGTAATCAGATTCCGTATGTAAAGTGGAAACATGACAATCCCATCCATCTCTGCAAAAGAATACTTATAAGAATCCAGTAATCATGGGGGGCTATAGCTAAGTGCTATAGCTTTTAATTACCAGCATTTCATTATGGAACCACAACCAGCTATTTCAATGTTCATTCTTCCTGGGCAAACAACTGTCCATATCACTGGGGTGGGTCTAAGTGGTGTCCATAAGCCAGAAATCTGGAGGTCTGGGTTCCAGTACAGCTCTGCCACTTGCTTGTGGACAAATAACTCATTTATGATCATCACAATAGCTAAGTTGTATTGACCCATATTATGCATAAGGGACTCTACTCAGTACTTGCTCAAATTTTCATTAACCATCATAACAATCCTATGAGGAAAATATAATTATGAGAAAGTCCCATTTTGCAAATGAGAAAACTGAGGCATGGAAAAGTGGCAAATTGTGGCCAAGGTTGCCCAGCCAATTAGTAATGAAGTTGGACTCCTGGCTCCCTGGGTCTGTAAAAATAAATTCAAAATCCTGCTTTTTCTACAAGTAGTGAGGCCCTCATCCCCAGAAGCAATCAGAGACCAAGGCTCAGCTCTCAGAACAGCTATAGGAAAGATTCTTCCAACATGAAGTGGCCTCTAATGGTTCCTCTGACACTGCGATTCTGTAATTCTAGATATACAGACCAATCATGAGGGCAGTGACTTTTGACAAAAGTGTAAACATTTAGAAGAGAGAAGAAAAGATCTCATTTACCATGGAGGAAATAAAGGAAAGAACTGTGATGGCAGAAGAAATGAGCAAACCCTCTCCAATGCAAAAAGCTCTGAAAGAAATATGATTAAGTTTTGTGCTTCCTGCCATGCCTCCTTTCCTTCAATGGCCTTTTACAAGTACCAATTTCTGAAACCAATAGCAAAGGAATCCAAAGAGGGCAAATATTAAATGTAATTCAGTGGCATATTGCAGTAATCTAAAAGGGAAGAAAGAACTAATCTTCTCTGTGCTTTGTTATTGGAGTGTGTATTTTTGAAGGAAATGTAAGCTGTACCCTCCTCTCTTCAGACATTTGGGGTTGGGAACGGTTGCTGGGTTTTTTATGGGCAAGGTCTTCATGTTCACAAAGAGCATCATGAAGCAGAAGCTATGACTCCTGATTTTCAGTTGAGGACATGGCCTTAGGACAAACCACTTGCCTGATGTCCAAGGACTTGGAGGTCCAGTCATCGCACTATCTGCTCCATAGTGGTGCTGAGAGTGAATGAGGAGTCAGGGGACAGCCTCCAGGGGTGCAGCTCCGTCACCTGAGAGAGGCTGGAGTCCACTCCATTTCAGTCATCCTCGAATCTGTCTTGGCTTCCCAAACAGTTACACTCAGCCGACACTCGTGTGAACAAATGGGAGAATGAGGTCCCAGGAAGTTATAACAGAAAACATTCACAGAAAGTTCCATCTGCTTCTTACCTCCTGATCTTGTCAGAGCAAAGTAGACAAAAAAAGAAGGATCATGTGATGAGGAGACTCTAATCCCTGGGAACCCTGAGCTCAGTTTCATGAGTTTGGACAGGGAAGGGATTTAAGTGGACACATGGAGTTTGGACATTTCATTCCATAAAATGACATGGAAACCATCTCCTCTACAGGAATCTCTTTTATTTTGTGTTATTTTAAACTACATTATGCAATATTTAAGATACACAAAAAAATATAAGGAAACACTACAACAATCACTCATGTACCTACTCAACTGCTTAAGAAATCAAACCTGGCCAGGCATGGTGGTGCACACCTGCAATCCCAGCTACTCAGGGAGCTGAGACAGGAAGATTATTTGAGCCCAAGAGTTCGAGGCTGCAGGGAGCTATGATCATGCCACTGCTTTCCAGCCTGAGTGACAGAGAATGTCACTGAGTGACAGCTCTGCTTCAGGAAAGGAAAGGAAAGGGGAAAGTGGAAAGGGGAAAGTGGAGAGGGGAGAGGGGAGAGGGGAGAGGGGAGAGGGGAGAGGGGAGAGAGGAAGGGAAGGGAAGGGAAGGGAAG
Organism: Macaca nemestrina; assembly: GCF_043159975.1. NCBI lineage: Eukaryota > Metazoa > Chordata > Mammalia > Primates > Cercopithecidae > Macaca > Macaca nemestrina. The sequence continues at coordinate 65,205,003 of NC_092142.1, forward strand.
GGAAGGGAAGGGAAGGGAAGGGAAGGGGAGGGGAGGGAAGGGAAGGGAAGGGGAGAGAGAAAGGGAGAAAGAGAAGAAAGGAGGAAGAACATTTTACAAATATAGTTGAAGTCCCCAGATCCCCTGCCCCAGTTGTATCTTCAACCTTGCCTTCACCTCCAAGATGTAACTTCTATCCTGAACTGAGTGTGTATCATCCTCATACATTTCTTTATATTTTACTTTATTTATACATTTATGCCTCAAGCAATATTTGGTAAATTTTTTTGCATGTTTTTAAAACTTTATGTAAACAGTATTGTCATAGACTCGGTGGCTTATAAACAACAGAAATTTATTTCTCACAGTCCTGGAGGCTGGAAGTCCAAAATCAGAATGCCAGAATGGTCAGGTTCTGGTGAGGTCCCTGTTCTGGGTTGCATACTGCTGATTTCTTTGTGTATCCTCACATGGTAGGAAAAGAGCAAAAAAGCATATCCTCTCATGACTCTTTTAAGGGCACTAAGCCTATTCATAAGCACTCTACCCTCACCAGCTCATCTAATCCTGATTACTTCCCAAAGGTCCCACCTCCTCATACCATCACATTGCAGAGTGATATTTCAACATATAAACTTGAGAAAAATGAAAACATTCAGTCCACAACAAATATCATACATATAATTTCATCTGCAACTTATTTTTTCACTCGCCTTCCTATTGGTGGGATTCATCAATGTTGACATAAGTCACTCTAGTGGATTCATTCTCATTTCTGCAGAGTGGAAGTTGGCCCCTGGGCCAAATCCAACTGGCCACTTGTTTTTGTAAATAAAATTATTGGAACACATCCATGCACATTCATTTAAGTATTTAGCCTATGGCTGTTTTCCTGCTACAATGGTGGAGTTGAGTGGCTATGGCAGACTGTATGGCCTGAAAAGCCTAAAATCTTTGTAATTATATTTACAGAAAAGGTTTGGCAACCTCTGCTCTAGAGTTTTCCATTATGACTATTACTCAGCTAATTTATTCATTCTCCTATTGATGAGCATATAGGTTGTTTCAATTTGAGGCTATTACAAACTGTGGTCATGAACCTTCGTGCACATGTCTGTGAATTCATGTAACAGTTGCTCTAGGGTTCATATCTAAAGATGTTTATGCATGTTCAATTTTTCTGGAAATTTGAAAATGTTTCTCCCAGTTGGTTTTATTAATTTACCCTTACAACAGCAATGTAGGATAGCTCTGTAGTACCAAATTCTCAATTATATTTGGTACCGTTGTTTTTCTTTTTTTTTTTTTTTTTTTTTTTTTTGCTAGTCTTGAAATACAATCTTCTTATAGTTTTTATTTTCATTTTTCCTGATTACTCGTGAGTTTGAGCAGTATTTGTTTCTCAGCCATTTCTGTTCTTGCCCATTCATATCTTTTGCCTACTTTTCCATGATGTTTGTCTTCTTCCAGTTGGTTTGTGGCTGATTTTTCCATATTCTGGCCTGGATCCTTTGTTGGCAATGTGATTCCCAGTTTCTCCTCCCAGTCTTATTGGTGCTACACTTTCAATGATATCTTTTGATAACAGGTTGAAAATAAATGTTCATTAGTAAAATTATTGATCATTATGCCAATAAGGCAATGTGTCAGAGATACTGTGGACCCGGATCTTCTTTAGTACTATGTGTTTTTATACTTTTAACTTTTGCAATTGAACGAATGAAAATAGTATCTCATTGGGCCTTAATTTGCATTTTCCAGATTTCTGATTATGCTAAATTCTTTGTGTATTTATTGACCTTATGCTCAAAATGTTGATCCATGTCTCTTACCTATTTTAATTTGGTTGTTTGTAATTTTCTTTTTGATTCATAAAAGTTATATTTTTGAAATGAATCCTCGTTAGGCTGTGCATATTGCAAATATATGCCTCCAGTTTATAACTCATCTTTTTACTTTCTTTAAAGTATCTATTGAAGAACAAAAGTTCTTAATTTTAATAAAGTCAAACTTGCCAATAATCAATTCTTTTTTTTATCTTATTAACAAATATTTCACTATCCTTAAGAATACCCAAGATAAACTCTTACATGTGTACAACAGAAGACTATACAAAATGCTCATAACAGTATAGTTCATAAAAGTAAACATCCTAGAAACAACCAAGTGCTCATCACTGGAAGAGCAGACAAACAAACTGTGCTATATTCACACATGGACTATTACAAAACAGTCAGACAAATTAACTACAGTGAGACACAATAATATGGAAAGAAAACTTAGTAGTATAATACAAACTGAATAAAGAAATTCCCAGAAGATTAAGAATAGTTTGATACCCTTTTTATAAAGTTAAAAACAACTAAATTAAAAACATATACTTTTACAAAAACTTATTTGGAATAAAACTATATTAAAAGAAAATGATTCAGAATGTGATGTGGAAGCGAAGAGACCAGGTAGGGAGGCCATCCTTTTAGAAGCAGGTTACTGTCTCAAGGCCCTGGTTTTTGTTTTAGGCGATGGGTTCATAGGCACTTATTGCATTATTAACGATGGCTAATTATAACAAGTACAAGCCAGGAAAAATGGTGAAAGTATGCCCAAACCAAGGATTATAATTAATCCAATTAAGTACACCCAAGGTAATATATTTTTTTCCTATACTGAGGTCATGAGAATACCTTATACATTTTCATCTAAAGGTTATAAAGCTTTGCTTTTTGTTTTTAGAGTTTAATTTACCCGGAATTTATTTTTGTGTATGAGTTAGCAATCTGATTATTTCCGTATGGATAATTAAATGTTCCTATGCCATTTGTTGATCTGCTGTCATCTCTGTCACTAGGAGGTTTGTGTAGGTGTGTGCCTGGCTTCTCTCTTCTGTTCTATCTATTTGTCTAGCACCACAAAAATATACCTTCTTAATTAGCATAGCTGTATAACAAGTCTTGGTGCCTGACAGAGTGAATCCCCACATTATACTACTTCAAAAGTGCCCTCGATATTCTTAGCCCTTGGTTATTCCAGATCCAATTTAACATAAGTCTATAAAGTTCCACACATACTTTGTTAAAATTTTTATTGGAATTGTATTGAACTTATAAGCTAACTTAGTAAGGACCAACATGTTTTCAATATTGAATCATATTGAACTTGTAAACTAACTTGGGAAGGACCAACATCTTTTCAATATTGAATCAACATATCCTTGAACATGGTATATCTATTTAGATTTTCTTTAAGTGTTATAATTTTCTTTCATAAAAGTCATACACAGCTTTTATTACATTTATCTGTAAGCACGTTAGGTTTTTGCTGCTATTGTAGTGTTTTAATGTCTTCTTGTGTACAGAACATAACTTATTTTGTATATTGATATCCAACAAACAATGAACTCTATTATTAATGCTAATTATCTTTAGAGTCTCTCAGGTTTTCTATATCGGCAATCATAATTGTCCATGAAAATGGCAATTTTGCTTCTTCTTTCCAATCCTTATACCTCCTGTTTCATATTTTCTCACTGTGAATGAGACCATGGCTAAGACCTTCAATATCATATTGAAAAGAAAAAGAAAGAATAGACAACCTTCTTAAGAAAAATGTGCTTTTACCCATTAAGCATGAGATGTTGATCGGTTTTTGACAAATATACTTTGTCAGGTTAAAGAAATTCCCCATCCCTAGGAGTTTATAAGCACAGAAAGTAGCATGCTTATAGGTCCCAACTTGCCAAGTTTACACAACCTGGGATAATTATTAATAATGTTCCCTCATCCTCAAAAAGATTCTCGTTTGGACAATAAATTGTATGTTCCCTCCAATAGAAAGGCGATGTTAGACGACAATGCTAGGGAAATAATTTGACCATTTGAATATGAAATGAATAAGAGGAACTTAGAGGTTTCTGTCAGTGAAGAGATTTTAGAATCTTCCCTGCCAAACTGGGAAATTTCCAACCTCAAGTAACAAAGCAATAACTACCTACTCCTTCCCTCTGCAAGTACATGAGGAGAAATGCTCCAGAGACAGTCCCAGTATTGCACAATTTGCCATTAGAGAAGAAACATGCACGAAATGAAGTAATTATCTTATCAAAAAGCAGCACTATTGGCAATCTGAGAATGAAGCCGACAACAACTTGGCCTGTCACATGCTCTGTTTTGTCACTTACATCCCCAATATAAATGCAAAAATGTGAAAACCGGGGGCAAGACTGAATGGCAATGGATCCATTCTGAAGCTGGGCATGAGCCACTTATTGAAGACATAAATTATAGGGCTGTCACCATCACCCTTCCTATTTGCAAATAAATGTGGTCATCTAATTGTACAAGACTTGGAGATTGTTTAACAAATTTCTCTGAGGAAGGTCTCAGCAGCAGCTTGGATTCCCTGGACACCCAGATTCTATCTGTCCACTTTTGTCATCTCTCTGCATGTGGCTGTTTTTGTTTTGCATGACAGATACTGTTATCCCATCTTTTCAGCCTTTCTTGGCAATAAAGCTACAATGGTCTGGTGTGTTTCTTGACTGATTCCATTAAAGAAACATTAAGAATGAGTGATGAAGAGAATCAGGCTCTGAAAAAAATAGGAGAGAAGGGAGGGTCCTCCCTGATGCAAGTATGGATCGCGAAGCAGAATGCCCAAGGATGGGGGCTTTACAGCAGAAAAATTCTTCTTTTCCTCTTGATCATGCTGGAGAAAAGAAGTAACACACAAAAAAGAACAAGGGCTGGGGACAAAGTTGGGGGTTCCTGGGACACCTGGGAGTGTCTTTCTGAGTCTGTGCCATATTTGCTACCCGTGCACCAGAAACTTCTGGAATGAAGTGACAAGTGAGAAGGGCAAAGCTGCAAACATTGAGTAGGCCCACTTCATGCATTTATTCATTCATTCATTCAACCACCAACTATGGAGCACAGACTTAGTTTGGGTTCCCCCATAAGCAGATCCTCAGATAAGAATTCAAGTGCCAGCAGTTTATTTGGGAGGCAAAGAAAACACCTGGAGAGGAGAAGAAAAGTCAAGGAAGAGAAGGCAGCCAACAAGGAGTGTGTTATCAAGTCCGCCTATGGTCTGAGAGGAAGTGTATAGCCAGGGCTTTAGACTTATGCCTCCAGAGCTGAGAAGGAGCTGGGGTATTGACAAACTCAATTGATGGTAGAAGACTGCTTTCCCAGTGGTGTAATTCTCCTACTTCTTGTCCTCCACTCAGGGGGACAAAGTATTTAATAGATTTCAGCAACCTGAGAAAATCCTCAAGCAGAGAAAGGTAGAAACTAGCAATGGAAAGCAGGTCAAGTGGCCTTAAAATGATGAGTGTTAGAGGATATGTGCAGGATACTAGCTCTTGCTGTGTGTCCCACACTGTGCTCTATGCCCTCACTAGAACCATAAACAAATCAGAAATGGTCTCTGGCCACGTGGAGCTTGCTGGAGGCAAACAACAGGCCACACATCCCTATGCCTCTTCCCTTTCTTCCCAGGACAGACAGGACTTGAGACTCCATAAGCCCATGCTTTGGTGTTCACCCACAGTCATCTCTGCCTTCTCTGAGTTCTTGCTGCCTTTTTGCTTTGCCTTCATCTCCATTCTTCCCTCTCTGTTCCTCTGACGCAGGTTCTGAAACGTCTCCTTTTGCCCCATCCACATTATCTGATAATAACAACAAGTAATCAATACCCTTTATTGAGCGCATACTGTATGCTAGCCACTGGGTTAAGTGATGTGTGGGTATTATCTCATTTAAATCTCCAAAACAATCATGGCCTTACGTTCATATGTTCATATTCCAAACCCCGTTCCTGCTTTATTCTACCTGCCAGATGGAGCTTTCTTGGGAAGCACTACAACTTAAAAATTAAATGCAAGGTGCTCGCAAACCTCTGGCCACTGCATTTGGTCAATTTGTCACCCCTTTACCTAGGTTAATCCTGCAGTGCTTGCCCAGGCCTGCCCAGCACTGTCCCCATGATCTCCTGCAGCTGAAGTTCCAACATGTCCCAGAAGAGCAATTCTGCCCCATTCCAGTAACAAACCCCATTTCTCAAGGATAAACCACGAGAAGCATCCACCCAAGAGTCGGAGTATAGAAAAGAAGGCTCCTGCAGTCATTCTTAGTTGCTTTAGAGAAATGTCCAATTTTGCCTTCGTCTCCTCTATCCTTCTATCTTTGCAGCTTCCTCCTAAAATCAGGAAATTCGATTAAATAAGTAGTTCTCAAACTCTATTCCAGCAGGCCATGATTCCACTTCTCATGGATTATTAATGTATTACCCTGTCTCTGATGATGTATTTTCATGGCACTCTCCAGACACAGTACCCTGATGATAAAGGAGTGGTTTTCATGGTTGGGATCCAGGCAAAGTAGCAAGGTTGTAGGAGAATACTGGGGTGGGTGGGGATGCCATATTTGGCTGCCCCCTTGTCTCTTGGTGCAGCCTAAGAACTCGGATTCAGAGCCTGGGAAATTCAGGCCAAGAAGAGTAAGTGACAACAAAAGGAAGATAATCTCTCTTTGTTGGGAATAAAAGGAAAGCAGCAAAGGCAGACGACCTGCTTATCTTGCATTCTGGCAGAACCACAGACCACCAACTCAGATACTTCAAAAGACCCCTGGCTCAGCTCCCCAGCTCCTCCCCTGGGGCTCCTGCAGAGAGAACATCATAATACATCTCCTCATTTTCTCCTGCACTTTTGATGTCAAAGTGTGGTCTGGTTAATTAGATGTTAGTGGGGGCCGGGGGCGCTGGAATCCAAACTCAATAAATTTCATTTCTGAAAGACAAAGAGGTCAAGTGCATATTAAACTTGAGCACTCAGGGAGTTCTGCCGGGGCATTTATTCAGTCGGGCTCTTTGCAGTTTAGGCAGAGAGAACACCAGGCAGCTTTTGGAGCCTGGCTGGGTGCAGAGGCAAGCCTGGAAGTGTGCCCATCTTACATTGTGGAAGAAGAGAGGGGGGAGAAAGTCATTCAAATGTTTTCAACATAAATAGCTCAGTCCTGCAGTCAGAATTTGAAATTTCTGCCAATATCCAACTCCTTTCATGAGACTAGCTCTGTAAACAGCCTGGCCCTTAGTTTCACCTCCTGCCTAAATCAAACCCACCAGCTTGGCTGTCTTCTGGGGGAGGTTGGCACTGGGAAGAGGCCATTCTAGCCTCTTGGAGCCCACTGGACTGGGGGCTGCCTCTCACCTCTGTTTATCATTATCTCAGAGCCATGGCCACAGGATAACTTATATTCGCCCATGCTTCACCTCCCGGTTCCCTTGGCCTGAACAGCAGAGGGAATATGCACACACCACTCCCCAGCTCTGGCTGCTGGCTCCATGACTGCAAGAAAATCAATATCCACCAACTGTTCCTATGGCAAGAAACCTTGTTACCAGTGGTAGGGCCTAGAACAGTGCAGGCCCAAAGCCAGACAGCCCAAGGTCAAATCCTTGTTCCTCTACATCTCAAGTTGATTCTTCAGTCATTTTACCTAGACTCTCCCATCGCAGTTCACGAGTGGGCACAGCCTGCTGCCTTTGCAAGATTAGCATTTGGCCAACCTTGTGAAATGAAATGGGTGACTTTCTCGGCAATATCTGACTTAGGTACAAGTTTGTAATAAAGCATGCAGAGTTCAAGGCTAAATTCTTAGGGGTGCATTTTGAAATATCCCTCTTGTTTTGTGTTTGTTTTCTTCTTTTTCTTAGTGTGTTTTGATTGGAGAACAAAGGTGTTAGTCATGCATGAGGTGTCCACATATAGGAAATTACTGACTTGGCAACTTAATTACATTTCAAGGCCCCTTAATAGGACTGATTCCCTTTATTTAGACAGCCTGAATCTTCTTAGTCATGACTTGAGAATGTGATCATCTAAGTGTTGCTTTATCTTGAAAACTTACCAAACCACCACAGCCATCTCTCCAAGCAAACAAAATGTCATGTTGAGACACTACAGTTTGGACATCCCCAAAACCCCCTGTTTAAGATTTCTCATCTGGCAAAATTCACTGTTGCCTGCTGCAGGGCTGAGTGGGTGGTAACACAGCTCTAATTGTGGTTCTTCTTTTCTATTTCTGCAGCATAAAGTCATTCTGCTGCAATTGTTTCTCGTCACTGCACCCTACGTTTTCCACAGAGAACCTCTGTTTTGATAGAGGCCTACTTTTTTTTAACCCTGCCAAGAAGCAGTCTATTGCATTGGAAAGAGTTCAGCTGAACTTATGAGCCCAGATTTAAGGACTGCATGTACCATTTTTAAAAAATCAGAGACCCAGCATGGGAAATCTCTAAGAGCTATTTCTAGTGTGTGACTGCCCAATATTCTAAACTAAGAACTTGAGGAAGCCATTCCCAATGATCAAATTGGTGGCTCCCATCTGCCTAGTTTTTGCTTCCTAAAAATAATTTCCCAGAAGCCTCAGAGCTGTGGTTGAGAAGGAGGCAAAACAGTCAGTCATCAGGGAGATTCCTGGTCAAAGAAATTCTTTCTTCACCAATCTGAGGGTGCCAGTCCCCTGGTGAAGCAGGGCCCACCAGCATCCTAGGACCCAGAAATATGAGTGGCATGAAGATGGTTCAAGCTCGAAGAGCCCCTTTCCCATGCAAATTGGCACTCCATTGAGATATCACTTTATACCTATTAAGATAGCTATTATCAAAAAGACAAAAGATAGTAAGCATTGGCAAGGAGATCGGGAAAAAGGAACCATGGTACATTGTTGGTGGGAATGTAGAACAGTACAGCCATTATGGAGAACACTATTGAGTTTTCTCAAAAAATTAAAAACACCACTACTATATGACCCAGCAATCTTTCTTCTGGATATATATCTAAAGCATGTGAATTTAGTATGTTGAAGGGATATCTGCACTACAGTGTTCATTGCAACATTATTCACAATAACCAAGATATAGAATCAATCTAAGTGTCCATCAATGAACGAATGAATAAAGAAATTGTGGTATATATACACAATGGAATACTACACAGCCTTTAAAAAGAAGTAAATCCTGTCATTTGTGACAACATGCATGAACCTAGAGGACATTATGTTAAGTAAAATAAGCCAGTTATGGAAAGACAAATACCACATGATTTTACTTATATGTGGAGTGCAAGAATGTCAACCTCAAAGAAACAGAGTATAATAGTGGTTACCAGGGACTATGGGATGAGGAAATTAGGGAGATGGTGATCAAAGGACACAAAATTTATTTAGACAGCAGAAATAAGTTCAAGAGAGCTTGATGTCCTTACATTTTGGTGACTAGAATAACAATATATTTCATATTTGAAAATTACTAAGAGTAAATTTTAAGTGTTCTCAACACAATAACTGATCAATATGTGAGGTAACACATATGTTAAGGAGATTGATTTAGCCATTCATCTTGTATACATATATACATATATCAAGATGTCATGTAGTACACCATATATACACAATTTTTACTTGTCAGTTGAAAATAAATACATAAATAAAAGATCCCCCTTTCCAATACAATCCCAAGACTTTCATTGACAGTCCAATGGATATCACCTAGAAGGAGCCACAGGTGAGCTCCACATTGCCCTGGCTCTAGAAAGAAAAACAATTTCTTTAGGAAGTTATACAAGCAGAAGGAAAATGACATCAGATGAACTCTCAGATCTACATGAAAGAATTATGAACATGATGTGGCTAAATATAAAAGACCTTTTTCATATCTCTTAATTTCTCTAAAAGGCAATTTACTGCTTAAAAAAACTAACAGTCTATTGCAGGGAATATAACATATGTAAAAGCAAAATGTATTTTTAAAAGTAGAATAAAGAATCAGAGAGTTATACGGAAGTATACTACTAGAAGGTCTTTTTTTTTTTTTTTTTTTTGAGATGGAGTCTCTCTCTGTTGCTCAGGCAGTGGCGCCATCTCGGCTCACTGCAAGCTCCGCCTCCCGGGTTCACGCCATTCTCCTGCCTCAGCCTCCTGGGTAGCTGGGACTACAGGCACCCACCACCACGCCCGGCTAATTTTTTGTATTTTTAGTAGAGACGGGATTTCACCACGTTAGCCAGGATGGTCTCGATCTCCTGACCACGTGATCCACCCGCCTCGGCCTCCCAAAGTGCTGGGATTACAGGTGTGAGCCACCGCGCCCAGCGAAGGTTCTTAAATCATTCAACAAGTGATAATTTTGTAAGTGATATAACACTAGCAAAAAAGTGTACACACGGGAAAGGATGAGAAAAGTGAACAAACAACAAAGGTGACAAATGGAAAACAAATAGGAAGATGGTGGGTTTAAGCCCAATCATACAAATAATTATGTTAAATGGAAATGCAGAGATTGTCGGACTGGATATTTTTAAGTAAAATCCACTTATATGATGTTTACAAGAGATTCACTTTAAATATAAAGAAAAATTGACAATAAAAGGATGAGAAAATGTATACCATGCAACAACATAAATTTAACAATACCAGGAATGAAAGAGAAGACATACATGACAAGCATTAAAAGGACCAGAAGTATTCTAAACAAACGCACGTTGCTAAATTTAATGACTTAATGAAATTGACAAATTTCTTGAAAAATACAAATTACCAAAACTTATACAAGAAGAAATAGAAAATGTAAACAGCCATATATCTAAATTAAGAATTTAATTTATTATCGAAAACTTTCCCCTACACACACAAAAGAAAACCCCTCTTGGTCCAGATAGCTTCACTATTGAATTGGGTAAAACACGTAAGAAAAAAATAATGCCAATTATTCACAAACTCTTTTGGAAAACAGAAAACACTTTCAAACACATTTTATAGGGCCAGTGCTACTATGATATCAAAATCATACCAAAGACTTTAGAAGAAAAGAAAACTCCAACCCATATCCCTCATGACATAGACACAAAAATATTTAATGTTAGGAAATTGAATACTTTTAAATTTACATATAATTTTTAAAAGGTAATATATCATGACAAAGTTTATTCCAGGATTACAAATATCAGTCAATATAAATCAGAATATTAACAGATTAAAGAGAAACATTTATACATGTCTCAATAGATACACAAAAATTGTTTGACAAAATCCAATACTTATTTATGATAAAGAATCTCAGCAAACTTAGACTAGAAATGAACTTTTTTCAACTGAATACAGGTTATCAATAGAAAACTTACAGTTATCGTCATATTTAATGGTGAACGAGTGAATACTTTCTCCCTGAGCTCAAGAACACAGCCAGGATTCCTACTCTCACCACTTAAGCACTTTACTAGATGTCCTACTAGCACATCCAAGCAAGAAAAAAAAATAAAAGGTATGCAAGGTTGGGGGGGAAATAGAAGCAAATTATATTTATTTTCAGGTAACATAAACATATATAGACAATCCTAAAGAAGCTACCAAAAAAAGAACTGAAAAGTAAAAAGCTGAAACCTAGCACAGCTACAAGGCTCAATACACAATAATAAATTGTATTCTCATACACTAGCCACAAAAAAATAGAAATTATAATTATGGTATGAAAAACATGAAATAGGGATAAATTTTTTAAAATGTGCAAGAACTGTAAAGAAAACTTCAGTGAAAGAAGTTAAAGACATAAATAAATGGAGAAATAATTTCTCATGTTCATGGACAGAAAAACTCACTATCGTAAACATGGCAAATTTTCCCAAAGTGCTCCATCCACTTGTGGCCAGTAGCCACATAAGTCAAAAACTGGAAACAAACCAAATGTCCATTAACAGGATAATGGAAAAACAAGTTGTGATATATTTCTACAAAAGAATACTACTCAGCAATAAAAAGGAACAAACTACTGATAAATCAGCAATGTGGATGTATATCAAAAACATTGTATTGGGCAGAAAAAGCTACAAACAGAAGAGTAAACATAGACACTGTATGGTTCCATTTTTAGGAATTTCTAGAACAAGAAAAGTTAACCTATGGTGAAAGTGAGAATAGTGGTTGTTGGTGAGAGAGCGGGTGGCAGGGATTGCCTGGCAGGGGCACGAATCAGCTTTCCAAGATGAGGGACACGTCCTATATATTGATAGGAGTGTGGACTACATAGGGGTAAGCATTTGTCAAGACTGATCAAACCATACAGACAAGGTATGACTGTGCATGCCCATCCTGAGCTAAGCATTCATTATGTAAATTACACTTCATTTTTTAGTTTTGTTATGTGTTTCACCACTACCTTTTAAATGTGTTTTAAATGTGTTTCACCACTACCTTTAAAGTAACACAGAAAATTAACAGTGGCCCCCAATGTCATTCTTCCCCTTGTATTACCCTCACCTCCCAGATAATGAAGGTTAACAGCCTGGTGCATGTCTTTCCACACTCCTCTACTTGCTCCTAAGACTCAGAGCATCGTAAATCATATCTACAGGTGTGGCACGTGTTGGTTTGTTTGTTGTTTTTTGTTTTGTTTTGTTTTGTTTTCTGAGACAGAGACTCGCTCCATCGCCCAGGCTGGAGGGCAATGGCACCATCTTGGCTCCCTGCAAACTCCGCCTCCTGGGTTCAAGCAACTCTCCTGGCTCAGCCTCCCAAGTAGCTGGGATTACAGGCGTCTGTCACCACACTCGGCTAACTTTCTGTACTTTTAGTAGAGACGGGGTTTCACCGTGTTGGTCAGGCTAGTCTCAAACTCCCAATCTCAGGTGATCCACCTGCCTCTGCCTCCCAAAGTGCTGGGATTTGGCTCCCTGCAACCTCCACCTCCTGGGTTCAAGCAACTCTCCTGCCTCAGCCTCCCAAGTAGCTGGGATTACAGGCACCCGTCACCAGACTCGGCTAATTTTTTGTATTTTTAGTACAGACGGGGTTTCACCATGTTGGCCAGGCTAGTCTCAAACTCCCAATCTCAAGTGATCCACCTACCTCTGCATCCCAAAGTGGTGGGATTACAGGCAGGAGCCACCACGCCCAGCCTGTTTGTGTTTAATGAGAGTTTCCTATCCATGTGTTTCTGCTACTTGCTCCTGTCACCTAACTATATTCCAGATCAGAAAATGTAGGTCATAGCTGCACAATATTCCATCGTATGGACCAATTACAATTTGTCAATCCGTTTGTCTCCAACACACACACACACACACACACACACACACACACACACACTGGTGATAAACTGTCAGACTCTCCCCACTTTTTGTCATTATAAACAATGCTGCAAGAACTTCCTTAATCATACAACTAATCTTCCTAGTGCCTGTGTTTCTGTAGAAGAATGTCCCAAAAGAGAGACCGCTGAACAACAAAGACAAGTGTGTTATTTGTTTTAATAGATATTGCAGATTACATTCCAAAAAGGTTGTAGAAATCTCATTTAGTGCTCAGTCTGATATATTTTAAGTTTCTGCAGACTGGCTTCAGAAATGGAAATAAATTATGAACATAGCATAATAATCATTTTAGGCAATTCATCTAGGCTTTGAAGGAGAAAAACTCAGCAACATATCTAAGCCTGCAAATAATCAAGTTATCCCATCAAAATATATCCTGAGAAGCAGGAGAGCATGATTTTAAGATAGCCAACCCCAACGGACTGTCCAAGCCTGCCATACATCATCACTGTGACCTTGAACAAGTTACTTAACCTGTTTACACCTGAGTTTCCTTATAAATAAAACCATAAATAATAATAGTGTCTATATTATGAAAGACTAAATAAAGATAATGTGAATAATCCAGTACCTGGAAAATGGAAAGTATCTGATACTCATAAAGTGCTCTGTGTCAATTATTATTTGGGCAAGTTGCTTAACCTCTCTGGGCGTCTTTTTCCTTATCTGTAAAATGGGGATAACAACACCTGTCTCGTAGGGCACATACAGTGATTAGAATAATACTCCTCTCATATTAAGTGTTCAACAAAATCAGCTAACATCACTGTTAAAATGCAATACTAACATGAAGGAACTAGGTTTAGGCGGCTGCAGAGACCTAAATGTGGCATCATATGGTGTGGATGGCAGATATAACCTTCCAAAATTCAGGGAAAAGCTAAGTTTCTGCCAGGCCTATTGATGACATTGAATTCTTGGAAGGCCACACACATCTTCCAGAATGGAGGAAGAAACCAATAGGCACCCTTGGGAAGATTTGTTTCCCTCCATGGCAAATTATGCACATCTATCTCTTCCCAGTCCTGAGTGGCTCTGAGCGTTTGAAGCATCTCGAGCGACTGTGCTGGATGCTCACCCAAGCAGTGGACTTCCTCCTTCCAGGGTGCTCCTGCAGCTGTGCCCTTCTAGAGGGACATGTGCCCAGGTGAAAACCTTGGCAACCAAAGCTACCAGATGGCTCAGTGTGCAGGTGACCTGGAGTGTTGGGAAAGTGAGTCACTGGAGTCACCCTCACTGAGTGTGCCCAAGAACCTAGGCTCTGGGCTGAAAGTGGGGGTATTCAGAATTATATAAAACAGAGTCCCTCCTCCCCTGGGTGATGCAGCCTAGGGACCCCCACTGGCCTGCATCCACCAGGGACTGCCAATCAGTAGAAGGCACACCTGCATTGTCAGTTTGAAGGTTTTCAACTCTCAGTTTATGAAATTAACTCAATTGTGGATTTCAGCTTTTAAAAAAAAAAAAAAAAAAAAAAAAGCCCTAAATCAAGTCAACGATTGTATTTATTGTATTTGGGAAAAGCGAGCATAAACAAGCCCATTTTATCTCTTCACCAGGATCAAACATATAAGTTTGGTTTTGATTTACCAAAGCCTCCTAATGATGCTCTTATCTGAAGGGTAAATGCTATCTCTTACCTTGGGAACAGAAATATCAGCCCAAGCAATCAACTAAACTGATGGCCATTAACAAAACCTGGTGCTTGATGGCACCAGGTACAGAGAGGTACAGAGAAGCCCACCAGCTACTGGGTTCAGGGAATGAACCTGCAGCTGTGCAGGGCTACAGACACTCGTGTTTATCCATGTACCCCGAGGTCACCAGATCCCATTAGGGTCTTCACACGAGCCCAACTCCTACAACATTGAGTCTACTAGGAAATAGATTGTCCCTACCACCAGAACACTCACGCCTGCTCTCAGAGAGCCTCAGTCTCACTACCAAGGGACCAAGGAAATCCAATTTGTGGCCAGAAAGTTATGTGTGGAAACTCAACAAAAGAGGATGGCTACTCTTGGAAGATATTGGATCTAGCTATGAAGAAGCTCATGAATGCTTCCAGGCCTGCATCTCTTGAGTGCTAATCTCCCCAGATTGACAGGGAGAGGACCAGGTTCACTGATGGGGACCCACGTGCTTCATCCTTAGAGGCAGATTTATGCCCATGCATGGGGCCCCTCACAGGACCAATTCCCTCTCCATACAGCGACCCCTCTAATGGGGGATGGCCTACTTAAAACCTATTCACACACCCACACTGGGAGGATCCAGAAGACATACCTTTCCCCAACACTTTGTTAAATCAACTTGTAAGGTGAGCCCAGCATTCTTGAAGAGCTCTATGACCGCTCCTCTCTCTAAGCCAGACCTTTCAGTGGGAACCACAGCCACTCAATTAGAAAACTTAAATGCAGTAGGAATACAGATGGTCCCCAGTTTACAATGGCTCAGCTTAGGATTTTTGGGCTTTACAATGGAAAAAAAGTGGCACGCATTCAGTATGATCTTCATCTTACAATGCGGTTACATCCAGATAACTCCACTTGAGGAGGATCTATAATTGGCGTCTGATGTGGCAGAGGCCAACTGGCAACACACAAAAGTGAAAAAAAAAAATTATGCCAGGTGGGCGTAATTACCATAATGAACAGCAGAGGCAAAGCAACAACCAGAATAGCTCTAGAAGTGCTCCTAGATGTGAAATAGGAAGTCCACTAAATCCTTGTTCCATAGAAGCAGAAACTTCCAGGTTAAGTGAACAAGTCTAACTTGAATTATAAAAACAGAGAATCATAGTCCCTCAGTCACCTCCCAGACTTGAGCCAGTTTATAGACCCAGAACCCCTTGAATGAAGGAAAAGTTGGGTCCCCTTGAAGAAGGACCGCAATACACTACCAAAAATGTATTCCGTTAATCATTCCCCCAGCCAGGGACCTGTGGCCTTTCACCAGAGTAACCGCTAAATAAGTAGCATTCACTTCTTAGACCTACCAGTCACAAGGAACAGAGTTATATTTTTACTGTAGAGTGTAAATAAAACATGGTATTACCTGTTTTTGTATTTGAAGCCACATTAAATCAAGTCACATTCTAATGGCTGTCTCTATGACACATGTTTCAAGTGTTTGAATGTGTGTATGATGGGGCAAGAGGCCCTAGAGAAAAAAAAATCAACAGCCCAGTGTCCTTCAGTGCAATAGGAATGAAATATAATAAAATAAAATTCACCAGGCAGCATAAACAAATAAGGTATACTCCCATGTGTTTTACATGACATCAATCCTGGGCCATGGCCTAGATTATCTGACTAAAAGCTCATGGAACACAGTGGATTGCTTATTGATTAGAGGCTTAATGATTAAAAGAGACTTTTAATCCCCATCTCTTCCCTCCACCAGCCCCATCATCTCATCCTCCACACTCACTGTCAGATGATCTTTTGTAAATGTAATCACTCACCTGCTTAAACGACTTCCCTAGTTTAACAAGATTGTAGGGTAAAATCCAAATGTCTTAGCATAGAATTCAAGACATAGCTGAGCCAACCTCATCGCCCAGGAATCCCTGCCTCACACCCTCTGCCCAGCCTCCCGGAGGATGCCTCTGTTATCTCCAAAAACCAAGTTTCCCCACCTGGTATCGCCTTCTCCATATTTTCTATCGTTAAACTTCTATTCATCCTTGAAACCCAAACATCACCTCATCTGTGGATTTTTCTACAACATTTTTCAGAGTTCTGACCAGGCACAGTGACTCATTCCTATAATCCCAGAACTTTGGGAGGCCAAGGCAGGCAGATCACCTGAGGTCAGGAGTTCAAGACCAGCCTGCCAACATGGTAAAACCCCGACTCTACTAAAAATACAAAAATTAGTCAGGTGTGGTGGCAGGCACCTGTAATCCCAGCTACCCAGGAGGCTGAGGCAGGAGAATCACTTGAACCCAGGAGATGGAGGTTGCAATGAGCCCAGATCATGCCATTGCATTCCAGCCTGGGCGACAAGAGTGAAACTCTGTCTCAAAAAAAAAAAAAAACACACACACACACATTTTTCAGAGTTCCATTTTGTATTTCTTATATATTATGTTGCAATTTCTTGCTTTCCTAAGTGTTTCCTATTTATCTTATTCCGTCTTCCTGAATAATGCCTGGCATACAATAAGTGTTGGTAAACATTGGAGAGTGGGTAGAGGAGATGTTAGTTGAATGAATGAATAGAAAACAGAAGAGGCCATATACTGAATAAGAAGATAAAAATGATTGATAGATAGATAGATAGATAGATAGATAGATAGATAGATAGATAGACAGACAGACAGACAGACAGACAGACAGACAGACAGATAGATAGATAGATAGATAGATAGATAGATAGATAGATAGATAAATGATAGAGCAAATTTACAGGACTTTGCTACTCTTTCTCTGCCCTCCAAATGATTCATACATTCTACTTTCTAGAAAGGAAAAAAAAATGTTATTTTTTTCTCAGGTAAAAATTGGTAGGATTTTCGGCAAAAGAAATTGGGTACAGATGATAGATAACCCAATTTCTTTTCTCTGAGTGCAACCTACTTTGGTAAATCTTAATTTGCACAGAAACTTCTGAAGACAGAGACCTCAGAGGAAGCTAAAACCAGGCTTCTAACTACATGGGAGGATTTCACAACTGCAGCCAGCATTTCCTTACAAAAGCTCCTCACACCCTGCACACTGCATTGCAGGGACAAATTGACCAGGAACCTTCAAATATTTATTGAGGTTTATGCCAAGCCACACTTGCTGTCTACCAGCTCTGGCCAGGCTCTGTGATGTCTAGGCTGCAAACTGAATTAGGTTCATACATTTGTGTGCCATTTCTTGCCTGCTACTTCTGAAACATGCCCTAGAAATTAACCCTTTAGTGGCCGAAGACTATGGAGATATCCTCATTTACATGTTTCCATTCCTACAGAAGGCCAATTAAATTGCTAGTGTTTATCACAGGCCAAGTGTTTGCCAGAGACCCTGTTAAGTGTGTTACATGCATTATCATGTTTGGGCCTCACAACAGCTTCACAGGGAAAGTGCCAGTGTTAGTATTTCCCATTTGGATGATGACACCAAAACACAGAGAGGTTAGGTAACATAGGCAAGGCCCACAGCTACTTAGCAGTGGAGCTGAGATGCCAATCCAGACAGCACTACACTATACTAAGTAACCAAAATGATCGTAAGCATTTTTTCTCATGAGACTAAATCAAATTACTTTCATTTTCTACCTTTTAAAATGCAACCCATAAATCTGTTTATTTTTCCTAACATGCCCCTAATGCCAGGCCTCCATTGATCCAGGCAATCAAAGAAGGAAGAAGTGGGCTTTGGAAGTCCTCTATTGTGTATGCAACATTCCCTCCTGCAGCCCACCACACCTCCAACCCCAAACTTAACCTGCCTTCAAGGAAAAGAGGGATCCTTGCCCATCATGTCTAAGAAAGGCTCATGGTCAAAAAGTTAAACACAGAGTTACTGTATGGTCCAGCAATTCCACTCCTACATATGTACCCAGCGGAGAAGAAAACATATGTCCACACACAAAAAAAGAGATACACAAATGTTCATAGCAGCATTATTCATAATAGCCAAAATATGGAACAACCCAAATGCCCATTAACGTATGAATAGATCAACAAAAGGTGATATATTAATGCAATGGAATCACACTTAGCCATGTAAATGAAAGAAGTACTGATTTATTCATTTATATGAATGAGTGAAATTTTACAAGGATGAACCTTGAAATCATTGCGCTAAGTGAAAGAAACCAGACACAAAAGACCACATATTGTATGATTCCATTTATACAAAATGTCCAGAATAGGCAAATCCAGAGAGATGCAAAGGGGGATTGTAGTTACTAGGGACTGGGGCCAGGGGAATGGGAAGTGACTGCTAATGCATACAGGGTTTCTTTTTGGGGTGATGAAAACATTCTGGAATTAGATAGTGGTAATGGCTGCACAAGTTTGTGAATTATACACTTTAAAAGGGTGAATTTTATGGTATGTGAATTTTATCTTTTAAAAATTTTTTAAAAGATTAGCACTGCATAAGCAATTTCAAATGCCCTGAAACTGTAAGAGATTCTATGTGAAAGAAATTTGACAGATGCTTTTCTAAATTTGAAAACATTCCTAAAAATGTGCGTATAACCAATAAAGAGTAGCAAAGCTAAAAGAAACCGTTCTAAAAAATCCATCATAAATATATTTCAATCTATCATGCTAGAGGAAGAACTGAATTATCCTTCTCTCTATGGAAAAATCATTATAAATTTGTTGTCATATGAAGAGGCAATGACAGTATAAAACCAAAGATTCTAGGAGAAAAATATGAGAGATGTGTCAAGAAAATAATAAAATTATCTTGTTTTTCTGAATTTGTATCATGTTTATTGTATTTATCCATTTTTTTAAATGAGTGATTTGTTAGATCTCTTCTTACTCTTAATTTAAAACTCACTTTTGGAACTAAAAAATTGTTAGAGGGCAGGAAGAGTGTTTCACTGGGCTGGAAGTGACATCACACCCATATGAATATGGTCTCTCCTGTCTCTTCATCCATGAAAACAGAGTAGAAGACTTGGAGAAGGGCATGCTTGTCTCTTTTCCTCATTCTCCCTTCTCCATCAAGGTAGCAGACTCAAGCGCCACCCCAGACACACAGCTGGGGCAGGCAGCCTGGGACAGCCCCCTCCAGGAATGGGGCCCTCTCTCCTGTCCTGAGGCTCTCATACCTTCTCTTCCAGGGATCCTGGGTGCAGTCTTCTTTTTCAACAAGGTGGCCCTGCTGAGGCCTGGGTCTCCTCTTAAGTCACACGGATGGAGCAGACTAATCTGAGGTCCCTGGGGTCAACTTAAATTATCCAATGTCCTTCACAGTGTCTAGCCTGGTGAACTGGAAACCTGCTTTGTTTTGTTTTTGGGGGGCTTTTTGGTTTTTTGTTTTGTTTTGTTTTGTTTTGAGATGGAGTCTTGCTCTGTTGCCCCAGGCTGGAGTGCTATGGTGCCATCGCGGCTCACTGCAATCTCCATCTTCCGGGTTCAAGCGATTCTCCTGCCTCAGCCTCCCGAGTAGCTGGGATTACAGGCAACCACCATCATGCCCGGCTAATTTTTGTATTTTTGTAGAGATGGAGTTTCACCATGTTGGCCAGGCTGGTCTCAAACTCCTGACCTCAGGTGATCTGCCCGCCTTGGCCTCCCAAAATGCTGGGATCACAAGCTGTAAGTGTGAACCACCACGCCCAGCCTGCTTTCGTTTTTAGGGTTAAATCTCCCATTAACAACATAACTATTTTGCTCTTTAATTTTATTGTCCTAGGCAAAGACTTCTCCCCTGGACATCAGAGAAGACAAGATTGTTAGGAATCAGAGTTCAGGACTTCCTGGGTGCTCTGACTGTGATAAAACCTCACACTTAGCAAAACTTGTTACACTCTGAAAAAAAAAAAAACAAAGTATGATCCAGGATGTGGAGACAGGACCCGGGTAGACGGGTTACTGGAAGGATGAAGACTTAACCTCAATGCAGCAGATGGGTGAGGCTAGAGAAGAGAAAGATGAGACTACAAAGGTGGGAAGTGGAGGGTGGGGGCTGCTGAGAAGATCCTGTAAGGCCTTGAACACTGGGAACGACCGCCTCACAAGACTTAGGGGCTTCATATTCTAACAACACCCCTGAGCAACCCACATGAATGCTCCGTGCCAGAAGTGCTAAAACCATCAATAGAAGCTAATTTCAGTTCTACTACCTGTCCCCTCCTTATGACATCATCCCATAGACTCTGAGACAGGCAATTGTGGAGAGATAGATGTCGGGGGATAAATGTCATTGGCCCCATTAATTCCCCAGGTCACTTTGCAGATTTCCTGTGTCCTGACATAAATGGTTTGTGTTATGTTCATAGTAATGACCATCAAACCTTAGCATTTAACATTTTACAATTTTTATGAACTCATTGGCTCCTTATAGCTCCGTGATAAGTACAACGGTATAATTGTAACAATTCTACAGATAAGAAAACTGAGACCTAGAGAAGGGAAGTGATGGCCTGACCAAATGTTGTCAAGTTTCCAAGTATTTTTTATGCCTAGAAGGTTGTCTCTGTTTCTCTAATGTGAATGAAAATCCTCCAAGTCTGGGAGTCAGAGTAATCTAGCCTGCAGTTTTCCGTGGAGGTTCTTTATCATAGAAGGTGGGGGCTGTCTCCAAATGTAGTGAGCCCTGAAGAAAGGCCACCAGCACTCCCACCTGTCCTTCAGACAATGGCAGATGAATGTTTTATATAGCATTGATCTTCAGGACTTCTGAATCATAGAGCTCTCTCCTTTAAGAACTGTGGATTTTATAAAAACCTGTTGCTGGTCAGCTCTCTTCTCAGACAATAGAGCAAATTCACCTTACTCTCCAGCCTCAATCATAGCTCATCTTGAATGGATAAAGAAAGCAAGAACACAAAGGCTGAGTGTAGTGGCTCAAGACTGTAATCCCAGCACTTTGGGAGGCCGGGGCAGGAAGATCTCTTGAGCTCGGGAGTATGAGACCAGCCTGGGCAACATAGTGAGATCTTGTTTCTACAAAAAATAAAAAATTAACCAGATCTGTTAGCACACAACTATAGTCCCAGCAACTCAAGAGGCTGAGGTGGGAGGATTGCTTGAGCCTGGAAGGTTAAGGCTGCAGTGAGCTGAGATCACGTCACTGCACTCCAGCCTGGGTGACAGAGTGAGACCAAAAAAGAAAACACATAAAATAAGACTGCACAGAAGACTCAGTCTGAAAGCTGCCACACAACAAGTGTCAACAGAGCAACACATTCCAAACATCCAGCCAGCAACCAGGACCAGGCATCTGACTAGGAGGAGCCCATGTCTTTTCTCCAGCCCTGTGTGAGCTGGGTATGTTCCACTGGGCTCCCCAGTCCTCTGCTGCAGCCATATCCAAGCACCTGCCAGCCGGGAGGTCCTGCAGAGACTCATCCTGGTTGAACCAGAAAAAGAGTTGTATCCAACTAAGAGGACAGGGTAGAGAGGAGAGAGGGGACCACCGAGGTGTGAGCCATCCAGACCCAGAGCAGGAACACATGGAAGGCAGCAAGTTCTGAACTCCTGACAGAGGCAGGACCAAGGGATGTTGTCCCCCAAAGTAGCCCCCAAAAATAGTTCCCAGAGGCCTGTCCCCCAATTCCATCTCCTTTGGAATTTATCGATTCAATTAATGGAATACATCAGGTCAGGGAAGGTTATGGACTATTAGTTGTTCATACCTTAGTAGAAGTTGTTTAATTGCATTGCCTCCCTCTCTGTCTGTCTATCTAATGCAGGGGTGTCCAATCTTTTGGGTTCCCTGGGTCACATTGGAGGAAGACGAATTGTCTTCGGTCATACATCAAATACACTAACACTAATGATAGCTGATGAGCTAAAAAAATAATAATCGCAAACAAATCTATGTTTTAAGGAAGTTTATGAACTTCTGCTGGGCCACATTCAAAGCTGTCTTGGGCCACATATGGCCTGCAGTCTGCGGGTAAGACAAGCTTGATCTAATATATTTATCTGTCTGTGTAATTCATGCTGGCTGTGAGGAGCCCAGAACCCACAGGTGTTGAGCGTTAAAAGGTAACACAACCTTGTAGGTAAATTCCAGCCCCAACTGAAGCAGGGTGGAGATGCTTTAATAATCTATTATTCATCCAGCTCTCCCTGCCTCTTTCCACCCATTTATCCTCTCGTGCATCAGTGACTAATAATTCCAACTGTGGGCCAGGGCGTTTGGATTGGCTCAGTACCTTTTCGCAAGAATCTCGTGATCTGCAGGGAGAGACAGATACACGAACACCACAAGGCGACAAGAACCTAGTAGGGACACGGAGTGTCACAGAGGGCTTCTGAGAGGATGATTCGGGGGAGCAGGACCCTAAAAGATTAGAAGTTGATGAGGAGCAGAAGGTCATGAAAGGACATTCCAGGTGGAGGGAACCGCAGATGAAAAGTCAGAGTCTGGGAAGATCAGGGCCAAATCCAGAGTTCACCCTGGGAGGAATTCTCTTTTATTGCTGGTTTGAGACAATAACTAAACTAATGTTTCCCACGTTTTCCAGTCATAGGTCCCGTTTGGGGTTTGCCTTATTTAAAGTTAGAATAGTAATGGTAAAAGAAAGAAAAAGAAGGAACAACGTCCCTGGAGTGGTAATAAGTCGAATTCTGGGAATATCGAGTTAGTGAGCCAAGTTGATGTGGTAAATTCAAGCAGTCCTCCTACCCTGCAAAGAAGCTGGGAAACTATGCCAAACCAGTGGCTCGGCGTGGGAGACGCCATAGTGGCAACCTTCCAGAAATACAGTATTACATTGCTGACATATTAGCGTTTATTTTCTGGGGCCCACTTAGCAGGAAGGGGCACTGTACCCCAAATCCAGATTGTCAGGCCTCTGAGCCCAAGCTAAGCCATCATATCCCCTGTGACCTGCAGGTACACATCCAGATGGTCGGTTCCTGCCTTCACTGACAATATTCCACCACAGAAGAAGTGAAAATGGCCTGTTTCTACCTTAACTGATGACTTTACCTTGTGAAATTCCTTCTCCTAGCTCATCCTGGCTCAAAAGCTCCCATGCTGGGCACATTGTGACCCCCACCCCTGCCCACCAGAGAACAACCCCCTTTAACTGTAGTTTTCCTTTACCTACCCAAATCCTATAAAACGGCCCCACCCCTATCTCCCTTCCCTCTTTTCGGACTCAGCCCGCCTGCTCCCAGGTGAAATAAATAGCTTT
This sequence comes from Macaca nemestrina, assembly GCF_043159975.1. Lineage (NCBI taxonomy): Eukaryota > Metazoa > Chordata > Mammalia > Primates > Cercopithecidae > Macaca > Macaca nemestrina. Next base: position 65,228,950 of record NC_092142.1, read on the forward strand.
ATTGTTCACACAAAGCCTGTTTGGTGGTCTCTTCACACGGACGTGAGTGAAACAGACCACAGAAATATTTCCCACCTTCACCCCATCACACAGAGCTTCCTCGAAGTTAAGAAATTCTATTTTTAAAAAATGATAAAATCCCAGAAAATATTACGAGTTACCATTTATTCATATCTTTGAATACGTTTTTTTAAATCAGATTGCTGTCCTAGCTTAGGCACCCCTTTTGATTAACCATAACGAAAGACTGAGTTTGGATGGCACAAGGGAGATGGGAATTATGAGACAGAGATCCCTAGCAGGGTCCAGAGTATAAAGGTGTAAACCAAAAAGCGACTGCAGCAGGTCTCAATCGATTCGCGGTTTATTTAACCAAGGGTGCACCCTGGAAAAACCCACAAATCACAGGAGCATCTGTGATCTCTGCTTTTTCTAAAGGGGCTTTTGGGAACGTCAGTCTTTAAAGGGGGAAGACAGGCAGGAGGGGGAACAAAGGGAGGGAGGATATACAGTGAGGCAGATGGTTACATTCTTGTGAGGCTCTGCTAAGCCCATCCCACCCATAAATCTACATTTTACATGTGAAAAGGAGTAGAGAAAAAGTCAATTTCACATTGTCTCCCACTTAGTAATTTTATATATGATAAACATATAAAAAGAGGGAGTAGAGGAAATGAGGCTGACATGGGATTGTGAAATTACAACTATGGGTTTAAAAACAAAAGCAAGATAATATTGGTGACTCAGTCCCCAAGCTTAACTTCCCCTTTAATATAGTAAATTTGGGTCCCAAGTTTGTTTTGTTTTGTTTTGTTTTTTCATAGAGATGAGGAAAAGCTTAAAATCAGCAAATGCCAACCAGTCTCTTGATCCAGGCAAGAAGACGATGGGAGTGTGCCAAGGGCAAGCTTTGCCCACTCTCCACCCCCTACGGTTTCAGTTCTAGGAGTTAAAGTCCGTGCCACAACTTAGGATCTTCAAGCCATGAAATGCCTGGATCCGAAAGAAACAGCTGCTGGACAGGATCATCATCATCATCAACGTCGATCATACATTTGTAGCACTTCTTATAGTTGACCAGTGCTAATTACTTCACATGAATGTTCTCAGTCACCACAACCACCAAGGAGGGAGGTGTTATAATCTTCATTTTACAGATAGGAACTCTGAGACTTGGGGAAGTTGCGTGCCCTGGACCGCACAGTTTTGAGGAGCAGAGCTGAGATCCGGTCTGGGTCTGCTTTTCTTGTGTAACTCAAGTGCAGATTCAGTCGCTTGCCACTTGCAGGTCCAATTAACAAGAGCAAGGTCTGGTATAAAGAAGGTAATTGTTTTATTCCAAAGCCAACTTAGGGGAAGAAGTACAGGTTACACTACAAAGCATCTTCTTTTACTCACCTCTGGGTTATTTCCTTTTTGCAGGACTCAGAGTGGGCACATATGCAGACTGGAGTAATCAGCATATAGTAAGTATGTGAATGATTGGCAAGGGCACTGGGAGGATAATCGCCTCACCCCATCTGTATCTAAAACATGATGCTTTGTATCATTGGAGAGGTTGTATTCATTGCCCAGGGCTGCTGTAACAAAGTGGCTTAAGACAACAGAAATGGATGGTCTCACCATTCTGGAGGCTGGAAGTCCAAAATCAAGATGTTGGCAGGGCCATGCTTTTTCTAACGATTCTAAGAAGGATCTGGGGTTTGCCAGCAATACTTGGCCATCTCTGGCTTGTAGATGCATCACTCACATGACCTCTGCACACGTCTGTCTCTGTGTTCAAATTACTCCTTTTATAAGAACACCAGTCATATTGGATGAGGGCCCACCCCAATGACCTCATTTTAACTTGATTACCCTGTAGAGATCCTAATTCCAAATAAGGTCACTCTCTGAAGTATGAGGGTTAGAACTTCAGCCTGTCTTTTTAGGGGGACATAATTCAACCCATCACATACCTCAATGGCTCATGTTCCAAGTTCAACCTTGATTCAGACACTGCCTGCCTTTGGCTCCCACCTAACCCCGCTCTGAGAATAACGCTGTCCCAATGCCTCCGCAATGCTGGAGATTGTCTGGATCTGTGGTTGGAACAGCCCGTTCCCGGCCCTGAACCTCACCCCATCCCTAGTGTGCTGCCCATGGGTTTCAATGAGGTGTGAAGAGACCTCTCTACAGGCAACTCGCCAATGTCACTTTTGTTCCCACTTGCTAACAGCATCTGGAAGCTCAGTACTAAAAGCCCAGTGCCTCTCTGTCATAATCAGTTTTTTGTCTCCTGCTTCCGGTTGGGCAATTTACATGCAGCTGTGGACAGTCAGCCATTTCCCCAAAAGCTATTGTGTGCCTAAGAAGAAAAACTTGAGTCTTTTTAATTAACCACCATCTCTCAACATGGAAGCCAAAAGCAAACATACTCACTTTACCTCACTTCACCCGCAGATGTTCCCCTGAGGTAAGGGGGTTGGGGGAACCACATGATATGGTAGCATTTGTATTACGTTTCTAAGCACTTTTTCATCCACAATGTCTTGGAAATAAGCAGCTGGGGCAGGAATCCCCACTGGGCTGATGGAGAAACTGAGGCCAACCCCTGTGATTAAATAATTGGCAAATGGTCTCTTGGGCCAGGCATCATTCTATTTTGTCTCATCTCATAAGGTCAAGAGAAACCTTATTATTTAAACAAATGCTGAGCAAGGATGACATCTAACATCCAGAATGGCCCTTGTTCTTCCAACTACATTGAGCTTTCATTTGGAGGAAAGCACTAAGTTTCTTTGTGCCCCCGTTGCCTTTGCGCTGGCTGTTCCTGCTACCTGGAAGGTACCTTCCTTCAGTATTCTTCCTTCAAGTTTCAGCTCACGAGTCAGAGCCCCCAGGGAGCATTTCTTAATGCTTCTGGCTGGGTCACCTCTCCCATCACATACTCTCATAGAACCTTGCACTTCTCAAACATGTAGCACAAATGAAATTAGTTGATTTGTTGTGTGATTATATGTTTAACAACATCTCTCCCAGGAGACCAAGAGTAGGAACCAAGATGTCTTATTCATTGCTATTTCCCAATGTCCTTATCCTCCTAGAACTGAGCTTTGCATGTGACTCAATGAATATCTGTCAAATGAATGAATGAATGAAGGAACATCATCTCTTCCATCACCCCGTCCCCAACAGAACTACCCCTTCCTCTGCACTATGCCCCTATCCTCTAGCACTTCATTGATAACTAGAATATAACTAACGTGACAACACCTTCAAACAAAAAGTTGTGACACTCACATGATACATAATCCATGTACTGAAAAAAATGTTTGAAAGTTGGATCAGCATAAAGTTCATGACACAGAAGTGTTGTAATTTGTCACATGTTAATTTGAGTTGTAATTATTTGTCTCCTCTTCCAGATCCTCCTTGAGGATGGTGACCCTGTCTTACTCCTTCAGGACATAGCACAAATGTTTGTGAAATGAATGAACTAATGAATGAATAAACACACCCAGTAGTTAAAGTAGAAAATACTTTGCAATGCTAGCAAACATTGCCCAGTTGCCTTGGTAAAATAGAGGTGCTTCTCTTTTAATATCAGACTTTAATAAGAGACCACCTGAAAACCTGTTATAATGAAGAATTTCCTACTCCATTTTCCATGAAGACTTTCTCATAGCCTTAGAAATTTGGGACTCTCATGGGCTATATTTCCATTCTCATCAATCTCAAAGCATAATGAGCATACAAAACCCAGAACTCACACCGGAAGTAGAAATATGCACTCTTTAAGGACTTAAACATTATTCCTGGCCAAAATTGTCCCACATATTTAGGAATAGACACAGTAGCCAAAAGTAGAGCTAACACTGGGTCACAGAAAGAAGAGAAACTTTGAAGTCAGATTGACCTGGATCTTCCAGCGGCCAATGCTTCTCTGACTTTATTAAGCACAGAATCACAGGGGGTGCTGGAGGGGTGGGGAATCTTGTTAGTATGCAGATTCTGACTGCCCAAGACTAAAGTGGGGCCTGGTATTCTGCATTTCCAGCAAGCTCCCATGTGATGCTAACACTGCTGGCCATGGACCATGGGCCACCCTTTAGAGGGTACAGTTTAATTTACCCAAACATAAGATGGGGCTGGCAACCCATCTCCTTTGAGAGACTGTACTGACATTGAATTGTGATCAAATGTGAACCTCAGCCTGATTGCCTCTCCCTCTCCTTTGGTGGGGTAAGAGCTCAGATTAACAAATTCTGGAAAGAATCTTTGAGGTACTTTACATCCTCACCTCTTTCCCAGAGGGGTAGATTTAACAGAAAGGTCTTCTGGTGCAGGTAACTGCTCTTCCTCCAGGAAACCTCCAAGTTCCAGGAGCAGCAAGGAGTCTCTTTTGGGTAAGTGACATAATTATGTTCCATTTCCACTGGTCACTGCTGCTCTCTTAACCATTACATGCTAAATAGTAGATGTTGCCTACACTAAAATATGACAACAGATACATAAGCCGAAAAATGCAAAAACAGGCAATCAAGCTTAATTCAAGTCTTATTATTTCATGTGTATAGCATTCTCAAGCTTGAGACTTTGCATTGTGTTTTATAGTGTGCTGACAATCACGACTGGCATTTCTAAAGGGAGAAAGCAGAGGAAAAGAAAAACCAGGACTGGACTGTGGATGAGGTTTTGGGATAGTGACAGTCTCCTTGGCTGGCCATTCACAACCATCCATGATGTGACCTCCACCTGATTCTCTGGCCTTCCCTCTCACCACAGCCTCGTCCCACCATGCTCAGTCCATGCCATGCTGCTTCCTGGTCCTGAACAATCTGTCTCCCTGCCCTACCCCAGGGCCTTTGCACATACTATTCCTACCACTTTGAATGCTCTTCTCCACTTATCCAGGATACAAACACTGGCCCATCTTTCACGACCTCATAGGTAAAGTCCTTCCTGACCCCTCCCAGACCTGAAATGAACTCTCCCTGCTCTGTCCTGCCCCACCATACCCTCTCAGATTGCCACCACTTGTACCTATTTATAATCTGTTTCTGTGTCTGTTTCTGGCTCCTATATTGAGTTCACTGATACAGTCACCATACCCTGTTTATCTGTATGTGCAGAGGTCATGCCTCTATCTTAGCAGGTCTTAGTCTTTTAATTTTTCTTTCTGAGACAGAGTCTCACTCTTTCAGGCTGGAGTGCAGTGGCATGATCATGGCTCACCGCACCCTTGACCTCCTGGGCTCAAGTGATCCTCTCACCTCAGCCTCCCAAGTAGCTGAGATCACAGGCATGTACCACCACATCTGGCTTTTTTTAAGTTCTTGGATACATGTGCAGAACGTACAGGTTTGTTGCATAGGTATACATGTGCCATGGTGGTTTGTTGCACCTGTCAACCCATCATCTAGGTTTTAAGCCCTGCATGCATGAGGTATTTGTCCTAATGCTCTCCCTCCCTTTGTCCCCCATGCCCCAATGGGCCCTGGTGTGCAATTATTTTTTGTAGGGACAGGGTCTCACCATGTTGACCAGGATGGTGTCAAACTCCTAGGCTCAAGCAATCCTCCCATCTCAACTCCCAAAGTGCTGAGATTACAAGGGTGAGCCACCGTACCCAGCTTTAGTCTTTTTTGAATAAATGAATCTATCCTTTTGGCAACACTACATCAATGCCTAACTCTATGCCCTGATCACATGAAATTGCTTTTTCTTTTTTTGCTGATATGTCTATTTCCCCATTAGACCATGAGCTCCTTGTGGACGGGTCCTGGGCCCTACATCTTCGGTACCTGTTGACCCCCAAATATTTGTTTAATGAATATGAGTTGCTTTGGATCAAAAGTCAATAAAACCTCCCTCACAATACAAAGAATAAATGCATGATGATAAAGATTTTTAAAGGTTGTCAAGTGCATGTGTTGATTTACGGAACAAATTAATATGACAGCATCAACACTTCCAGCCCTGCCAAATCAGTTTCAGCAATTACGTGTACCCAAGGCAGGGTGCAGCTGCTCGCGAGACACGACGTGAAAGAGGTCTCCCTTGGCTTGCTCAAAGGTCTTCAAGATATTTTTAGTTGACAAACAACCATGTGTCACTCATCAGGCATCCCATTAAACCAAATTGTACAACTTGTTAGACAGTCTCTCATATTAATTGTGAAGGCTCTGTGACTTCAGTCCCCCTGGGTGCTGAGTCTACCCCAAAGCCAGAGGCGGGACGCATATAGGCCTGAAAAATCCTGACCCATGGCTTCTTTTACCCACAGTCTTATCCCACCCGCATCAGTGCAATTTTGCACCAACTTCCACAGGGTATTAACAACATGGTATAGATAATCAGTAAATTCTCTAAGAACCCCTGAAAATATCTAATGGTATGGGAGCTATCTAAGCTCTCCCACCACAAAGTATATTTGGAAGTTTTATCAAAAGAGACTATATAGTACACATTAAATGTTGCATGTGTGATGCATATAAACACTGATTGTTCTGAGCCTTCAGCAATCCCCCAGATAACCCATCTCTGAGCCGATGGGAGGGGGGCTTTGGAAAGGGAGCTATGGCATTTTAAAGCAAATCTCACAGGTGCCTGGAGATTCTAGAAGGTCACTGCACGAGCTGACATGCTAACTTCCTGGTACCCAAGGCTCAAGCAAGGTAACAACGAATCTGGCAACAAGGCTCGCTTTGTCACAGAGCCAGCCTTCAGATGTGAGAGAGCAGCAGAAAATCACTTGTGACCTTTCCAACACAGTTGCTCCCTCACCTCAGCTGCCCCATCTCCAAAGCCCTCCACAGGAATGGACTCTCCCTCCTGCCTTCTGGGGGTAAATATTTTTAAATAGGATCGCTTAATTTTATATATGCAAAAACTAGTTGTAAAACATGTGGGGAAAAAATATCGTGGAAAGCAGAAGCACATTCAGAATATCCACAGCAATTATAACGCATCTAAAAATACGTTTCACAAGACAAATACAAGTGCTTTCTATGAAAATGTACTAAAAGGCATTTTCAAAAGACCTAAAATGAGAGATTATATTCTTGGATGTGAAGACACACACTGTGTATTTCTTTACTCTTCCCCAAATTAATTCATGAGTATGATGCTATTTCAATCGGAATCCTAATGGTTATTATTTTAGCTGAATAAATTGATCATTAAGGTCACTTGGAAAACAAATGTGCAAGAATAGTAAAGATGCGTAAAAAAAATACAGAAGGGAACTTGAGAGCAAGTTTCAGATACTGAAATATATATTAACCTAAAATAATTAAAAAGATTTAGTAAGGATGGGGTTAGGATACAGCAACACCCTTCAGGCTATTTCATAGCCCATAGAGGAATAACTAAGACACGGAGACATAGTGGACCCAGGAGGCCAAGCAGGAAGTCAGAAGGAGCAGCTGGATGGGGACCTGGAATTGACAAGGCAGCTGCTGCTAGGTCTGCTTTGCTGAGGGCTATTAAATGCCTCTCAACCCACTAACATATGTGATAGGAAAGAAATGTATATATAAGTATTCCCAAATATTTCTTGGCCCTCATTTTTAATGAAAACAAAGAGAGTATGGTACCAGCAAATAAACAAACATAAATCAGTGTAAGAGAAGGAAGTACAAAAAGCGCCTATTATGAAAATTCAGTGAGTGGAAAATGACTTTTCACATCAATAGGAAATAAACAGACTATTTAATAAAACATACTGAAAAAGTAGTTTGGAAAGAGATGATACAAACATACGTATCATAGATTACTATCTCACTCCACACATAAAAACAAAATTTCAGTGGCTTAAAAATATAGCGTAAAATCACTACAAAGAAATGTAGAATTATTAAGACTTGCGGTAAGGAAGGCCTTTTTTGCCTTTTTCTTTCTTTAAAGATTGTTTTTAAATGTCACAGAAAACCCAGAAGCTATTAAAAGGGGGACAGGAATTGACACATCTGGCTACATAAAAACTTAAACCCTCTACCAGCCTGGGCAACATGGCAAAATCCCATCTCTACGAAAAATACAAAAATTCCCCAGGCATGGTTGCATGCACCTGTAGTCCCAGCTACTCAGGAGGCTGAGGTGGGAGGATTGCTTGATCCCAAAGGCAGAGGATGCAGTGAGCCGAGATTGTGCCACTGCACTCCAGCAACCCTGTCAAAAAAAAAAAAAAAAAAATCCTTAAACCTACTCCATGTTGAAAGAAACCTACTCCACGTATCTATCTACGCCAGATAAAGGCAATATATTTACAATTGGAAAAGGATAAATAGCTATAATATGTTGAAAATGCCTAATAAACAATGAAAAGCCCTCAACTTTAAAGGATCAAATTTCAAGTAGGCAATTCACAAAAGAAGAAATAGCCTATAAGTTTGTTCAAAGATTCTCAATCTCTTTAGTAATTAAAAATATATATACCAAAGCCGTATTTTCCCTATAGGACTGAAAACAGGTTGGTGAGAGTGTAGAAATATCGTCCTCTTGTCCATTCATAGCGGAAGTTGAAACTGATGCAACTCTTTTGGAATGCAATTATCTGATATCTATTGAAGAACTTAGTCCTTGACCCTGCATTTTATTTCTAAGACTTTCTCATTCAAAAATATTCCCTCCTATACTCAGAAATGCAGTGCCACATGATTTGTAAATAGTGAAAATGGGGAGAATATATTTTTTTCTTGAGTCAATTGTGTAAAATTATATATTCTTCAGCCAATAGAAAGAATGAGCTAAATCTAAGTAAAATAATATGAACAGATGTCCATAATATGAATACATACTGCCTGACACTTCTCATTTAAATTCAAAACTGTGGACTTGCTGTATAATCACTTCTATATTACATCCATATCTTCTTTCTTCCACATGAAGAATAACGGTTCTCAAAACATAAGAGATGATAGAATTTTAATATCTCATAATTATTCATTTGCTTCATCCCACATTACATACATAACAATTTTGGTATAACAACATTAATACAGCCACCACCAATATGATTTCTGAAAGTCAAAAAGAAATTGTTTTTGCATTTGATCTTCTTCTTCTCCCATTTTTATATATTTACATGGTCAGAGCATTTAGCAACTACAAACTATTCTCCATCCCTTTAAGAAAAAAAAAAAAAAATTGGCAGGGTGCAGAGGCTCACACCTGTAGTCCCAGCACTTTGGGAGGCCAAGGCAGGCAGATCACCTGAGGTCAGGAGTTCAAGACCAGTCTGACCAACATGGAGAAACTCCATCTCTACTAAAAATACAAAATTAGCCAGGCATGGTGACACATGTCTGTAATCCCAGCTACTCAGGGGTTTGAGGCAGGAGAATCGCTTGAACCCAGTAGGTGGAGGTTGTGATGAGCCAAGATCACACCATTGCACTCCATCCTGGGCAACAAGAGTGAAATTCCATCTCAATATATATTTAATGCTTACCACTAGTCCTTATGTTGTCTTTCTAGTCGTTTGGGTCATCTGAAGTTCATTTGCCAATGGATTTCTCTTTAAAGGCTCAAAAGAACTGTATTTCTTGAGTTCTTGCATACAGGTAAGTCTGTTCCCTTTTGTACTTGAATGTCAGTGTTGATGGGCATAAAATCCTTGACTTACACATTTTTTCCTCAAGTATATTTAATATGTTACTTCTTTTTCTTATGTAATGAAGCATCACTTTCTAAAACTGTCATGACAATCTCATTTTGTTACCCTCTAAAATCACTGGTTCTTTGGGCCTAGATGCCTACAGTGCTTTATTTTTTTCTTTATGGTTCAGTAATTTTACTGGGATACATCTTGGAGTTGTTTTATTTCCATATCTCAGGACTAGAGTATACTCTTTCAATATGGAGTTTTTAAATCATTTTATTTCAGGAAAGTTTTGTTTTATAGTTTTGGTATTTATTCTGTTTTTTTTTTTGTTTTTTTTTTTTTTTTTGCTTTGATTTTCTTCTTCCGGGACTCCTATTGTCTACATGTTGGATATTCTTTGCTTATCTTTAATATTTGCCTCTTTCTCTTGATTTCTTTTTCCTATTTTCATTTGTCTTTCATTTTTAATTTTTTTTCCTTTTCACCTCTTTCAATTAAGACATTTACAATGTTGACATTCTGTTCAGTTCCTTCCAGTTCAGTCTTTTTTTTTTTTTTTTTAATGTGTAATTCTTGAGTTCTGTCACTTGGATTCTTGAGTTTTTCTCATTCTGATTTATGGCATTCTTTCAAACATTGTATTACAATGTATTTCATACATTTGAAACAGAAGGTTATACTTTTGTTGTTTTGTGGCTTGTTTGTCTGCAGAAATGCTATTCTGTTCCTTATTCTCTTGCTCTCTTACAAAAACTTTGGATTGGCTTTGGTCTTGATTCTTTCCTGTGGCTCATTTTCATGTAAAACTAATTTTCCTGAACTTCTAGGAGGCATTGTTCAGAAGTTAGAAACACAGACTTCACAGGGCTCCTTATTCTGTTGTTTTTGTCTGGTCAAAAATATGTGGCTTGCTCTCAGAGATTTCCTGGCCCTGTTTTCTCCTTTTTTTTTTTTTTTTTTTTTTTTTTTGGAGACAGTCTCACTCTGTCGCCCAGGTTGGAGTGCAGTGGCACAATCTCAGCTCACTGCAACCTCCACCTCCTGGGTTCAAACAATTCTCCTGTCTCAGCCTCCCGAGTAGCTGGGACTACAGGCGCCTACCACCACCCGGCTAATTTTTGTATTTTTAGTAGAGATGGGGTTTCACCATGTTGGCCAGGCTGTTCTCAAGCTCCTGACCTCGTGATCGACCCCCCTAGGCCTCCCAAAGTGCTGGGACCACAGGCATGAGTCACCGCACCCAGCCTCTCCTCCCACGCTTATCTGGACTTTATCTTTGTCTCTAGCGTCCCTGTGTGGCTCAGTTTTGATTCCACAGCCAGCAGTTTCTCTTGCGTGTGGGAGCCTCGCCTGGAAGGGGATCTTGGGCCATCAGTTTTAAGAGCCCACTAGGGCTTCCCTTGCATGCTCCCTCTATGGGTTGGAGCAAAATCTCTCCCAGGATTGGCTGGATTCTCTAATTTGTCTGCCATCTGCAGTCAATATTGGCTAATTTGCGATTTCCCTGCACTCAGGTTTATCGAAGACTGCATTTCTTCCTGCTGCTTCTGCTCACACAGTTGCTAATACCGTTAGATCGTGTGGCTGTCAGTTATTTTTTTTCCCCCACGGTGTTTTGGAATTTGTGAAGATACTTTAGTAGCTAACTTTGTTATAAATGTTGTCCATGTACCTTTGGTTTTGTTCTATAATTGCTTCATCTGGTTTCTGAGGGGTCTAAGGACATACAAAAACTATGTTGCTGACATTGATGGTTTTTTTCATTTGGGTTTTTTTGTTTTTTTCTTTTTCCCCTGTAGCCTTTTTACACTCATATTTTTTAAAAAATTGGTTGGGCGCAGTGGCTTACACCTGTAATACCAGCACTTTGGAAGGCTAAGACAGGCAGATCACTTGAGGTCAGGAGTTTGAGATCAGCCTGGCCAACATGGTGAAACCTTGTCTCTACTAAAAACACAAAAATTAGCCAGATATGGTGGCGCATACCTGCAATTCCAGCTACTTGGGAGGCTGAGGAAGGAGAATCGCTTGAACCCAGGAGGCGGAGGTTGCAGTGAGCCAAGATCGTACCTCTGCACTCCAGCCTGGCCGAGAGTGAGACCCTGTCTCAAAAAAAAAAATTAAAATTAAAAACTTATTTTAGAGACAGGGTCTTGCTCTGTCACCCAGGTTGGAGTGCAGCAGTACAATCACAGCTCACTGCAACCACAAACGCCTTGTGGGCTCAAGCGATCCTCCCACCTTAGCCTTCCAAGTAGCTAGAACTAAAGGTACAAACTACCATGCCCAGTAATTTTTTTTTTTATTTTTATTTTTGGTAGAGACAGAGACTTGCTATGTTGCCCAGGCTAGTCTCAAACTCCTGACCTCAAGCCATCTTTTTGCCTCACAGGCATGAGCCACTGCACACAGTCAACATTGACTTTTTATTGTGTGAATTTTTGTAGTCTTCGAGTTTTTCACCACAATGAAGCATTACATTTTTAAATTTATGTCTCAGTTTGGTACATCACTTCTCCAGGAATGCATCCCTGGATCTACCCTACCCTAATACCAGATATCAAATTATAACCCTCAGTAAAATGTGTCACAGCTTTGTACCCTTCCTTCACGTCACTACTCTCAGTTTATCATTATAAAAGAGTGTGATCATCTTACAGTTGAGGAAACTGAGAGCTTAAGAAGCAGAGGTAATTTTCCCAAAGAAATGAAGCTGTTGGAAGTTAGGAAATTCATCCAGATCTGTCCAACACCAGGGCCCTGCCTTCCTGTGTGTGGCGTTACCCCGCAAGAGCCAGAGGTAATTCTCCAAAGACTGCAGTAGGCAGACACCAGTGTGAGGGCAGTATGCAGGGTGGAGCCAGAGGCTACAGAGAAAATGTTTCCCTAGCTGAAAACTGGGACATATGTGCTTAGCATGGAGGTCCTTGTGGGTCAGCATGGAAGCAAATCTCTCTTATACGAGAGGCAGTAATATACAATGGTTAAGTGCACAGCCCACGGAGCAGGGACACCTGGGTTCAAACTCTGGCTCTGCAACTTAATAGACCTCAAGAAAGTTACCCACCTGCTCTGTCTGTGCCTCAGTTTTCTCATCTGCAGAACGGCAAGATTTATTTCATAGTTATTTTGCAGACCCATTAAGTTAATATACATAAATCACTTAGAACATTGTCTGGCGTATGATAAGTGCCTGACAATGTGAGCTATCATTATTACAAAAGAATGGGGGTGGGGAGAGGCTCAGAGTCTTCTGAGATTGGGGCTGTTTGATTTTATTTTTCCCTTTAGCTGCATCCTCTATGCATATGGCTCCTAATACTGAGCCCCCATATTTGCACCCAAAAGAGCCCCCCATCTGGTCATATCATCCAGACCAATCAGGGATGAGAGGCTGGTTAAGGAATCAGCATTCAGAAAAACTAGTTCCTTCTAGCCTTTGATAGACTCTCATTGGGTTTTTCTGGATTCCCTCCCCCTGCCCAAGCCTAAGTCCACAGCTTGAAGCTTCTGATAAAAATTCTAAAATTCTTCCTTATCTCACCTCAGATAGGTGGGAGAAAATCAAGTTTGTACACTTCAGAGTGTCTTGATGGCCGACATTAAAGGCAGCATCAGCCCAGCCAGCAACGATGGGAAAATTTTAGGATTGAGGCTATGAGAACAGTTCCTCACTCACTAAGGAGAATATCAGAATGACCCAGCACCTTACCCACTCTATAGCCCATTACTTAGCAGCATCTCTTACTAGGGCATGGAGGGCTCATAGAACTTGGTTTCCACCCAGTGCTGCATTTTAACGGAAGACACCTTACCTGTAACCAAACAAGTGACTTCCTAATGGTGAGCTCTCAGGCACCATAGCAGATAGATGAAGCAATGGTTGTCAGTAACCTTCAAACACTCTTCAACTAGAACTCAGGTCCCCAAGCCAGAGTGAGGATGGGGTGTGGTCTTGACAATAACCTCAACAGAGAGAGTGGAGGTCCCATGTGAGTGGTGGGGCTGGATAACTTGTGCGGGAGTGAAGACCTGGGAGCCTCAAGTGCTGAGACAAGCAGACATCACTGACCACTCCAGAAACAACCAAAGATGCCCAAAAGATGGAAAACATGGGAAAATTACAAAGAAAAACCAGAATCCAGTGGGAGCTACCTGCATATACTTCTGTAGCTGCAAATGCCAAAGAGATAGGAAACTAATGGGCAAGGATAAGGTGGAACATTAGCTTCCGGGTGTCAATAACTCACAGGGAAACACCAGGCAGCCAGAATTACCTTCCTAGAGGGCAGGGGAGTGGGGTGAGAAGGTTAAGAGGGGACAGACCCTGGAGGGGAGGGGCTCTCTAGTAGCCAGCATAATGTTGCAGTGAGATCCTGAGCACTGATGCCTGAAAGTGTGTCAACAGCCGTACGCCCATACCAAGAATGGCGTTATCCCACATTTAAGATGAAGAAACTCAGATGCAAAGAGGCCAAACAACATGCCAAGGATCCCACAATGACACGTCAGTGGGCAACAAATTCAAATCCATGTCCTCTTGGCTCCAAAGCCTTTGCTCCTTATGGCTGGACCACGGTCTAACTCCTGACTCTGTCACCACCTTGCCGTGTGACCTTGTTCTGATGGCTTAGTCTCTCTGAATCTAAAATTCCTCATCTCAGAAACGGAGATGATTCCTTCAAGGCATATGTGTTTTGTATCTAGTGCAGTGCCTGGTGCCTAGAAAGTCTATCTATGCCAACTTCCTACCATCCGTCATCCACTGCCATCTGCACATAATCTTTCAAGCAACCATTAATCTGCTGCCATCCTCCATCTTACCTGCCTCGTTCTCTTCATTAAATCTATAGAAATTGCCTGCTAGAAAGAGTTATATAGCATTCGTGGAAAGTACATGAGGAAAGATTACTTTCATCAATGAATTCCAATAACTTTCACTTCCCTCCATGACATTTCAGAGCAGCCAAAATATGTGCTTTTCCTAGAGAGTCAACTGACATTTGGAGAATTATGTTTTCTGTCTTATTGCAGGGAGAAAATCCATCTAACCCTTAAACATCTGTCAATAAACCTGAGCAGGAGATCAGCTGAGGTCAACCCTCCAATGGCCTCCAAGGCCTTGTCTGGAAGAACACAGGGAGACCTGGCTGTGTGGCAGGAGGTGAAGGGAAGGACGGGGCCCAGGAGTGCTATCACCTATGGATTCTCATCCTGACTTCAAGAGTCAGAAGGGCTTTCTGAGATGTTATAGCTCTATCTTTGCATTTCACAGATGGGGAAACTGAGGCCCAGAGAGGAGAAGCCACTTGTCCACATAACTGCTAAGTCTGAAACTTGCACTCCTAGTCCAGGACATCAGCAGCCTGTCCTTAGGGAACTGGGGATTGCCCTATCATCAAAAACAAATCCGGGCTCCATCAGTTGCTGGCAGGATGCTGGGTTCTCAGCAAGTCTGTTTAGCTTTAGTTTCCTGATGTGGTAAAATGGGAATGACAAAGTCATCCTCACAGGATTTAAAGAAGTGAGGATGTGAACAGCCTGGCACAAATTTTTGCCAATAGTAGGCACTCAAATACAGTTACTTTTTTTTTGGAGAGACAGGGTCTCGCTATGTTGACCAGGCTTGTCTCGAACTCCTGGCCTCAGCAATCCTCCTGCCTCAGCATCCTGAGAAGCTAGGATTACAGACACATGCCACAGCATCTAGCTAATTTTTTTTTCTTTTTTTTTTGGTAAAGATGGGGTCTCACTTTGTTTCCCAGGCTGGTCTTGAACTCCAGGCTTCAGGCAATCCTCCTACCTCAGCCTCCCAAAGTGCTGGGATTACAGGCATGAGCCACTGTGCCTAGCCTATTCCTCTTCTTGTCTAGAAGCAGACCTTGGCACAAGGATTTAAATGCAAGTCGTTTATTTGAGAAATGATCCCAAGAAGCCCCAGATGGGGAGTGGGAAAGTCGACAGGAAGGAGAGAAAGCCCATGTAGAGAATGTTAATAAGTAGGGCACACTCTGGGCTCCTGGGCCCAATCCTTCTGGTGACCTCTGGAAGACACTGTGGAACCCCCCTTTCATCCTTGCTGAGGATGAGGAAGCTAATTATCTATTCCCTAACTCTCACCCTTTGCTGGCTGAGGGCTGCTCCTAGGGGCCTCACGCAACTCCCCAGCACTTCCTGCCTGCCCTGAGCACCAGCTGAGCAAGCCCCGGAAGGCCCTGGGAAGGGAAGTCACAGGTGCTTGCCGTTGGAAGCCATCTACGTGCGTGAGAACTGTGAGCACCAGTGGAAGACCGGCACTGCACTGGGAGTAGCTGCCACAGCCCAGCCCTTGTGCCACTCAGATCCAACCATGCTCCAAATTAAGCTCACTCTCTTCTGTCACTGGATTTTCAATGTGACAACAGGTTCCAGTTTCTTGTATACATAAATAAGCAAGCAAAGAAATTTAGAACAGGGGGAATCCTCCCACCTCATCCTGACCTGCCACTGAGCCTAGCTTTTTTTTTTTTTTTTTTTTAAATTTTTTGTAACCAGGGTCTCACTATGTTGCCCAGGCTGGTCTTGAACTCCCAGGCTCAAGTAATCCTCCTGCCTCAGCCTCCCTAAGTGTTAGGATTACATGTATGAGCTGCTACACCTGGTCCAGTGTGGTTCTTTATGCAAAGAAAGGCGAGGCACCCAGGCTGGAGTCCACGGTAATTCAAACAAATTTAGAACAGTTCTTGCTGGGACAGTTGGTCCTGAGATTATCATTAATATTCATCATCAGTTGGGCGCAGTGGCTCACACCTGTAATCCCAGCACTTTGGGAGGACGAGGTGGGTGGATCACCTGAGGTCAAGAGTTTGAAATCACCCTGGCCAACATAGTGAAACCCCATCTCTACTAAAATACAAAAATTACCCAGGTGTGGTGGCAGGCACCTGTAATCCCAGCTACTAGTAAGGCTGAGGCAGGAGAATTGCTTGAACCCAAGAGGCAGAGGTTGCAGTAAGCCCAGATTGCACCATTAGACTCCTGCCTGGGCGACAGAGTGAGAGTCCCTCTCAAATATATATACATATATGTATAATCAACCTCCTTGTTATAGGCTATATTGTATCCCCCAAAAAATTCATATGTTGAAGTCCTAACCCCCAGTAGCTCAGAATGTGACTATTTGGAGACAGAGCCACGAAAGAAACTATCTAAGTAAAATGAGCTCAATTAGGGTGGTCCCTAATCCAATATGACTGATGTCTTTATAAGAGTCCTTTTGGACACGTACAGGCACAGAGGAAAGACCATGTGAAGACACAGAGACAAGATGGCAATCGACAAGCCTTTAGAAGAAACCAACCTTGCCAACACCTTGATCTTGGACTTCTAGCTTCCAGAACTGTAAACAATGTGTCTGTTGTTTAAGCCACCTGGTCTATGGTAATTTGTTACGGCAGCCCTAGAAAGCTAATCCAATCCTCTGCCACCGTTTCTAGAATCCCCTTGGGCAGTTCTTCTATTAGTTCAGGCTCTTGCCACTCCATTCCTAAAGGGTCTGAGTTCCAGGTACCACGTACTGGTACCATACCTGTCACTGCTTGTTCATGGCTATCTCCAGGATTGCAGGCACCAAGAGAGGCCCCAGGTCATCCCCTGAATTCTAGACATGCTCTTTCCTGCCCCAGCTGTGTAGCAACTCTACTTCCGTGGGATAACCATTGTGATAAGTAATCATTACCCCGCCAGTATTTTAACTCCTTTCTCTGGCTGCTGGTGCACCAGCACAGAGGAGCCCAGTGTGGCCAGGCAAAGGCTGTGATTTTAGGGGAACCCTTGCTGTATTCCCCGGGAACCAGGACTTCAGTTCAGCAGAGCCTAAAGTAACAAGGATAGGAAATGCAAATCCCCGAGATGAGTCCCTGGGAGTGATGGTGACAGGACCCACTTCCGCATCCGGTTCTTGTTCTCACTCCAGGTTGCCATATCACCCCGTAATTGGATCCAACCACCTTCTACTAAGTGGGTCTCACAGGTTTTGTGCCAGTGACTGAGGGCAGTCCTAAGCTCCATCAACCTCCCCTTTTTCTCCTAGCAGCTCATGGATGTGGTTCAAGGAGCAAGTCCAGTCCAGTGTGGTTCTTTATACTAAGAGAGGTGAGGCACCCAGGCTGGAGTGCACGGTCATGTGCCTTCTCCCTTCCCACCCCTGTGCTGGGGTCCCCTCCCTCCTCACTGCACCCATTGTACTTGCTATTTCCATCAAAGCACATGTTCAGTTTGTCTGAACAATTAACATTATTGGGGGTGGAGGTGGAAGCAGGGGAAAACAGGTCTGAGCACCCCTTGACCCAAAGCCCACCCCACCCTACCCCTGCCCAAGGAGCCCTGCTTGAGAAGCCAGCTTTAAGAAATCTGGTTCTGAAGTTTGGCTGCAAAGTGTAACCAAAATATCCCACAAATGTCCTACTTTTCAGTGTGTAAAGTTAAAAAAAGTTTTTAGGAAACAGGTGTGTTTACTCTGAACACAAAACAGCATTTGGTTCCCTTTTTTTATCTATGTCTTTAAGGCAGTCACAGCCGGGAAGGCTACTGGGTGGCATTTACAATTATGAGCAGGTTGATGCAGTTTCGTCTGCCAAGGTGCCACACTGAGGAACGAAAAGGAACTGTTTGGGGGTGACAGGCTGTCATGGGCCCCATGCCATTCCCCAGCCATTGTGGGGCAGGGCTGTGGGAGCCCTTTGAGAACACAGAACCTTCTTTCTGCACAGCGTGTGGCCTCTGCTCTGTCTCCCCTTGGATAAAAGGATGGAAACGCTTTCCATTGATGCTGACATTCAGCCTTGTTTCATGGTTTCCACAGAACCCATTGCTTAACTGTCTTATGACCAAAATAAAAGAGACAAGGCTCAAGGGGCACCTAGACCTGTCCCCCGCGTCTGGAATAATGGAGCTGGCATTGCAATGAGATCATTGTGCTTTGTGCTGAGCAAAGACAGGGCTCTGGGCCTGGAAGCTTTGATTAAGAAGGGGTAGGTGGGGTGGTCTACACCTGTCCCCAGCTGATTTCCAAAGCTGTAGGGCTGGGAAGGAGAGAGCGCAGTGCCACAAAGTTCTGGACACAGCCAAGGGGAATGAGCATCAGTGGAGGATGTCTGGTTGCAAGCCCCTTGAACAAATGGTGTAATAAGTGGGGACTGGGTTTGGGATTTCACAGACCTAGTAGAAGCCCCTCTCTGCCACTTAATGGCTGTACAACCTTGCATATGGGCCTTTCCTTCTCTGAGCTTTCATTTCGTCATCTGTATACTGGGGATGACAATACCCATCTCACAGGAGCAGTGTGCATCTTAGATCGGGTTCCCCAGAAGCAGACCCTGAGATGAGGATTTAGATCAAAGTGATTTTGTAGGAAGTTTCCCAAGAAAACCAGTAGGGTGGAGAGAAAAGGGAATCAGAAAGATCAGGCAAAGATGCTGTATCAAGGTTTCTGTGTGGCCTGGGAACCTACAGTGACCACCGTCGCAACATCATGTCTGGGACCAGGCTGGGTGACATCAGCAGAGGCAGCTGGGGAGGGTGCTAGGGACCCAAACTAAATGCATGATACACTAACTGGGATCCACCTACAACCTCCCTCCCGCCAAACCCCAGCACCTTTCTTCCTGGGAGCCTCTATGCTGAGCTTCCCTCCCTAGGCTGGCAGGCAGGCAGGCAGAACAGGTGACCCATGGGCACCAAGGGAGAAGGGACAAGTCAACAGATGTGAGACTCAGACAAAATAAGGTTTTGGAGAAGGGTCTTCTTGGCAAGACCATGAGAGGTGACGCCGATATCTGCAGCAGGAGGAGTAAGAGGTGCTCGGCTGGGCTCTGTCTGACTTTGAAGGAATGAGGGAGGGAAGCAAGGGCAGGAAACCAGTAGAAACTGAAGTCCAAAGAGAGGTGACGGCTTTGACCAGCTCCCTTCAGTGCCACACCTTAGCACATGCTGTCAGTTCCCTGGCCCAGCCCCTCACCACAGTCACCATTTCCCGAGCCCCTGCTTTTGTGCTTTTGCTTCCAACAGCCAGCACCTGCGTCTCCCCCAGCAGAGGGCTGCCCTCAGCAGCCAGGGTGGGGACCTGGAGCTGCCTGGGAATTCACACTGCCCCCCACCAGCCTGGGTGTTCCTTAACCAAGGACTGATCCTCCTGGATGGGGCATCTCTGAGGCTTGTCCTACACCAGTGTGAGGGGCATGGAGCACAATGTCCCTTCAGTGCCACCCAGCAGGGGCACTCGTGCCAGCCCCACGACTGTGGGTCACATCACCCCCTGCTCCTCCCTCTCTCCTAGCATGCCCAGACCTCTCGCCTCTCATTCCCACCTCAGTTTCCCCACCTTTCACACCACTTCCCTGAGAGACTAGAGACCTGCTGTGAGGCTTGGCCTGCTGTACCTGGACCTGAGATCCTTTCCCCACCTATTCTAGCCTGGATCCTGTTCCTCCCACAGAACTCATCCCCTGGACATGGTCTGAAACATCCTGCTGCCCAGCTCCCAACTCCACTGCACAGTGATATACCCCCCTTTTGCATGACCCTGGCTGGGGTTCCACCCCGGAGGTAACCAATCTAGCTGCTCAGTGATTTTTCCTGCCTTGGCATCTGGACATGACTCCCTCCGCCTTACACGTCATGGAAGCCTGTGAAACTCCAAAGTAACTGGCAGGGCCAGCTTCACTGGCATGGGACTGATCTGGGCTTGTCACCCAGGGCCTACACTTGGTTTAATGTTCTGCTATCACCAATTTATGGTGATGGTTTTTAAACATGAGTTCCCTCCCTCCAGGCCCTTCCAACCTACCTTCTTTCCTCTACCTCTCCCACCACTCCTCACCCCTTCATTGCCCTGCCCTAACTAAGGGCCCAATAGATGGTGACCTCTTAGCTAGGAGACCGAGGTTGTCATGGTTCAAGAATGGCCCAGGTTGGAGCTGAGCACAGTGGCTAACACCTTTAAACCCAGCACTTTGGGAGGCCAAGGCGGGGGGGATCACCTAAGGTCAGGAGTTCGAGACCAGCCTGGTCAACATCGTGAAATCCTGTCTCTACTAAAAATGCAAAAATTAGCTGGGCGTGGTGGAGGGTGCCTGTTAATCCCAGCTACTCAGGTGGCTGAGGTGGGAGAATTGCTTGAACCTGGGAGGCGGAGCTTGCAGTGAGCTGAGATTGCACCACCCACTCCAGCCTGGGCGTCAGAGCGAGACTTCATCTTAAAAAAAGAAAAAAAAAAAGTCCTTAGAGGCAGGGAGTCCTGTGTTCTGCCCCCAGGCTGGCTGGGCCCCTGTACCTGGGATTTATGTACTCTACACTTATGCCTGGTGTATTAATTCATTTTCATACTGCTATAAAGAACTGCCTGAGACTGAGTAATTTATAAAGGAAAGAGGCTTAATTGACTCACAGTTCAGCATGGCTGGGGAGGCCTCAGGAAATTCACAATCATGGTGGAAGGGGAAGCAAAGCACCTTCCTCACAAGGCGGCAGTGGGGAGAGTGCTGGGTGAAGGGGTAAGAGCCCCTTATAAAACCGTCAGATCTCGTGAGAACTCACTATCACAAGAACAGCATAAGGGAAACCGCCACCAGGATTCAATTACCTCCACCTGGCCTCTCCCTTGACACATGGGGATTATGAGGATTACAATTCAAGACGAGATTTGGGTGGGGACACAAAGCCTAGCCATATCACCTGGGTAATCAGGTTAAGATGCAGGATTCTTTCAACACCAGGAAAGGAAGTCTTGAGCAACCTGAGTTTCTCAGCCGTGTTTACAGCTGCACTATGGCAGCCAGAGACAGAGTTCTCAGCCCTGGCTATAGAGAATCACCTGGGAGCTTTCAGTTATCCTGATTCTGTTGGTCTATGAGGACGTCCAGGCATGAAGATGTCTTAAAAGCTCCCCAAATGACTCTTAGGTGCAGCCGAAGTTGAGCAGCGCTGATCCAGGTGCTGTGCTGGAGGCAGAACGAGCATCCTGGTGCCCTACTCTCCACCAGCACAACTGGACCCACTTAGCCACACAGTGAAACCGGGCCCCGGCCACCCTGCAGCAGAGGTGAAGCCCACCCAAGGTCAGTAGCCGAGGGCACAGCCAGGGCCCTGGATGTTCTCCAGCCAGCTCCTCTGTTCTTCTCTCTGGCTCTGCTGGGATCCTGAGTCTTAACCTGCCCTGCCCTCAGCTATGGTCTCTGGATCCCCTACTCCATCCACTTCCTTCTGGAGTAGCTACAGTGAGCTGAAGGAAGCTGTTCATTATTTTGACACAAGTCAATGTAATCCCATGATTACATTATTACATGATTATCCCACGATTACATGATTTTAATCCCATGTAAAAATCAACTCAAACAGGAATGCACAAAGGCCTGATCCCACCACCCCAACCTCATCCCAACTGTTATCTCCACCTGGAAGTTAGTTCACTGGGTCTTTGAAGATTTCAGATCTCTACATAATCATGGATTGTGGATGGAAGAGCCTAGAGGGTGGAGCAGAAGCTCTGAATTCAAGTCCTGCCTCTGTCACTTCCCAGCTGGCTCTGTCAGTCACTTCCCAGCTGTGCGCGTGGACACCGATGATGGGTAAGAAGATGCTGTGAAGCAGCTGCTGCTTTTGCCTGTGTCATTCATTCCTCACCCCCTGCATGTAGCTTCGAGGGGGCTACAGGTCAAAGACTCCCCTCTCCCAGGCAGGAGGTGGACACTTGGCCCAAATGAGGCTGATCAGACTCACCATCCCAGGAATTTCTATCTTGAACGGTGCAACCCAATAATTAAAACAAACAAACCATTTAGCCCCTTCATCTCAACAGGGGGCAGCCTGAGGTCTCCTGGCTAAGTTCCCGGAGGTGCTGTGGCTTTGCCCTTTCAGGGAAATTGCTTCACTTTTTTGTTGTTGTTTTGTGAGTTCTCCCACCTATCTCCTCCCAACAAATTCCTTTTTAGCTTAAGTTAACTACAGTCAGAATCTGCCGCTTACAGCTAAAGAATCCTAACTAGCATAACATGTCTTAACATCCTCACTTCACAGATGAAAGAACTGAGGCCCAGAAGAGGCCAGGCTACATGTAAGGCTCTATATCCACTTACTGAGAGAGTCAGAGCTTTAATGTGATCGCCTAACCCACACCTGTGCATCAGACTTGTCTCAACAACAGACATTGGCAAGAAAGTGCTGGAGAAATCATTTCTCACTGGGCGCGGTGGCTCAAGCCTGTAATCCCAGCACTTTGGGAGGCCGAGACGGGTGGATCACGAGGTCAGGAAATCGAGACCATCCTGGCTAACACAGTGAAACCCCGTCTCTACTGAAAAATACAAAAAAAAACTAGCCGGGCGAGGTGGCGTGCGCCTGTAGTCCCAGCTACTCCGGAGGCTGAGGCAGGAGAATGGCGTAAACCCGGGAGGCGGAGCTTGCAGTGAGCTGAGATCCGGCCACTGCACTCCAGCCTGGGCGACAGAGCGAGACTCCGTCTCAAAAAAAAAAAAAAAAAAAAAAAAAAAGAAATCATTTCTCTACAAAGAAATAAACGCAAGAAGGGACCCAGACGAAAAGCACCAATACCATTTGTTTGGGTTCAACACAGAGTCCCAACCACCCCAACTGGGCAGTACAAAGACACCAACAGAATTAAAAAAAAAAAAAAAACTTAAACCTCCATGCTCAGGACTGAACTTTCAGACAACCTGGCCCATGACTCATAAAAAGAGAACCCCAAAACTGGAGATGTTCCCTTTATTTTTAAAGGAATATTTGTGACAATTATATATAGTTTTCAAGGTTAATGGCATCTTGATTCACAATAAAGTTTCATTTATCTACATATTAGTGTCCTGAAGCTAGCTTTAATTTACATAATCATAAATTACATTTCAACTGTCCTCAGCAGCTAGTTCCCCATTTGATGAAAACATAAAAGGTAATTTTATTTGGGCTCAGTTGCATAAATACTGCATTTATGCAGCATCAGGAAATAGCATTTTAATCCAACCAGCAAGTTGGGCTCATTACAACAAAATTAGAATATTGGTTAAAACATCAAGTCGGTTCCCTGAGTGTCTTTGAAGGCCCTGGTCATTGTTGTGTTATTACCCAGTTGGTTTTAATTGTATTTGCTCAAAACTGGGAAAAGCTAAGTCCTCAAGATAAAAACATTCATTAGATTCCAGGTAGCCTGGAAGGTGCAGGTAACCAGTGGGGCCTAAGATTCCAAGATAGCACCACGGAGGGGGACCAAGAGCTGAGAAGGAAACTATTCATTATTTTGGTTTGGGTGGGTGTTTCTTTTTTTTTTTTGAGACAGGGTCTGGCTCTGTTGCCCAGGCTGGAGTGCAGTGGCCTGATTTCAGTTCACTGCAACCTCCACCTCCCGGGCTCAAGCCATCCTCTCACCTCAGCCTCCCCAGTAACTGGGACTACAGGTGCACACCACCACACCCGGATAATTTTTGTATTAGCATTTTTTATAGAGATGGGGTTTTGCTACGTTACCCAGACTGATCTCGAACTTCTAGGCTCGAGTGATCCTCCTACCTCGGCCTCCCAAAGTGCTGGGATTACAGGCAAGAGGACCAAACCCAGCCAATTTTGACACAAGACCGGATGGTCCAGCATAAAAGTCAGTTCAGACAGGTGTGAACATAGGCCTGACCTCACCACCCTATCCCCACCCTGACTCCTATCCCTACCTGCAAGTTAATTCCTTGGGTCTTTGTGGGTTTGAGCTCTCCTGTGGATCACTGGTTTCTTCTACAATGCCAGGACCTGAGCGAGGTGCAGTGAAGAACCCCAGATATACATAAAATCTTGCCCTGTCCTCACTGGCAGGAAATAAGATGCACAAACTGCTTTGAGACAAGGAAGAGGGAGCACAAAGACCCTTCCTCCACAGAGGCTCTGGGAGGTGGGCCAGCCTGGCCTGGTGGAGGGGGACACTGAGGCTCGGAAGGGTGAAGCCACGTGCTCAAGTTCACTAGCTAATACGGGGGTCAAGATGCAAGTCAGGAGAGGCTAGAAGAGATTCTTAAATGTTCACTGGGAATGTTGCACTCAGGTTCCCAGGGAAGCAAAGGGGAAGGCTGGGTGCAAAGCTGCAGTGGGATTCCCTGCGGCATCACCCTTGGCCACAGCTGCTGCAGGAAGCACCAGCCCACAGGTCAGCACCTGCAGCTCCCACCACAGCTGAGGGCTTCTGTACTGCTCTCCGAAAGACAGGTGAAAGGTAAAGTGAGAAAGGCACATCTCACCGGCAATATCTTCAGAGCCAGCTTCATTCATAGCATCTCTGGGCTCCGTGGAAGCACGACACATTTCTTGCTAATCAAAGCTCTGATGCCCACGTTCTGCACAATGGAGGTCACAGCTGTCTGACCCATAGCCAGAAGCAGACAGAGGCTGCACTACATAGAAAATGGGTGGATTGGGTTGTTAGGCGCAAGGAATGAATGAATGTTCTCAGCTGCTCCTAGCATTTGTTCACAGAGTGTAGAAGCAGTGGGCAAGACAAGAGATTTGTCCCAGCGGAGAGCAGGCCAGGGTGGGAAGAGGTGATGCATTTATTTCCAGTGACTACTGGCAGGGAGTTAAGCCCTTTAGAAGAGGATTCTCAGACGCTACCATTCTCTGTGAACCAGAGAATGGACAGAGGACCAGCGGATGCAACGCAACCAACTTACAGGATGGAGTGATCCCACAATGGCCAGCACAGCTCCCGGCTCCTCCACACACGTGTCACATGGGTGCAGTTCTTTTCCTCTTTGTGACATGCAGCACACCCAGGACAAACGTGCCTTGTGAAGACAGTGCTCTGAAGGGCAGCCTTTGTCAAACCTGGGTCTCCCAGGGAACCTGTTAAAACTGCAGAAGCCAAACCCCATCCCAGCCCCTCTGAATCTCCACTTGGTTAATAAGCATCCCAGGCAGCTCTGGGGGACCCTGAGGAGAACACAGCTCTTTATCTCTTATGGTCTTCCCAGGAGCCAGGACTCTGGACCCCAACCAAATTCCTAGTCCCGTTCATCCAGGAATGCATCTGTAATACCTCCCGAGAGCAGTTTAAACTCCCGACTTTAAGATAACAGCAAAAACGTTTGACCGAGGCCACGTTCTGTGAGAACACTTTGCTGTAATTTACTCTCGAGAACTTACAGGCAAATATTTGTTGAAGGAGTGATCCAGGGAACTCGGTGATTTCCAATCTCCAGCTTTCCCATTCTGAGGACTGGCAATGACCTTAACCAGGATAGCTGGGGAGATGCCCCCCAAGATGCTCTATCTGCCCATCCCTGCGTGCACTGCATATTTCTTGGGACAAACCCCACACTGGGATGTCTGTTTCTTGTTCCTGGACCCCTGGATCCTGAGCATTTGCACATCTATTGCTTAAGGCAGGCTTCAGGGACCTCCTAGTCACTGTCAGGTGGCTTCGGGCCAGGCCACCTTCCTCTGCATGTGAATATGTGTTCTCTCTGGTACAACCAACAGCCTCCTGGGTACCATGGCCAAGGGCTGTGCCATCTTAACTCTGGAGCTCAAACTGAAGCACATGGAGGCTTTGATACCTACTGTGTGACACCGTTTAACACGCCTCACTAGGAATAATTCAGGGCTGATGTTAAGGTAGTGAGTTTCCTGTCACTGGAGAGATCCAAGCAGAAGTTGATCTACCATATATCAGCAATGGCAGCAGTCTGTCACTAACAGCCGTTAACCAAGGCATTGGACCTCTGGACCACTGATGTCCTTCCACCTCCAGGTGTGTTTGATTCTGTGAATTTCTTCTTTTTTTTTTTTTTTTTCTTAGACAGAGTCTCCCTCTGTTGCCCAGGCTGGAGTGCAGTGGCGTGATCTCAGTTCACTGTAACCTCCGCCTCCCGGGTTCAAGTGATCCTCCCCCCTCAGCCTCCCGAGTAGCTGGGATTACAGGCGTTTGCCACCACACCCAGCTAATTTTTGTATTTTTTGTAGAGATGGGGTTTCATCATGTTGGCCAGGCTGGTCCTGAACTCCTGACCTCAGGTGATCCACCCACCTCAGCCTCTCAAAGTGCTAGGATTACAGGCATCGGCCACCTTGCCCAGCCCGATTCTGTGAATTTCAAATGTGACTTCCGCAACTGCATCATTAAAAACATCTAAATTCTGCCCACACAGCTCTCTAACACTCAGACTGGTTTCGCACAAAGTTGTAAAATACAATTTAAATATCTCCTAAGTGTCAGAACCATGAGAAAGAAAAACAAATTAATCAACAAAGAATCCCGTTTCAACAGTTTTCAAGCCAGCTTGTGTCTGTCACCAAACCACAGGTGAAATGCTAATAAAATCCAGCTTACATCAACAGCATAATAATTTAAAGATGGCCTATTTTTCCAAAGAAACACATATATATTTCCAGACATGGCCTTTTTAATGAATGTGAACTTTTTTAGAAGAAAATTATTAGAAGATAGCAAAAGTCTGCTGGAGAATAAAATGTGGCAGAGTCACTGTTGAATGGCAGAAAAAATGATCCGGGAGGCCCATCAGCAGGGGCAAAAGCTGTCTTTTTCGGGTAATCTAGCAAGACGAATGCAGCAGGAGGGATCCTCAGAGAAGAGGCAACCAGCAAGACAACAGTAATGAAGTCATTTCACCTTTCTAGCCTAATTTGAAGAGACAAGGCAATGGGGCCTTGCACCAGCTTTGCATGCTGAGTGTGAATTGCAGCCGGAGAACCAACATGTGGGCTGAGCCCATCGTAGTGAGAACAGAGTCCCAGCAGACTAGGAGCTGACTCCCACCAGCCCTTGAACCTCAGCATTGCCCTGTACCACGTGACTTGCCTTTCTCAAGCCCAAAGCCTCTTTCTACACTTCATGCTTTTGCACATCTTCTTCTCTCTGTTCCTTCTCTCCTTATCCACCTGAACCTTATTCCAAACCCAGATTCAAAAACTACCTCCTCCAAGCTGCCTTCCCTGATCTGCTGTATAATGTTGAATACTCCTTGCTGTGGGCCTGTGAGCCTTCAAATCCTGCACTCTGCCCACCATTACCCACTTTATTAGAACATTTCTCACTCTACAGTGTATTTCCTGCCTCCTAGACAGACTCCCCTACTAGACTGGAAGCTCTTTGAGGACAGGGGCCGTATTGCAGACATCATTGTCACCCTGGTGTAGACCACAGAATTCAGCAGCCAATAAATGCTTGTGGAAGAAAGGTAAGAGCCAAGGTGGAAGGCATCACCTTAAAAAGCCATTGACCCAAATGTTTAGGCCACAAAATCTCCTTGAAGTGTCTTTACTAGGGTGGAGATGTAAAAGGATATGACCAAACCGGTGATTGTCTGAAAATTCTAGAGATTTGGATATTATGCTCATGACCTGAAAGGCATGATCCCCTCCGATGGGATCTGGGGTTAAGCTTTGAAGTCAGGCAGGATCAGATTCACAGCCCAGCTAGCCACCGTGCTGGGTGGTCTTAGGCAAGTTACACAACCTCTCTGAGCCTATTTCCTCAACCAACATGCAGAGATAACTGCCCTGTAGGGTTGTTGAAAGGTTGTAATGAAATAAAGTTAAGTGGAAATGCCAGACACCACAATTCTCAATAAATGTCATGCTCTTCCCCCACTATGGTCTGAATGTTTTTGTGCCCCCCAAAATTCATATGTTGAAAACTAGTCTTCAGTGTGATGGTAGTGGGAGGTGGGGTTGTTTGGAGTTGATCAGGTCAAAGGCCAAGTCCTCATGAATGAGATTAGTGCCCATATAAAAGAAGCCCCAGGCAAGGCACGGTCACCTGTAATCCCAACACTTTGGGAGGCCGAGGCAGGCGGATCACCTGAAGTCAGGAGTTCAAGACCAGACTGGCCAACCTGCTGAAACCCTGTCTCTACTAAAAATACAAAAATTAGCCAGGAGTGGTGGCAGGTGCCTGTAATCCCAGCTACTCAGGGGGCTGAGGCAGGAGAATCACTGGAACCTGGGAGGTGGAGCTGATATCTCGCCACTGCACTCCAGCCTGGGTGAGAGAGTGAGACTCTGTCTCATAAAAAAAGCCCCAAAGAGCTGCCTTCCCCCTTCACCATGTGAGAACACAGCAAGCAGACATCGTCTATGAACCAGGAAGGGGGCCCTCACCAGACACTAAATCCGCCCGCACCTTGATCTTAGACTTCCCAGCCTCCAGAACTGTGAGAAATAAATTTCTAGCTACCTAGTTTATGGTACGTTGTTATAACAGTCAGAACAGACTAAGACACCCTTTTTGTAGAAGTACCTGCTGGGAGATTTTAGACCACATGGCACCTCGATCTTTCCACCTGTGGAATAGGCAGGCATGCTCTCAATTTCTTACGTCACTTCTCAAGGAACAAGCTTATGTAAAAAGATCATTAATATTTATAACGAACTCCATTTATTCCAACTGTTGTATAAGTGTGACATAGTCATCCTGTTCTTCCTAAACAATGTAGGACTTACCATCTGTCATTTCTAAGAGGACTAAGAGATTGTCATCCATTAAAGACATGCTATTAGCAGAGTGAATGGTTGCCCGTGGAAGAGGTATGTCTCCCAGCGAGGAGGGACAAGTATGTACTCTACTGTCTGTGGATCATTGGTCCTCCTAGCTTTGTGTGTTCCTCCCGAGATGTGCTGGAAGAGGGTCTCATATAATCCCTACTGCAACGTTTTGAGGCTGGTAGTATAACCCACATTTTACTGATGAGGAAACTGAGGCTCAGAAAGGCTTTCTGAGTCCAAATCCAGTGCTCTCTGCTCATCCTTGCCCAAGATGCTGCATGAGGGATGGTTGCATTGCAGGGAAGATGGAGCCAGGTGACTGCTAAGGTGTCTTTCAGGTGTGAGTTTCTCCAGGGCTACAAAAATAGCAAAGGCTGAGAATTACCGGAGCGGGCATCCCTCTTCACTTCTCAAGAGGAGGTACCTGAAGTGGGAAGTGTGGCTGTTAGAAATATAATAGCACTCAAGATCAAATTCATGACACACCCCCTATAGTTATCTGCAACGATGTAAAAGTGTCAATGTTTTCATCCACAAAGGGAAAAAAAACTCAGCTATGATCACGTCCTTGGGAGACAATTCTCAGGGATCTCTCAGGGTTAGAGCTGGGTAGCCATGCATCCCAGGCTGCCGAGGACAGTACCAGTTATACACACTGTCCCAAAATAATGGTTAATAGTGCCCAAACACACTCTCAAAAGTATCCCGGTGTATGTGGTCATCCCATAATCAAGATATGGGTACACATTAAAATCACACAGGAGCTTTGTAAGCACCTTGATTAAATCAGAATTCATGGGGGGTGAGATCCAGGCATTGGTGACAGCGATTTTTTTTTTTTAAGTATGGTTTTAATGAGCAGCCAAGGTGGAAGGCCACTGTCCTCGGTAGAAGACATGAGCCTCCTTAGTGAGCCATCAGGTCCCTGGACAGCAGTTGCCGGGGCAGATGGGGGGACTCCAGCTAGTCCTGCAGGGGACTTGGAGCAGCAAAGGAAGAAACAGGAGGCTGGTCCAGCAGACACCATCCGTGGCCCTGCCATGCTCACTGGTTCCTCTCCTGCTTGTGTTCACTTACCTGCAGGCTTCAGGAAGGGACTGGAGGCTCCTGACAGCTCATGCCGGGTGCCAGCTTGGCAGTGAGCGGGTAATTAGTGCTCATCGTGCTCCCAGAGAAAGACAGTGAAGGAAGTCGCCTGTTTCACCTTGAAGCAAAGAAGGAGAACCCAGAGAAACAGATTTTTCCACACATTCTGGAGAGGTTCTGCCAGAGAATTCCATCGAGGCACGTGGAGTCAAGCCACTGGCACATATCAGCCCCAGAGTCCAGGATGAAAACATGTCCTGTGCAGGATTTCTTGAACAGATTGTCTCCAAATGTTGCATCTCTCCTAATTAATGCTGCAAGGTAAGTTTCTGGCCTCTGGTTGCACACCAGGGAGGTTCTTGGGAAGAGAAGGGCCTGCCATCTCCTTGTCCCAGCTACAGAGAGAACAACCTATCCCCAGGGAGTTCTCTTGGGTTTGGAATCACTTTTGCAGCCCTGGCGTTTATGCTCCTGAACAAAAAGCATTTCCAAGAGGAGAAAATGAAGGTGGAGGTTTGTGAAAGGTTTCTCTTCCTAAGAGGGGCAGCAAACATCACTGTAGCTAGACCTGAATAGTGTTGGTAGCTCCCAGATATATTCTAACTACTTCCTACATTATACCTGTCAGTATTTTTCAAACTATGCTCCTGGAAAACCTCTTCAATGATGTCTTAGGAAAACTTATTCTATAAAATACTATTTAAGAAACTTCAACATACGTGGAAAAGCATTATCATTTGTGGATTTAATAATCACAGTTTTGACTTACGAGTAAGAAAGATATTGGCAGGATATTGGTTAGATATTGCCAAATTCCCCCCAAGAGAGTTATAACAATTTACGCTACCACCAATATCACACTCATACACACCTCTCACTATCTTGGCATTTTCTAACTTTTTAATCTTTACCACCCAGAAAAAATGAAAAAGATTATGTCCATGTTTTGCAGGGGTTTTCTGGCTTTTTTTTTTTTTTTTTTTTTTTTTTTTGAGAGGGAGTCTTGCTCTGTTGCCCAGGCTGGAGTGCAGTGGCACAATCTTGGTTCACTTCAACCTCTGCCTCCCACAGTTAAGCAATTCTCCTGCCTCCATGTCCCTAGTAGCTGGGATTACAGGTACCCACCACCATGCCTGGTTAATTTTTGTATTTTTAGTACATGTGCATGCCCCACTTGTACTGCAGCCAAGGGACCCCAGAAAGAAGCCCACCCTGGGTTTTATACCTGGGAGATCTATGAGACACTGGGCTAAAGCACCGAAGGACATCTGAGGAACAGGTACAGAGCCCAGGCTGTTCCAGCCAACTCCTCCTTATTAGAAGATACTGCATTCCCAGCAGAGTCCAAAGTTATTCTTGACAACTACAACTGAGAATGGCAGAAGAGCTGTGTCAGTCCACGGCCACCCAGCAACCGTCCTGCAAGCAGGTGGTAACCTGACATCATTCCTGCTCCTGTCCACACCTCCCTGGCAGCTCTGCTTTGTCCCCTGAGGTGGTCCAGACTCTAGATCAGAGAAAAGTGATCCTGTAGATGCATTAAAAGAAAGCCATATTCAGGAACAGGTCTCAGCCCAATTGACTTGGTCTACAAGGCAGAGGATTCAGAATTTGTCGAAAGCAAATGGGTATGGATTAGGGTGAGATGAGGTTAAGTACAAGTTTACCCCTGACCAGTTGTGTGGTCTTGGGAAAGCCATTTGGCTTCTCTGGCCTCAGTTTCTGTAACTGCAAAATAGGGTTGAGAGTAGCACTGACTTCCTAGTATTGTGATAAAGATGGAAAGGCATGTAAGTGCAAGCACTGTGTACTGTGCTTGACACACAGTAAACTCCAGACTCCACATACGCAGGATCAGAGCATGGAGCTGTATGGTCTTATTGCACACCCTGTGTGGGCACATGTGCAGATGCAGAAAGAACAGGACAGGCATGAGTCTGGTGGTGACAACTGAACCCAGCACCTCCCTTGAGCATCAGACCAGAGATTCACAGGAACTGAAGACTGACTTTGCCCACATCACCAACACCTGTCTTCTCCTCTGGGTCCCCAAAGTCTTGGGATCTACCCTGGAATCCTGGCACAGTGACTGGGTATCCTGAACCTTTCGTATGTTCTACAAACAGAGCTAGTCCCATTTTTCAGTCTTCTTCACCTGGTCTCCAGGGCACTTCCTTGCTTTTCTGTCCCCACCTCTCAAAACACTCTAGCCCTTCCTAAAGTTTGCACGGAGCATAGAAACACCTCCCCAAGTCGATCTTGTGTTTAAGATCACATCATTCCTAAATCAGGGTACTTGTAGCCTGAGAGATCGTTTATTTGTGGAGGAGGAAGTCAAAGCTCAGAGAGAGAATGACTTGCCCAAGGTCAACTGCTAGTTGGCTGTCAAGCCAAAACCAGAGCCTCCACATGCTGACCCCTGCCCAGTACTCCCCGCCAACCTGCTGTGGCTCCCAGACACAACTGTCTCCCACTTTTCTGGGAGAGTCTCCTGGTGAGAACTCTGCTTTTTCACTCTATCTGGGACGAAAATAGAACAGACTGACTTTGTAATGTCATCAAATATTAAGCTTGATTTTCCCACTGACATCCAAATTGCCAGCAAGCTTGAAAGCCCCAGTGGAGCCCATTGGCTGTGCTAAAAGAATCAGGGACTTGCCGCTCGGGAAGGAGAACAGCCCCTCTCAATGGCAGGAGGAGACGGGCTGGGGGAAGGGGGGCCTGCAGAGCTCAGTGACCACCAGGAAGCCAGGGACAGGGCAACAGCGAATAAAGACAGATGGGGGGTAAGGGTCTTCCATTAAAATTTTAAACCACAGGCACTCCATGACCAGGCATACTTGAAATGCCATCCCTGGGAGATGGAAGCCAAGAGGCTGTTAAGGTTATTGTGTGAAGTTGCCAAAAATGGAAGACATAATGCATCACTTGTCCTTTGGAAATTTTTTGAAAGGAAAGTTCTCCATGACATGGAACCCCTTGTGCAAATGGGGGCAGGGAAATCAAGCAACATTTTCTCAGCAGTTTTCCTGAGAGTAACACCAAAGTCTCATCATATTTGAGAGGGTAGAGTTAGAACAATCTCTAGAGTTAGAGACATGGGTGCTGCAGTTAGAAAATTCTGGATTTGGTCTCTGGCTTCATAAATTTTTTCACTGGGCAGGTCCATTAACCTTTCTGAACCTTGGTTGCCCCACTTGTAAAATGAGGCTAATAACATGCCCTCAAAGGGCTGTTCTGAGGATTAAATGGAGGGCATGACTAGGACTGTTGGGTCATGCCTATAATCCCAGCACTTTGGGAGGCCAAGGCAGGAGGATCCGTTGAGGCCAGAAGTTTGAGACCAGCCGGGGCAACATAAGGAGACCCCCATCTTTATAGACAAAGAAATAGCTGGGCATGTTGCATGCCCATAGTCCCAGCTATTCTGGAGGCTAAGGTGGGAGGGTCGCTTGAGCCCAGGAGTTCAAGGTTGTGGTGAGCTAAGGTGGTGCCACTACACTCCAGTTTGGGCAACAAGGGCAAGATTCTATCTCAAATAAATAAAAGGGGTACGTTATAAAGAACCTTGATGGAACCTCACCCTAAGTAAGGTCTTAGAAAAGGAGAGAGAGGGTCTTTCTATTTTGGAGTTTAAAATGGACTTTATGGTTTACTTATTTTCATGACTTAATTTTTCATATGGGGAAACTGAGTCCCAGATGATAAAGTGACTTCCCCACAGCCCCTGACAGCAGAATTGAATTCAAGTCTTCTGATTCTCTGGAAATGGGCTTTCTCATATCAAGGGACACCTCCTCCCCAACATCTCCTGGCTTCTTTTCCCCAAAGCTCAATATCTCTTAAATATTCAGTATGAGGTGTGGGAGTGTGGGAGAGAAAACAGACTGTGTGTTACTGTTTATGATGCTCAGCCTTTCAAGGCAAGGCTGATATCTAACCCTGCAAAGTAGATGATTCCTGTGCAACTTTCCCAAGAAATTTGAGTCCTGTGAGTGTTAGCACAGCAGGAAAAGAGAAAGAAGGGCAGAAAGACTCTTAGAACCAATCACAGCAATGGCCAGGCACTGTGGCTCATGCCTGTAATCCAGCACTTTGGGAGGCCAAAGTGGTCCGATCACTTGAGGTCGGGAGTTCGAGACTAGCCTGGCCAACCTGGTAAACCCTGTCTACCAAAAATTTAAAAAATGAGCCAGGCGTGGTGGTGCATGCCTGTAATCCCAGTCACTTGGGAGGCTGAGACAGAAAAATCACTTGAACCCAGGAGGCAGAGGTCGCAGTGAGCTGAGATTGTGCCACTGCACTCTAGCCTGGGCAACACAGCAAGACTCCATCAAAAAAAAAAAAAATGAACCAACACAGCAAGATAAAGGAGCCATGCTCTGACACTTTTTTCAAACAATTGCAGGAGGAGAGAAGTCACAAACAGCTATAGCTGAATGTGTGGAACCAATGAGTGAATCCAGAGATGCAAAGTTGTAGAAGACTCCATGTGAACACACACCACGCATGTGCAAAAGGGAGCAGGGACCCTAGCGGGACTACAGACCAAGGGATGATGGAGGTGTCATCTTGAGTTAAATTAAAGCAAAGTGCTCATGCTTTTTTTCTTCTTATAATCTATCTTGATGGGAGTTTTCTGATCTTTGCAGTGCCAAGTGCATGTAGAATTTAAGTAGTTGTTTTCGTGCCCTTTTGTGTACATCTGGGTTGTTCAAACCACTAAAATATTTCCTCCTCTAAGAAGTTGGAGGATGGGGTGACACCCCTCACCCCCACCCGCAGGTAATGCTAATTTTACTGCTCTGCAACCACAGGCTCTGATCCCGCATGTGTGGGGCACTTACTAGCGAGCATTCAGGGAAGATGCTTGGCCTCAGGAACACGCGTTCTAGCTGGAAGGCAGAGGTGAGATTGTGTGTGAGTAAAAAATAAAGAGACGGTACTTAGAAAACCATGTAATGAGGTGAAAGGGAAAGATCCTAGAGATAGATAAATTCAATTCTCCAGTATGTCAAATGGAGACACTGAGTGGACCAAAGAAGAGAAATGACTTGCCCAAGATCATACAGCCACTTCATGGTGTGGTGAGGACTAGAAACTGTCCTTTTTGAGCAGTGCTCCGCATCCAAAGTTTCCTGTTGACTGCACTCTTGCAAATTAAAGATAATGGAGTTAACAGAGAACAATTGTAAGTCAGATACCAACAGGTGAAATGAGCCCAAGGAAACTTCATCTAAACTTATGCTACACTCTGCTTCTTCTTGTTGGTGTCAGGAAGGAACTGAAAGTTTCATCCATCTTCTTGTGCAGACCAGACCCTCCTCCTGAGCCCAGACAGACCCCTCAATCAGAAAGAACCAGATCACGCCTGCAATCCCAACATGCTGGCAGGCCGAGGCAGGCGCATTGCTTGAGGCCAGGAGTTTGAGATCAGCCTGGGCAACATGGTGAAACCCCATCTCCACTAAAAATACAAAAAAATTAGCCGGGCGTGGTGGCAGGCGCCTGTAGTCCCAGCTACTCGGGAGGCTGAGGCAGGAGAGTGGCGTGAACCCAGGAGGCGGAGCTTGCAGTGAGCAGGACATGGGGCCACTGCACTCCAGTCTGGGCAAAAGAGCGAGACTCCGTCTCAAAAAAAAAAAAAAAAAAAAAATGAAAATTAGCTGGGCGTGGTGGCCCCAGCCAGTAGTCACATCTACTGGGGAGGCTGAGGTGGGAGAATCACCTGAGCCTGGGGAGGAGGTTGAGGCTGCAGTGAGCCACGATCATGCCACTCCCCTCCCAGGAACAGTGTGACCTGGTCTCACTGTGTCTAGTCAATTGCCGCATTAAGGATACTGCCCCAGGGCGTTGCCTTTCAGCCCTATAAGGCCAATGCTGCCCAAGTCACCATATATATTCATGAGCTGAGGCTCCAAGGTCCCAGTAAACACAGATGTTCTTATAAGTCGGCTTCATGGCTCTTACCTTTCACCTTCAAACAACTGATCACCCCATATCTGGTCGGCTAGACATTGGCCACGATAATGTCTGTTGGTAGATAACAGAAAAAATAAACCTTGCACATTGAGTCAAAATGATACAGTGAATCTAGAAGGCATCTCTGGCACACTGTGTCCAAGGACCCAGAAAGACCACCCCTCATCCACAGGGCCACGAGGGAGGGTGTTTTCAACAGCTGGCATTAACACATGGGCTGACGGGAGACTAGTGGCCACCTCCCCTGGTGGGGATTTCAGCAGCCCCCACTGGACTCCCACAAATGGCAGAAATCATGCTGGTGTGACCACAACAGGCTAAAATCCTCCAAAAACGGCTGTCTGCCAGGGGACTCTGATGATTTGTAATCAAATTGTGTTTCATTAAAGAGAAAGCATCCAGAGTTTCCTGTTGGCTGCATTCTTGCAAATGAAAGATAATGGAGTTAACAGAGAACAATTGTAAGTCAGATACCAACAGGTGAAGTGAACCCAAGGAAACTTCATCTCTTTGGATGCATATATGTGGCTTGTGGGTCCTGCTTGAGCTGGTGGGAGGTGAGCCGGATTCTATCTTTGCCCAGAAAGCATGGTTCACATCAAAAACAGGTCGGGGGTCCCTAACCATATAACTCTGGGCCAGATAGTCTCTGCCCTGACCCTGGTCTTTAAAACAAGAAAGATTTGTAGGGTGACCAGCAAAGTGACCACTTTGCCAAGAAATGGGAAGTTTCCCAGGCCACAGTACTTACGGTGCTATTATTATTAATTATTAATATTAATACAATCAGGAAAATTCTGGACAAACTGGGATGAGTTGGTCACCTGACTGGATTTCCCAAAATCCCCTGAGTTGCAAGAACCCATGATCCTGTAACGAATGTGTTGTGAGCCTAATGGGGTTTCAGGCACACAGAAGGGACTCTGCAAGAGCCTTCCATTTCCTGCGATCTTGGCCAAGCACTGTCCCCTTAGCCTGTTCTGAGATCTCAGAGTTCCATGCTGGTGAAGCCTCCAGAAAGGTAATCACCTGCCACCTTCACCACATATTTGTGCCCTTCATTATGCAGAGAATGCAGTGTCTAAAACAACAACCTGCAAAGATTGGCGAATATCTCTCCTCCAGCTGAAAATATGGAGGCCCAAAGCAGTTTTGTGATTTTTCTTGAGGCCACATGGAGCTAGGATTCCAACACAAGTCT
The DNA here is from genome assembly GCF_043159975.1 of Macaca nemestrina. Taxonomy (NCBI): domain Eukaryota; kingdom Metazoa; phylum Chordata; class Mammalia; order Primates; family Cercopithecidae; genus Macaca; species Macaca nemestrina. The sequence goes on from NC_092142.1 coordinate 65,266,338, forward strand.
GTGGACTCCAAGCCCAGTGACTCATTGACCATGCCAGGCTGCTGTGTCTCTCCCCACATACACCCAGGCACCCCTATGCGTTCAGACACGTGAGCACAGGGCTCTAAAGCGCTGTGTTCCCCGACCATGAAACATCTGCTCACTGCCTGCTCCTTTTGTCCAGAGCTCCTCACTTCCTGGGTACCCACTCAGAACTGGGCACCTCACTTACGATCACACCAGCATTATTTCTGCCCTTTGTGGGAGTCTGGTGGAGGCTGCTAAAGTACCCCACCAGCCCCTGGTCAGCCCATGTGTTAATGCCCAGTGGAGGGAGAGGTGATCAGCGTCCCAGCAACCCCTTATCCAGGGGTCAACCACACTTCACGTCATGCAACAGGGGACCTCCCTGAATCATCGGGGTCTCAGTCCTTGCTCCCTTCTCACCCCCAACAACTGCCCAGGAGTAAGGGAAGGACCTGAAAGGGAAGACAGGTGGAAGACGGGCAGGCTGCCCCACCCCGCCATGGCCAGAGGTTCCCGGGAGCAGAAACCCTTGAAGCCTGGTGTCCTCTGAGGCCCAAACTGGGCCAGAGAAACCCAAAACCCTAGCCAAGAGGGACAGAAACCCAGGAGGAAACGGGGCCTGCGAGGAAGCGGCAGCGTGTGATTTTTAATTTACTTTTTCTTGCCCTGAGACAAAAATTAATTTGACTTGGGAAAAAAAAAAGTAACTTTTTACTCGACTTTTAAAAGTAAAATTTCTGCAACTCTTTTTCCACTTAACAGAACATTTCCTCGACTTCTAAGGCATAATGTTAATATGCGCCAAAGATGGGGAATTCCCTGGGCTCAGCGCACATATCATTAAACTGATTTTTTTCCTAATTTCCTAGTAATACTGGCTGGGTTATGCTAACAGGAGAGTTAACAGCTAATTTTGCTATAGGGAAGATAATAACAGGAAATGATCTTTAATAATGAATTAAACAGACTCCTTGGATCCTGATTCTTTTTATTAGATAAGGTCAATGGCATCTTAAATGAGCAAATCTGTCCTAGGCCAGCAACAAGATACAGGGAAAATTGGCAAGCTGACTCGCAGGATAAGGCATGAGTGCTGAAGATCAGACTGCAGATGGCAAGGGGTCTGACACAGTGGAAAGTTCACGAGCGTTGGACTCACACCTGGACACCAACCCACCCTCACTGTGGGACCTTGAGCAAGACCTCACCTCTTCAAAGCTGCCTCCTGAACTGTTCACAGGATAATAATTCCTACTTGGTGGAGCTTTGGAATCCATTATATTTGCCCCCTTCAGTTTGTAGAGAATGCAGTTTATAAATCATCTTACTTCATCTATATTGTCCTTGTGGCCGGGCACAGTGGCTCACGCCTGTAATCCCAGCACTTTGGGAGGCCGAGGCAGGTGGATCACCTGAAGTCAGGAGTTCCAGAACAGCCTGATCGATATGGTGAAACCCCGTCTCTACTAAAAATAAAAAATTAGCCAGGCGTGATGGTGGGTGCCTGTAATCCCAGTTACTCAGGAGTCTGAGGCAGGAGAATTGCTTGAACCTGGGAGACAGAGGTTGCAGTGAGTCGAGACTGCGCCACTGCACTCCAGCCTGGGCAAGAAGAGCGAAACTCCATCTCAAAAAATAATAATTATATATATACATATATAGCCCTTGTTCTGTAAACTACTTATCTCCTTTTTTTTTTTTTAGCCACACAGATTTTTTTTTTTTTTTCTCCCTGAGACAGGGTCTTGCTCTGTCACCCAGGTTGGAGTTGGCAGTGGCGAGATCTCGGCTCACTGCCACCTCCACCTTCCAGGTTCAAGCGGTTCTCCTGCCTCAGCCTCCTGAAGAACTGGGATTACAGGTGTGTGCCACCACATTCAGCTAATTTTTGTATTTTTAGTAGACACCAGGCTGGTTTCAAACTCCTGACCTCAAATGATCTACCCACCTCTGCCTCCCAAAGTGCTGGGATTACAGGCATGAACCACCACACCTGGCCTTAATAACACAGATTTTTTTCAGGAGACATCACCAACCTATGTATTCATTAGTCATATACCTGTTCTACTCCATTCCTAGCATAGATTTATATACATCAAATATACACAAAAATAGAAGAAGTCAATATAAACTAAATATCAACTGAAGTTCTAATGTTTTCTTGCAGGAAGAGGGAGATATGGAAAAGTTGGAGGGATGGGGAGAGCCAGTTGTTGGCCATGGAAATCATGATTGCCTTGTGGCTGGGAGCAGCTAGATCTGCCTTGTTTCATCAAAGAGGAAACAGAGGCATGGAGAGGTTAGAGGCTGTGTCAAGATCATGCAGACCTCACCTCCCTGTGCCCAGTTCCCTTTGCATTGTATAAAGTGGAAGTGGTGTTGATGTCACAGCCTTAGGGAGCCACAGTGGGAGTTTGAGTGAGGGCAGGGTGAGGCACAGCCTGCGTCTGAATGCTTAGCCCAGTAACTTACACAGGCATGGAGTTTCATCCCAACCAAAGTGCTGGCTCACGTCGTTCTAGCTAAAGCCCATGTGTGGAGGTTCCGGTTCCCAGAAGTTTCCAAAGCGGGGGATGTAATTACAATGTTTTAAAGCAAACAAACACACATCCGAGTGGGAGGACTGCATATTTATTTGACTAATTAGAGGGAATTCACTGAGAGGATGTACAATAACATCAGCCTTTTTTTTTTTTTTTTTTTTTTTTTGGTAATACTAATTGACATTTTCTTTTGACATTTTATTAGTAGCTCATCTTTATTTTTATTGTGCTCTCAATAAAGTACCAAGGCAAAGCATCGTACTCTCTGGCAATAAATGAGCGTGAATCATGCATCACGTAAATAGCAGTGTCTCGGGAAGCCGGAGGGGCAGAGCGCCAGTTATCAGCCTGATGCCGGGAGAGGAGGGGAAAACCACGGGCATTTATCAGGCACAGACTAAGGCTTTGCAATTTGTTGCCTGGCTGCTGAGAGCACTGGTTGTGCTCGACCCAGTTCCCAAAGAGGCTGCTGTCAGCACTCCTGGGCCCAAGCTGATATTGCATCCTGATGACCAAGAAAGACACACAAGTCGGTAGACATCCCAGCCCCTTCTGCCGCCTCCACGTGTCTGCTGTTTATACCAAGAAAGAGGCAAGAAACTGTTGTCTCAGTCAGCACAGTTAATACATGTTTTCTGAGAACCCAAACCTGTCTGGGCTCAGCACAACGTCGCTAAAAGAGCAACTTAGAGTCCTGCAGATCTGGATTCAACTTCAGCTCTCTGAGCCTCCATTTTCCTTCTGTAAAATGAAATACCTACTCATGGAGTTATACTGATAATTTAGTTAGAAAATGATATAAAGCTGCCAGGTGTGGTGGCTAACACCTGTAATCCCAGCACTTTGGGAGGCCAAGGTGGGCAGATCACTTGAGGTCAGGTGTTCAAGACCAGCCTGACCAACATGGTGAAAACTTATCTCTGCTTAAAAAAAAAAAAAAAAAAAAAGAGAAAAGAAAAGAAAAAAGAAAAATTTGCTCGCTATGGTGGCACACCTATAATCCCAGCTTGAACCCAGGATTGCAGTGAGCCAAGATCATGCCACTCCACTCCAACCTGGGCAAAAAAATACAAAAACTACATAAAGCACCTAACACAATGCCTTATGCAGGCATGTGTACCAGTAAGATTTATTGTGGAAAACACAATTAATTCAGCTCAAGGAACTTAAAACTAGGACGTAGTAGTAAAGGAGTGTGAAGAATTTCACCCCAAAACATTGCTCCCTGGGATAAAGAGTGTTTTGTAGTGAAGGCCCTTAGAAGGCCTTCAGATGCTAGACGAGACTTTTGCTAGAAGAGGCAGATGCTAGAAGAGACTTTTCCTGATCTGCATAAAGACAGGACAGAACCACGAAGAACAGCAATTGTTTTTCCTCGCCAGCCTTCCTGTCTCTAAATTCTCTAACTCTCCCAAAGCGCGGGCTGAAGCTCCCTTCTTTGCCCAAAGAAGAAAACAATGACCTCTGACCCCTTCGCTGAAATTTCACTAACTGAACCCATGTCGCAGGAAGGAAGACCAAAGTCTGTCAACACGCCTGGACAGACCTTGGTCACACACCCTTGTTTGCTCTGCTGACCCGACCGATTTTGCCCCAGACTATTGTATGTTCTTCAAGCCCATTGAATTCTCCTAAAAATCATTTACTATCCCCCTAAAATCACCCACACTTCCCCATCTCCCTTTCCCCTAAGAAAGCAGGGCATATAAGCATCTGTATCCCACTGAGCCATCACTGGGATTCTCGCTGTGTGCACCGTAGTCATACATTTGTATGCCTTTTCTCTTAGTAATCTGCCTTTTTGTGAGTTGATTTTTCAGCAAAACTGAGGGCAAAGCCGGGAAGCCTTCCCTTTGCACCCACAGTAGATGCACAATAAATGCCCCTAACAGACACCATAATAAAAACTCTTTATTTTTTTCTTCCTTAAAGGTACCCACCTTTCTTGGCAGTGGAGAGAGAGGAAGTCAGAAACACAAATCACTGCAGTATATGACTGACTGCAACAGGTTGGGCAAGTCAGGAGCCACAGAAGGTCTTTGAGTAGCAGAGAGGGATGGCAAGAGCTGCACCGCAGGCAGAGAAGCAATACCGCCTGTAGCACTGAGCACTTGAAAAGTGGCTAGTCCACACGGAAACATGCTGTAGGTATAAAATGCACACTGGATGTCCAAGACTGAGTGCCATAAAAAGAATATAAAATACTCATTAATAGCTTTACAGGTCAGGCACAGTGGTTCATGCCTGTAATCCCAGCACTTTGGAAGACCAAGGCAGGAGGATTACTTGAGGCCAGGAGTTTGAGACCAGCCTGGGTAACATAGTGAGACTCTGTCTCTACAAAAAATTTAAAAACTTAAAAAATAGAGGGTGTGGTGGCTTGAGCCTGTAGTCCCAGCTATTCAGGAGGCTGACGTGGGAGGATCACTTGAGCCCAGGAGGTGAAGGCTGCAGTGAGCCGAGATCACGCCACTGCCCTCCAGCCTGGTGACAGAGCAAGATCCCATCTCAAAAAAAAAAAAAAAAAAAAAAAAGTTTTTATACTGATTAGATGTTGAAATGATAGTATTTTGAATATATCACGTGAAATGAAATATATTTTTAAATGAATTCTACCAGTTTCCTTCTCTTTTTTAAGGTGGCTGCTAAAAAATTCAGAATTACATACATGGCTCACATTATGTTTCCATTGGACAGCACTGGCCCTGGAATGTTTGCCGGACATATCAGAGCATGGCAGGGGGCGGCAACAACATCTGGGCCACTTCATTCCAGCTAAACTGCTGATGTCCCCTCAGCCCCGCCCTGCCTCTCCCACTGCCAGTTCACCGAGTAATTAACATGCCTTGAAGCAAAAAGCCCCGGCTCCTGAATGTGCTTGATGAGGATGCTCAGAGAGTTTTGCAAAGTTGTGTCAACAGGAAACATCCAGACAGTGTTCTGAAACACCCCGTGTTATCCAGAGGAGGGATCCAGTGCCAAAGTGCCTGGCTCTTAGCCGCGTGATCTGGTGGCCATAGCTCGCTCCCAGCAGCAGCTATTTCACAAGGTAAATTAAAAAGCAACCAGCGTTTTCCTCTCTAGCTGGCACCAAATGGATTGTTTTTCTCTATTTCCCTAGTGGAGAGCTCTCTAAAGCCTGCAGGATCTATCCCAGTGGACCCCATGCCTGATGCTTCCAGGGATGGAGACTGCACAAAGCAGATACTGTTCCCCTGCACTTGGCTTTGGTCTGCATGCCCCAGGCTCAGACTTGAAATTCAAACCAACAATGCCACTGACCTTCTGGGTGGGAACCTTGAAATTATGCCTCTCCTTTTCTCTATCAGCAAAATGGCAACACTGGGTTGCACGATCTGGAACATTCTGGGAGAAGGCATGCTACTAGGGTGGTTAAGTGGATGTGTCCTGCAGTCAGAAGGGCCAGGGTTCAAGTCTCGGTTCTGCCACCAACAGGCCAGACAGCCTGGGGCAAATTACTTTGCCTATGTGAGCCTGTTTTCTCATTTGTAAAATGGGAATGCAGAGAGGGATGATCTCGTGGATTGCTGGGTGGTTAGATTAGATAATGGGGGAAAGATGTATAGTGAGATATTTGGCACTTAGGAAGCACCAAATAAAGTCATCCAATAAATAAAGACTTCACAGTTTGTTTTGGAAGCATTTGTCCAAGCCTCAGAAGGCCTTGGTCCGTGCTGGGGTCTAATATCTCTTCCAGCTGCTGCTAAGCAACTCGGGATGCTCAGATTCTGATGCTGCTTCCAGATCCAGAGGATCCTCACCCAGCAAAGGCAGGGACAGGGAGGGGCGAGGGAGAGAGCTCTCTCTGGGGATGCTTTCAAACTAAAAGGAAGCACAGATGGGACTGGAGGGAATCACAAATCTAGACAGGAACAATGCTGTCATTTCATTTTAGAAATTCCTTAATCTTAACATTTTTTATTTACATTTCAGTAGTCACATTTTGAATATTCAATGTCTTCGGGCAGAAACAAAAATTTCTCAGAACTGTCAGTGGCTGGGTGGCCCCATAGCCTCTTAGCTAAATTTGTGTTTGTTTTTTGGTGGTGGTGGTTTTTTCTTTTCTTTTCTTTTCTTTTTTTTTGAGGTGGAGTTTCACTCTGTTGCCCAGCCTAGAGTGCAGTGGCGCAATCTTGGCTTACTGCAGTCTCCACCTCCTGGGTTCAAGTGGTTCTCCTGCCTCAGCCTCCAGAGTAGCTGGACTACTGGCTCCCATCACCACATCTGGCTAATTTTTGTATTTTTAGCAGAGATAGGGTTTCACCATGCTGGCCAGGTTGGTCTCGAACTCCTGATCTCAAGTGATCCGCCCCTCTTGGCCTCCCAAAGTGCTGGGATTACAGGCTTGAGCCACTGCACCTGGCCAAATTTGTGATGTTAAATAAATGCTCTCTCTCTCTACTGAAGTCAGGAGAAAAGCAAGATATTTGAGGCTTGCTTCATCTTTCTCTAGGATTTTCTTTTTTTCCTTATACCTATATTCTTATGTTACATCTGGATCAGTTTTATCATGAACATCATATATAACTTCAGAATTTTTCCTCCTATTTTGAGGTAGCAAAGGTGACATTCCATTTCTAATTCATTCAGTATATAAAAAAATCCATAATATTTTCTTGAAATCCTCATGACCTAGATAGAATTCCTAGATAGAATTATATAACTAAAAATTAAAAGCAGTTATTAAAGTTTATTTTGTTGAATATTATGAATGCAGGTTCTACAAATATTGTAATTGTGATATAATCTAATTTCTATTATTCTGTTCTGTATTATTATTTAAATTTTATAAGCATTGCTTGGCTCAGAAAGGAAATAATATTCTTCCTAAAGCTATCTAGCTAATACTCTCAATATTTATATTAATTGTAACTCTGTCTCCCTATTTATTTGTCAATTGAAAAAATTTAAGATGATTTAGTAAATCGAATTAACTCTCATAATCAAAATTAATTATGGCAACACTTGACTCTCACAACAATTTATACTTCCAACAATTGATAAAATTAAAAAAAAAATCGGCTGGGCACGGTGGCTCACACCTGAAATCCCAGCAGTTTTGGAGGCTGAAGTGGGAATATCACTGAGGCCAGGAGTTGAGGACCAGCTTGGGCAACACGGCAAGACGCTGTTTCTACCCCATCCCCCCAAAAAAATCACTCTACAATACTTTCAGAAAGCTTACCTACATTTGAAAGTGGATATTTAGATAGTAACAATAAATCCAAAAATATACCATCTTGTATCATTACTTATTGTTATATAAATGTTCACTCAATCATTGATGACTCACAACCTTACAAATCCCAGAAACGACACTGAACTAGGCATTTGGCTGTTCAGCCATTCAAAGCTGAATACCAAGATCAAAACCAAACCTGTTTTCATCTCTGTATCAGTCAAGGCCCAACCAGGGAAACAGAAATCACTTTAATTGAATTAATGCAGAGAACTGGTTATACAAATAAAATGGCTAATTTTGTGCCAACTTGACTGAGCCACAGGGTGCCCAGATATTTGGTTACATGTTATTCTGGATGTGTCTGTGAGGGTGTTTCTGGATGAGTTTAGCACTTGAATCCATAGGCTGGGTAAAGCAAATTGCCCTCCCCCATGTGGGTAGTTCCCATCCAATCCATTGAAGGCCTGACTAGAACAAAAAGGTGGCATGAGGGAGAATTTGCTGTCTCTGCCTAATTTTTTCTAGCTGGAACACCAGCCTCCTGCCTCCAGACTTGGACTCAGGCCGTAACTGACACCATTAGTAATCCTGGTTCTCAAGCCTTGGGACTCAACCAGGGAATATACCACAAGCTCTCTTGTTTGATAGTTTGACGACCACAGATCCTGGGTCTTCTCAGCATCCATAATTGTGTGAGCCAACTCTACGTATGCATGTGTGTGCGCACATATGTGTGTGTGTATCTCCTATTGGTTCTGTTTCTTTGGAGAACCCAGACTAATTGAACAAGTAATGGATGAGTACCAGGGGACAGCAATGCCATCCAAACGTTGAAAAGAGCAGGAGACTCCCACCTCTAGGCTGGAGGCACAGGGGGAAGAAGTGGAGTTACTGGAGCCCAGAGCTGGGATCACACAATGGAGACTGGAACCTAAGGGCACTTCTATGGCAGGAGCTGAAAACACAAAACCACAGAGGAGATACAACCACTGCCTGAGAACCCACTGCAGGCAGAGAGAGGAGGAGGAGAACACTGGCTCCTCTCTTCCTCCTACCCGGCAATCTCCTAAGAGTGCTTCCCACTGGCTGAGCCCAGCTGGAAGCCAGCTGACATAGGAGCCTCTGGGAATCATCCCATCCCACTGTCCTACAGACCAGAGTCAGGGAAAGGCAAGAAATAGACCTAACCACAAACATGCTCAGGACCATCCCTGTACAGTTTCTTATCCTCACAACAATCCTAAAACCTAGGTGGTTCACAATTACCAGCTGAGTAAGTGTAGTTCAGAGAGATAAAGTAACTCTCCCAAGGTCACACAGCTAGCAGACAGTGAAGTTCAACATCTCAGCAACTCTAAGACCCCGCCTTCTCACTTTCTCTATTTGTATTATAAAGGTAAGACCCCCCCTTCTCACTTTCTCTATTTTTATTATAAAGGTAATACAGCAATTCTTGTAAAAAAATTTTAGAAAATCCAAAAATAGAAGAGAACTACCCCTAATCCTACCACTTAGAGCTACCAACATCGTAGATGCTTTCCTCTCTAGTCTTTCTTCCAAGCATAATAAACATCATTCCCAGCAAAACTGGGATAAGCTGGACATGCAGTTTCATGTCTTTGATTTTTCCATCTCTGTGGTCACAGTGAGAGGCAGAGTGGTGAACAGTTAGGGAACACTCACTGCCACGTGGGCCATAAGTCCTGGCTCACTGCCTTACTGGCTGCTGCTTCTCCATCTGTAATGTGGGGATTATTGTAATATTGCATCTGCACCACAAGGTTGCTAGGAGGAATAACTGAGTTATTCCTTGTGAAGTCTTAGAGCAGTGTCTGGCACATTATAAACACTATTACCATGATTATTATGTTTCCATGGCAGCAAAAATGCACACGAGCACCATTTTAAATGGCTGCATACACATTCCATTGAACGAATGGATAGACAGAAGTTATTTAAGCCCTTCCCAATGGTTGGACACTAGGAGTCTTTCCAAAGTTTTGCTACTATATCCAGTGATAAATAACCTCAACATAAATCTTTTCACATCTGTGATTTAACTGACTTTCATCCTAGAAAAGCAATTGCTGGATCTAACGATAGGAGCTTGTTTAAAGCTCAATGCATGGTGCTAAATTGCTCTTTGGAGCAATCTGCACTGTTTCTGTATCACTGTATGGGGAGAGACTCTGCAGCCCGGGCATTATCAAGTAGTTGTTTCAATGTTATTATTATTTTTGCATACATGCCAAGCAGATGGGCAATAATGATAGCCGTCATTTTAGTCAACGTGTCTTCTCTTTAGCTACTTCAGTGAAACTCTTCTACCCCGTCTCTCAGCACTCCGCACCAACAACCATGTATTTTCTGCCCACACCTCCTGACACAGACAAACCATCCATTTCCCAACCATCAGCTGAGATGCAGGGGAATAACTTCTCCCAGCGGACTGAGGTCACTGAAGACACCAAAACATGGCCATCCCAAATTGCTCTTGGGACTTGTCAACAGCAATGACAATGCAAAAGGCAAAAAAAGAAAAAAAACAAAAACAAAAACAGAGAGAACAGCTTTGCAAAGTATTTGGAAGAAAGGCTTCTGGGACCAAACCTCAAGAGAGACCAGGACCAATGGCACATTCTAGAGGCCAGGAGGTGCATGTTTTCACCCAGCGGGAGGGTAGGCAACACTTGGGAGATCCCAGTTGCCCAAAAGCCCTGCAGAGCCAAAGGCTCCAAGGCCACAGGTGAACAGGGATCAACCTGTGCCTTCCAATCAGGAGACCAGGTTTCCAGCTGCCGCTACTTGGCTCCCTTGAGGTCACCCACAGAATACTTAGGGTATTTTATCCAATTATCAATGAAAATAATTGCTTTTCAAAACTGTAGCTATAATTCATCTACTCAGGATAGAACCAAGACACTAAGCCTGCAGCATGTTCCAGGTGCTCAGGGACTTTCCACAAATGTTTACAGAATAAATAAATCAACGTAGTATGGAAAATTGGTTTGGGATTTGTCAAAAGTTCTGATGGAACTGAACTCTCTTGTCAAGACTTAAGAGATCATTAACAGAAGAAAAAAATCAATATGTTTTAGCTGACTGTGATGTGCAAGGCATTTTGCTAGATGCATGGAGACATTAGAGGGAAAAAAAAAAAAAAAAAAAAAAAGGATGGTCCCTGACCTCCAGCTTCTCCAGTTAAGAGTGTGCGCTTGGATGCAAAGAGATTTGGGTTTGAGTCTCAAAAACCCAATTCAATCGCTGAGTGTGTGTAGGCAGTTGTCATCATTTAGTCTTCAACCCTCAGTTTTCTCATCTGTGAAATGGAACACTAACAATAACCACCTGCCAGAGCTGTGTAAGAATAAATGCGACAATGCTTGCAACATGCCAGGCAATGAATGAACAAGAAAGGGCAGCTGCTCCTGTTTATTTTTTATCAACAAGGATGGGAAGAGGCTGTGCTGATCATTTTGGCAACCCCAGATGAACTGTTTGCCCTACAGCAGGAAGACCAGCTCCAGGCTTTATTAATGATTGGATTTAGGCATCCTCCTATCACCTTATATCTTAATTAGAGCTGCAAAGAACTTGTCTCTTTTTTTAATTTTATTTTTCTTTAGAGTCAGAATCTGGCTCTCTCACCCAAGCTGAAGCGCAGTGGCGTGATCTCGGCTCACTGCAGCCTCAAGCTCCTGGGATCAAGTGATTTTCAAGCCTCAGCCTCCTGATTACTTGGGACTACAGGCATGAGTCACTGCACCTGGCTGAAGACCCTATTTCTAATAGATCACGTTCACAGGCCCGGGAGTCAGGACTTAAGCATATCTTTATGGGGGACACAATTCAATCCACACTGGTCACGCCCTTCCAGTTGGCTGGCTCCTTCCCTTCCTTAATACCAGGCCCTGCCCAAACATCACCTTCCCAAGAGGCTTCCAGACCCACCCTATCCCAGGCAGCCCTCACCACAGCTCTTGCCCTCCTTTTGCTTTACTTGACTTTTCTCCAAAGAACTTGTCAGCACCTGCTATATTATTTTTTTAATGTTTAGTATTGCATGTTTGTTATCTGCCTCCCTAACCAGTGCATAAACTTCCTGAGGGCAAGGGTCAGTCTGGCATACAGCTGGCACTCAATAGATGTTTGTGGAATGACTGAGACAGTGGGTGATGACTGGAGAGTTGCTCTGCTGGGACGCTGGGGACACCTTTCTCCTCCCTGCCAATTACAAAGCATCTTCTCATTTTGGAGACACTGGAGTAGTGAGGAGTAGTGGCCTCCTAAAGACATCTTCTTCCCAGGAACCTGTGGATGTGACTGATACAGTTTGCATATTTGTCTCTTCCCAAATCTCATGTTAACTGTAATCCCCAATGTTGGAGGTGGGACGTGGTGGGAGGTGACTGGATCATGGGAGTGGACCCCTCATGGCTTGACGCTGTCCTTGCTATAGTGAGTGAGCTCTCATCAGATCTGGTCATTTAAAAGTATGTGGCACCAGCTGGACCCAGTGTCTCACGCCTGTAATCCCAGCACTTTGGGAAGTCGAGATGGGTAGATCACCTGAGGTCAGGAGTTCCAGACCAGCCTGGCCAAGATGGCAAAACCCCATCTCTACCAAAAGTACAAAAATTAGCCAGGCATGGTGGCACATGCCTGTAGTCCCAGCTACTCGGGAGGTTGAGGCAGGAGAATTGCTTGAACCTGGAAGATGGAGGTTGCAGTGAGCCGAGATTGCACTACTGCACTCCAACCTCGGTGACAGAGTGAGACTCCATCTCGAAGTAAAAAAAAAAAAGTATGTGGCACCTCCCTGCCACCACCACCACCCCCAACTTGCTCCTGCCCCCGCCCCTTCACCTTTTCCATGATTGTAAGCTTTCCGAGGCCTCCCCCGAAGCAGAGGTCAGCACCATGCTTCCTGTACAGTCTGTAGAACAATGAGCCAATTAAACTTCTTTTCTTATACATTACCCAGTCTCAGGTATTTCTTTATAGCAATACAAGAACAGCTGAACATGGTGACCTTACATGGTAAAAAGGAGCTCTGCAATGTGATTAAGTTAAGGATCTCAGCCTAGCGCAGTGACTCACACCTGTAATCCCAGCACTTTCGGAGGCTGAGGTGGGTGGATCACCTTAGGTCAGGAGTTCAAGACCACCCTGGTCAATATGACAAACCCCCATCTCTGCTAAAAATACAAAAATTAGCTGGGCATGGTGGCGGGCACCTGTAATCCCAGCTACACGGGAGGCTGAGGGAGGAGAATTGCTTTAACTCGGGAGGCGGAGGTTGCAGTGAGCCGAGATCACGCCACTGCACTTCAGCCTGGTAGACAGAGTGAGATTCAATCTCAAAAAAAAAAAAAAAAAAGTTAAGGATCTCCAGATGACAGATTATCTGAGATTGTCCATGCGGGTCCCATGTGATCACAAGCATCCTTAAAAGAAGGAGGCAGGAAGGCCAGCATCAGAAAAGGCCATGTGATGGAAGAACCGGAGGTAGTGCTGATACACTTTGAAAAGAGAAGGGATCCGAAGTCAAGGAGAATGGACGGCCTACAGCAGCTGGGAAAACTAGGAAACCACTGTTCCCCCAGAACTTCCAGAAAAGAGCGCAGCCGACTAATGCAATTTTAGAACGGGGAGGCCCATGTCAGACTTCTGACCTCCAGATCTGTAAGATAAGAAGTCCGTGCTGTTTTAAGCCACAGCAGCCATAGGAAATGAATACAGAGTCCTTAAGGCTCTCTCTGAAGCAGCTTCCCCTGAGCCAGGCAGGTTAGCAAGGCAGTGAGCATTTGCAGGTGAGGAACCAGGGCCCAGAAAGGTCAAGCAGCTTGCCCCAGGCCACACAGCTGGGAAGTGGCCAAGCCAAGAGTTGAACCTGGTTTCTCTGGCTCCAGAGTCCTGGCTTTGGCCCCAGCACCAGAATAGAGGGTCACTAAGCAGCTTTGCATGGCCTGTGAGACAGTCTCAGCCCTGCCAGACCTCTCAACAGCCACCCGTCCCCGGGACCCACATCAAGATGGCTGTTTGAGGAAGGTTCTGTTTCTAATGGCTCATCCTAGTAGAAGTGCACTTTCAGTGATATTCATGGACACATCTGGGCCCTGTGGGGTCCAGGCCATAGCCTGACTGTTTGGGTAGAAGAGCTGATGTGCCCCTCAGTTGTCTTCACACTGACACTCTACAGGGCCCAACCTCCATGGGCAGCCCCAGCAGCCACCCCACCCCAGCTAGAGCAGGGAAGGAGGGATGGAAGCCCCCAGTGCTCAAGTGCCAGAGCATTCTCCTATCCAGGTCTCCTCTGGGTCTCCCAACAACCTATGGGGGTTTCTCATTACGTCATTTCACGGGGCAGGAAACAGAAGCTTGGGGAGGATGCTAATTTACCACAAGACCCCACAGAGAGAAGGAAGAGCTAGAATTTGCATCCAGGCCCTGAGGAACTCGAAGGCTGTCCATCCACACTGGCCCCAAGAGCCCCACACCATGACTGTGCCAGCAGAGGCGAGAGGGTGGAGTGTTCACGAGATGAGCTACCCAGTCACCCACTCATGGTCAGGGCCATGGGCCTGGGGATTCCTTAACACCATTCTATGGCTATTCTGGAGACCCGTGTATCTCTAACGGCTATAGCATGTTAGCATGTTTTCTAGCAGTCTTTTTTTTTTTTTTTTTTTTTTTTTTTTTTGAGATGAAGTCTTGCTCTGTCACCCAGACTGGAGTGCAGTGACATCATTTCAGCTCACTGCAACCTCCGCCTCCCAGGTTCAAGTGATTCTCCTGCTCAGTCTCCCAAGTAGCTGGGATTACAGGCGTGCACCACCATGCCTGGCTAATTTTTGTATTTTTAGTAGAGATGGGGTTTCACCATCACCATGTTGGCTAGGCTGGTCTCAAATTCCTGACCTCAAGCAATCCGCCTACCTCAGCCTCCCAAGGTGCTGTTTAGGATTACAGGCATGAGCTGCCATGCCCAGCCTCTAACAGCCTCTTTGTTATTTTTTTTATTTTTAATTCCTGTGGGTACATAGTAGGTGTATATATTTATAAGTTACATGAGATATTTTGATACAGGCATCCAATGCATAATAATCACATCAGGGTAAATGGGGTATCCATCACCTCAAGCATTTATTCTAAGAGTCTTGAAAATAACCTGGATTCTAGCTTCATTCTCTCTGTCTTTTCTGCACACACACACTTATATATGCACATATACATCCTTTCCCATGCATATTTACACCCGCACACACAGAAACACACCCACTTACACAGGTATATGCATACACACACTCACTTAGATACACATGTGCACACACACGTACATGTACACCTGTAAACACACACATGTTGATGCACACACCCAAAACCACTCACAAGCACACATATACACATGCCTGGGCACACACATGCACACAACACACACAAGTGTTCACACATTTGCACACACCTTTACACAGACTTACACACAGACATACATACATGCACATCCACCTACATGTGCACATACACCTTCCCCAACACAAGCACACATACACACACTCACAGTTGGGCCGTGGCTGCTGTTCCTGCAACCCACCTGCTTGTTTATTCAGGAAGATGAAACAACCCTGACCTATTGTTGACTCTCGTAGAAGAAAAACAGACTATAAAATCCTCAGCTTAACATGATCTAATCCCAGCTCCCTGCACATCGATTCCCTTCTGATGCTGCCGTCGAGCACATCTATTTCCACAGAATGTGCATTTGATATTGGAGAAATCGCAGGATTAGTCACTTGACCTTACACGTCTCCTGCTCACCCCAAATGGGTCTCCAGGCTCCCCAGCCCCAGCCTGATGCCATCTCTCTGAGCATTTCTCTAGCATGGCAGAGTCTCACCTCCTGCAGGAGGAGGAAGGTATGCATGAGCCATGTGCACGGAGACCAGGAAGAGCTGCACCACCCTCAGCTGCCACCACAGACAAGGATACCCCTACGGTCCTTGGTTTCCTTCTGTAGTATACAGATAAAAGTCCTTGCCCTGCCCTCTGCACAGAGCAGAGGGATGACGTGGAGATGTACTTGAGTCCAGAGAGCAGGACAGGGGATGGCAAAAAGCAGTATAGAAGATTCTAGAAAAGGTGTGGACACAGGGGAAGAGTGAAAGCAGTCCACATGGGGACTAGATTGAATGCTGTATCTGGCCAGCTTTTAAAGGGCTGAGCATTTGCCACCCAGTTCGGAGACTGGCTTATGAAAGACCCCACTCAATGTCCGGGTTTCAGCAACCCTGGGGTTAACTGTCAGTCTCTTTGAGACACCTGCTCTCAGGACTCACCCATGGGAATTCTGCATGTGCACAGGGGTTAAGATTTCAAGTCAAACCATGCAAGACCTTTCTACCAACTAGGCAGAACTCTGTGGCTATGTGTTCTCATGAGATGCAGTCGCCTGATTGAGCTTAAAATAAATGTTCAATGACCAGTCCCTGAGCTTGAAGAAGATAGCCTTGACTTCTGAAAGGGGCCAGCAGGTAGAAGCAGAAGGATCTGAGCCCAGATCCCAGCTCTGGCATCTACGTACTAGTTGGGTGGCCAGGAACAAGTTTCTTAAGCTCTAGAAGTGTCTGTTTTCTCATCTTTTGAATAGGAACAATGCCAGTTCCACCTCAGAGCATTTTGAGAGGATTTAGTGACTTGCTATTCACAAAGTACCTAGGACAGCACTCACGCACCATAAATGCTCATAAATGGGAGACCCACTCCTCCCCTCTGAACACTTACCAGCCTGTCCTGGGACAAGGTCATAGTGAAAGCCAGCTCTGAAATCAGACTCCATCTGGGTTGGGACCCTGGTTTGTGACTTTGGGCAAGTCACTTGGTCTTGGAGTGTCTGGGTACTCCCCTCTGCAAAATGGAAATCATAGAAGTACTAACCCCATGGGCTGTTAAAGAAAGTGGCACACGATTGCATGGAAGGGGATACCTTGTGAATGCATGGGAAGGGGGTGCCTTGTAAATGCACGGGAAGGGGGTGCTTTGTGAATGCATGGGCATTGCAAGCTCTTGGTTTAGTTTCAGTTTCATCAAAAGCAGCCCCTGAGACAAAGATTTGGTGCAAGTAGTTAACTGAGAGGCGATGCCAGAATATGGTGAGGGAGCGAGGAGGTGATCAAGGAAGTGAAGAAAGCTAATGGGGTGGGGGGTGTTCCTGATACAAGCCATAACAGTGAGCGACTGGGCTCACTCCTGCTAGGATGTTCAAGACACAGTGTCACACAAACCTCAGAACTGCCCCATGGAGGGACACTCCCAACTGCGAAGGATTGCCGGCTCCTGGGACAGTGACCCCCAGTACCCTCAGCCTTCCCCGCTGCATGGGCAGAGCTGCTCTAACAGGTAGAGGACACCCTACCTGAGAGAGTGGGTGCCCTGGGTGGGAAGTCTTCAGTGTTCTGGAACTTTCCACAGCAGCTGCAGGTAGCATCAGGTGAGCCTAGGGGATGAGGACAGAACCTGCCAGCACCTGCCTCAGCTGTTATGGTTGCTGTTTTCACCACAAAATCCCTGGGTCTGTGCTCAGGGCCCTCCCCTGGGGACTTGGATGCATGGTGCTGGGCACTCCCCAGCCCTCAAATGTCCTCTGGATGGTGCCCTTCCCCATCAGCCTGGCTCCTGGCACACCTGGACAGGGTGACTGGGGAGAGTTCAATGGAAGGACCTGTCTGTATCTGTTTCTGGAGATGTCACAACAAATCACCACACACTTGGTGGCTTAAAACAAGGGAAACGTATGATCTCACAGTTCTAGAGGCCGGATTCCGAAATCCACGTGTGGGGCAGGGCCCTGATCACCTGGAAGCCTCCAGGGGGGAATTCCTCCTCGCCTTTTCCAGTTTCAGGCGGCTCCAGGCGTTCTGTGGCCTCCGGCTCCCTCCCTCCGGTCTCTCCTCTGTCTTCACATGGTGGCCTCCCCGGTGTCTCTGTGTCTTCTCATCTGTCTCTTACACGGACATTTGTCTTATAACTTAGGGCCCCCTTAGATAATCCAGGATGATCTCATCTTCAGATCTCTAAACTTAATTACTAATGCAAAGATTCTTTGGCCAAATAAGGTCACATTCACAGGTTCTGGGGCTTAGAATGTAGGCATACCTTCTGGAGGCCACTATTCATCCCACTGAAGAGTGTCTACAGAAGGCTTAAGGCAAACCCGCAAGGGAGGTGGAGCTCCAACAGCCAAACGTAGTTTCCACCCGTCAGCCGCCAGAGTTGGGGGGGGAATAGGGACCTTGGAGGGAGCTGGAGCTGTCTCAGGAGCCACTGTTAACCCACAGTTCAGCAGGAAGGGGCAGGGAAGAAACCTCCTGCTGCCGCCTCCCACCCATGAAACTGACCCAGAGGCCAGAGGATGAGAGCCCTCGTGTTGCAGACAATGCCCTGCAGCTCCCGGCACACAGTGGCACGGAGAATGATCCGGAAGGGCAAACCGGAATATCCTGCACACCCCTCGTTTCTTGCTTCAATGCCTTTGGTGCAAACATTTGCCTGGTGAACAAGCATCTCATTAAAGGAGAAACAGATAAAAACTTGGTGTCTATTGAGCTGGGATATCCTTCAAGGGGCTCCAGACTTCTTTAGCCTCTGGTACTAAACTCTTAAGCCCCAGGCCCCTTTCTCATGCCTGTCCTAAGTCCATGATGTCCCCAGATTCCTGACACGACACCTTGTGGAACCAGGCTAGACTGCCCTACTTCCCTGCCACACCAGAGAGGAAGAGACCAGGGGCAGTAGTATGAGGGAGTGATTCGGGAGAGTCTGTGGTCCTAGAACAGAGGTGGGATGGCCCCACCTCTATGCTTCCCATTATAAAAAGAGTAAGGAACCTGGAGCCAAAATGCAGCCCAGCCCAAGTTCACTGCCAATGCTACATGCCCAGCCCTGCCCAGCACTCTGGAGCTGGGCATCAAGGGGTGCTAGGGGAGAAACCAGTGGCCTGGGATTCACTGGGCAGAAGGGTTCCACCCTCACCAGCCCCAGCATTCCACCCACAAGTGTCACCTCCTCACCACAACCAAAGCCCAGAATCCCACCCCATGGGCCACTCTACCCTGCCACACAGAAAGCAAACCTGCAAATGACTCCAACTGCTGTTTATCAAGTGCCATGGAACAAAACATACTGCAGAAATCACCCGGCTGCTCCGTAGAGGGGCTGAGCGTCCTCCAATTACTGTCACATAACCTTCTCCAACTTGATTCCCCTTATCTTATCTATAATAGAGAAATGTCCAGCCCAGGGAAGGGAACATTTCCCAAAAACCTAGTATAATAAACCAGAAAAATGCCAGCTGTCACCAGCAGGAAGCAGTCCCAATTAGTGGGCACAGGGCAATCCTCGCAGCTCCCACAAAGCTGCCCATCCGGGGAAGACTGTTCCTGAAGTCCCCCCACCTTCCCCACTCACTCAGTCAATGACATTTATGAAGCGCTCACTCTGAGCCAGCCTGGAGGACAGCATGGTGCCTGCCGGCCTCCAGCTCCTCCCAGTATGGGGGAGCAAGCAGCCAGCCCAGAGACGATGTCCTTGTCGTCCAGAATGTCGTGGACACTGAACATGGGTTCTCTCTCCTCGACCTCCTGTCAGCCACTTGGAAGAGCCCGGGCAGGACAGCCAGCGGGAGCTTTGGTTAAATCCGCCCTCTCTGCAGGAGCTACGCATCCTAATTTTGCCTTGGCAGAGACATGAGCGGCTGACGGTCCAGGCCACAGTAGGGGATGGCAGAACACGGGATAAGGTTGCCCGTGGGCCTCACTGCTTCCTGACTGGGCACTAAAGTACCCACACTGCAAGGCTCCAGAACTCTGATGGGCTCCGGAAAGCATGAGGGGCCAGGCCAGCTGCAGAGGCCACGGGACTCCAGGGGAGAAGGGAACACAAAGAGAGGGGATTTCTACCCAGGGCCATCTGTGCCCCTGTCACTACCAGGCCCCACTGGTTGTTGGAACAGGGAGCACAGCCCTTTTCATCTCGTCCATCCAAGGTCTCCATGAGCCTTCCCCTCAAGCCTGTGGGGTCTACCCAGGGTCATCTGCACTCCAGTCACTACCAGGCCTCACTGTTCGAACCGGGAGCACAGCCCTTTTCATCTCGTCCATCCAAGGTCTCCACGAGCCTTCCCCTCAAGCCTGTGGGGCAGGGGGCACAGCAATCAGTGAGAAGGGTAGAAGCCTGGGTTCAACCACAGCCTCCCTGTCTTAGACAAGCCACTTAACCTGCCTGAGCCTCAGATGCTTTGTCTGCAGAGTAAAGCTAATATAGCTGTACCCACCTGAAAGGGTTGTGAGGTCAGCTGGGATGAAATGAGAGAAGCACAGATAGTAAGTGCTCATTCAAGGACAAATATTAATATCGTTACTACTATTATTTCCAAATGGGGAGCTAAGGGGCCAGGTGAGTTATCCCCAACAACACATAGCAGGAAAGGACGTTGGAAGGCCCTGTCCTGGAGTGCTGAGCCAGTCTGCTCTCTGCCAGCCCCCCAGGGTACCTCCCACTCTAACGCCTCCAAGTTCCTCAAGGATGTGGCTCCATCTCAAATCAGACATGCTCCTGACGTGGAAGTAAGTTGTGGAGGTTGTAACACAACCTACTAGACACAGCTAAGCCCGGAGCCCTCTGCACTGGATCACTTCGGGGTGAATCTTGGCTGAGTATCTTGAGGCAGGTCACCAGTCCTATCTGGGCTCATTTTCTCCAGCTATAAGATGACGTGGGGCTGGGCACAGTGTCTCACACCTGTAATCCCAGCACTTAGGGAGGCCGAGGCCAGTGGATCACTTGAGGTCAGAATTTGAGACTAGCCTGGCCAACATGGTCAAACCCCGTCTCTACTAAAAATACAAAAATTAGCCAGGTGTGGTTGCAGGTGTCTGTAATCCCAGTTACTCCGGAAGCTAGACAGGAAAATCATTTGAACCCAGGAGGCGGAGGTTGCAGTGAGCCAAGATCCCACCACTGCCCTCCAGCCTGAATGACAGAGACAGACACCGTCTCAAAGAAAAAAACAAAAGAGGCGGTGGAATTGGATGGTTCTGCCATCCTCTGTAACCAGAGAACGATCCATTTCACCCCACAGACTCCCTGCCCTCTCCCCTGCAGGACCCCCCAGCCCTCAGTGAATTTGAATACTCTGACACTATCAGATAAAGCCTCTTGCTGCTTGAGGTCAGAGCAAGGGATGTCAAAAATTGCCGGAAATTTTTCAGTCACGAAAATAAAACAAAACAAAACAAAAAAGCAGAAGAGAGGCTGGAACACGAGCGGTTTTCAGTATGTATTTTTAGGACCCTGTACAGGCCCGAAGTTCCTTTGATGAGTTTAGAAACAAAAACATGTGTGTGTGGTATGTTCGCTTGATTTAGACATGGGTGTGACTAGAGTTAAAACAGCTTCCCCGTTTGAATTTTGTGATTTGTTGGGAAAAGCCAGAATGTTCTTCAGAACAAAAAGATATTCCTGGCCCCCATCACCACTGCCCCATCTATCTTCCTTTCTTTTCTTTCTCCCTGGTCTTCCTTCCCTGCTCTGAGTAGGTGGCTCAGTCTCTGAGCAATCAGACCCCACCCCCACCCCGTGAGGTCTCCCCAAGTGTAGCATCCATCCCTGACCGCAGCCTACGCCTCACCCCGGCAGCTGCAGACAATTGCATCCAGATGTGCATGCAGTGGGCCGGCCAGGAACTGCCCTGGCGGCCGCCACTGGAGAGCCCAGCAGTGACAGCTCAGCCTCGGGGCCAGCAGGCTCCCAGGACCCCCACTCACCTCCCAGCAGACATTCCTCACAAACTCCATCAGGAAACACTCCAGAAAGATCGGGGCATTTGTTCCAGGCTCTGTGGGGCTAACCCTGAGCACTCACACCCCATCCCACATGCTGTCCAGGCATGCTCGCTGGCTCTGATCCCCACAGGAAGAATTCACCCAGCTTAGGGACCGGTTTTCCTGGACTGTGGGGGAGCAGATGTGTCCACGTCACAGCCGGGCGTGGACCGTGGGTCTGAGCAGGCAGAGACCTCTGAGACCACAGTGCTGTGGTTTGTTCCCTGCATCTGGATCCTTGCAAGGTGGGGCCAGGCAGAAGCCACAAGCCACATACCCTCCTACACACCTTCTCTCCTAGGACCCCTGCAAGGGTCCTGTTGAGCAGATGTTACCAGCCCATTTCTGGATAAGCCCAACAAGCTCAGAAATCTTCAAGAAGGAACTGAACCAGTGGGAAATGCAGGTCTGCGTGATTCTAGCCTGAGGCCTGAGACTGAGCTCAGTTTCCTCAGACTCCAGACAACTGGGTGGCCAGGACCTGGCTGGTCAGCCCCATCGGGGGTGGTCAGGGTGGGGCACAGATACTGAAAGTCGCTCCCACAGTGCACAGGCAGGGCCTTGGCTGAGGCAGGTCAGGACTTTGGCACCTGTTACCCACATACACACAAAACTGCACACACAACCATGCACACCCATGGAGGAACTGGGCACAACTGCAGACACACAGGTCTCACATACGCTGACATATATGCAGGTTGATCCGCACACACACACCCCCTCACTGCCCTGCTGGGCTGGGCTGGCAGGGCCTGGGTAGTTCAGCCCTTTGAGGGGAAGGGCAGCTGCTCTTGTACTTCTGTTTGTGACCCCCAGAAGGCAACCAGATATGAGCCCTTGAGTCTGGACTCTGGCCAAGGGGAGGGGGACAGAAGGAATGAGAGTTAGCAGGGAGCAACACAGCGGAAGAGGAGAGGGAGAAGAGAAGAAAAGGAAAAGGAGGGAAGGAGGAGGGGGAAGAGATGAGGAAGAGGAGAGAAAGAAGGGTGCAGGGGGAAGAGGGAAGCAGGGAAAGGAGGACAGGGAACAGCACAGGGGAAGGACAGAGTGCAGGAGCAGGCCGTCTCGTAAGCCACAGCGCGTGCACAAGACATAATCTCCAGGTCTGGAATGAGACACACAATACATTGGACTTCTATGAGCATAGGTGACCTTATGCAAGTTACTTAACCTCTCTGAGGCTCAGTTTCTTTTTCTCTAAAATGGAGATAATATAGTAGCCCCTTTCATAGAGAGGCATAGAACATATTGAACAGTCCCAGGTACATGGGAGAGCTTGATTAAAGTTGGAAGAAAGATGGAACAGGTTACTGGAGGCCCGAGTGAAGCCATATGCTTCCCGTGTCTGGCCCGTGGTGAGTACTTGGAGGATTTAACTGCTGTTATTTCTAATACTGCCATCATCTTCCTCACATGCCAGGCGCTGCTCCAAGTGTCTTTGTATCTATTACCTCATCTGACCCGCTAACAACCTTACAAGTGATTAGACACATGATCCCTATTTTACAGATGGGTTAGGCAGAGGCCCAGAGAGGTTGAAAACCAGCTTGTTCAAAGACACACAGCTGGCAAGTGGGGAAGCCAGCATACAGGATGGTCTCCAAAGCCTACATTTGCAACTAGCACTACAGGGCACATATTTCCTGTTTAAATCATGATTTTTAAAAATTAAAGTAAACTGCCGGGCGCGGTGGCTCGCGCCTGTAATCCCAGCACTCTGGGAGGCTGAGGCAGGCAGATCACCTGAGGTCAGGAGTTCAAGGCCAGCCTGGACAATATGGTGAAACCCCATCTCTACTAAAAATACAGAGATATCCTCTTCACCACTCAGCTGGAGATAGATCAACCTCATATTGTGATATTGAACAGTCTCTAAGATATATTTTTAAAATATATTTTAAGTCAAAAGCAAGGTATAGAGCAGCCCGTCTACGGTGCTATATTTTCTAAAAGAGGCATGTGGACCGACACGTTTTTCTCTGCACAGAGTATGTGGAAAGCTATGTAGGAAGCTCGCACCAACTGCTGCCTGCAGGAAGAGGAACTGGGAGGCTGGGGTCGAGGATGAGGAGAGATGCAACACTTTTAGACCCTTTCCATGTTTTATTACTGCCTTTAAAAGGATGAATGTGTAGCGTGCCTTTCAGAAAGAAATGATTTTCACTCCTTGGTCAGTTTCATGGAGACATGGTGTTAGCTGGTATTTCCAGAGGGTATTCCCTGCTCAGGACTCAGGTTACGGAGAGGCCCAAATTTCTGTGTGATCTGTCACCCTCCAGCTGGAAATGACCCTCTCATTCTTGACAGCACACTAGCACAAGCTTGTCCAACTTGTGACTGTGGCCCAAGATGAGTTCAAGGTTCCAACAATCAAGTCTAAGGTGCCTGGAGGGAGGGAGGGGCTGGGGGCAGCAGGATGGACGCTGCAGCGCACAGGAAAGCAGATCCCCTCTGCGGAGGAGAGACCCGGAATCAAACCTGGAGTCCTCTGCTGAACCAGCAGCTAGAGAGAGGGAGGGAGGGGAGACAGGGAGGGAGGGAGGGGAGACAGGGAGGGAGGGGAGACAGGGAGGGAGGGAGGGGAGACAGGGAGGGAGGGGAGACAGGGAGGAAAGAGAAGAGACAGGGAGGGAGGGAGGGGAGACAGGGAGGGAGGGAGGGGAGACAGGGAAGAAAGGGAAGAGAGAGGGAGGGAGGGGAGACAGGGAGGGAGGGAGGGGAGACAGGGAGGGAGGGGAGACAGGAAGGGAGGGGAGACAGGGAGGGGAGACAGGGAGGGAGGGGAGACAGGGAGGGGAGATAGGGAGGAAAGGGAAGAGAGAGGGAAGGAGAGAAGAGGAAAGGAGGGAGACAGGGAAGGAGGGGAGGGGGGGAGGGAGGGGGGAAGGAGAGCCCCAGGAAAAACGGAAGGAAGGAAAGAAGGAGGGAGGGAGGGAGGGAAGAAGAGAGGGAGGGAGACGAGGAGGGAGGGGAAGGAGAGAGAGAGGGAGGGGGGAGGTAGGGCCCCAAGAAGGAAGGAAGGAGGGAGGGAGGGAGGGAAGAAGGAAGGAAGGAGGGAGGGAGGCAGGGAAGAAGGAAGGAAGGAGGGAGGGAGGGAGGGAAGAAGAAAGGAAGGGAGGAAGAAAGGAAGATAAGAAGGAAGGGAGGATGGGAGGGAGGGAGGAGAAGTAGAGGAGAGGACAGGGAAAGGAAGAGAGAAAGGAGAGTGTGGAAGGAAGGAAAAACGGAGGGAGGGAAAGGGGAGAAAATGAAGCAGGGATGGGGGGAAGCAGCCTCCTCCGAGGCTGAGATCAGAGGGATCTCCGCTGGGATCTGGCTGAGTCGGGCACCGAGTGCAGGGCCCCATGACTGAGAAGAGAAACCTGAACGCCTGGGGCTGAGGAGCGGCCACGCGGACGGCAGGCGGTGCCACTTTGCAGAAGCACAAACTGAGGCCAGAGGGGCGGCGGATCTCAGCCGGGTCCCCACGCTCTGCAGGAGACCGGGTGCTCCCCGCGGGGCCTGCGAGTGGGCCGCCCTGGCTGGGCTAGGGGTGGCCTCGCTGAACCACCAGCGCCGCGCCGGTCCGGGTTCGCGGGGAGGCCGGCGGCTGCCGCGTGGCCACAGCGCCCCCTGGCGGCTACGGAAGTCCCGCGCGCAGCGGCCGCGTTCCCGCGCCCTCCTGGAGCAGAAGGGTGCCTGCCCCCTACGCGGCCCCGGGGTTCAGGCCTGGGCAAACGAGGTACCCCGTCTGTATGTGTTTAAAAGGGGACAGCAGGATTCCCGCTGCTGTCACCCCACCACCTAAAGAGGACAGACACTTATCTTCCCCTAAAGATGTAATTCTGAATTCCACTGTGACCCCTCTCCTCATCGGACTTTAGTTCTAATTCAGGCAGCGGAGGGCATGTCCTTTTTCGGTGTGAAATTTAGGATTCCAAAAGGACAGCCCCCGCCGCCTGCACTGCCCACCCTCATAACAGCTTACACCTCCCCATCCTGGCTGCCCCGGATCTAAGCACTTCCCAGGCCTTAGTCCTCACATCAGACCTATTACTATCCCCACCTGGGCGAGGTAACTGAGACACAGAGAGAGATTAAGGAACTTGCCCAAAACCACACAGGTACAGGGGAAGCTAGGATTTTAACCCAGGCAGCCTTGATTGCAAAGGAGAAAAGGGGAGAAAAGGAATGAGAGGGGACATAAAGAGAAAATTTTCTTCTAAGACAAGGCAGTGCTGGAGTGCGTCTGCCTCCATTTTGTGTGAAGGGTCTAGGAAGCCTTATTAGAAGTCCCCCAGCTCCTTTCCAGAGCCTGGCATCAGGATGAGGCAGTGAGGTGGGGAGCCCCAAACTGGGCTCACACACAGGGAGCTGCCCAGGCCAAGGTTTGGGCAGCTGAATGGAAGGAGAGGAGTTCTGCCCGCTCCACCCCATCCCATGCACCCAGGCCTCTCTATCTCTGCTGGCCTGGGGATGAGTCCACCAGGGTAGAGGTAAGCAGGTTCTGGAGAAGAATGCGGCATGGAGCCTATGCCTTTCTAGGTGACTTCTCCAAGCCTCGGAAGATGCCCGTGGCACAGTGACTCACTGTGGCTTCAGATTCAGCTCTGGCCCTCCCTTCTCTCACGCCCCACCCTTGGAAGAGATGCAAGGACAGAAACTTCACTGAACTCCTGATTTTTGTGCCTGGCCCCAAACACAAGAGGGCTAGGGTCTGCATTCCAGAGCCTTCCTCTTAACTGAGATCTGAAATCCCCAAGTTTTCCAGTCAAGCTGTTGTAAACCCATCCAGATCTCTACCCAACTCTTCCTGGTGGCCTGCAGGCTGCCAAGTTGAGCCCAGAGGCCCAGTTCAGTGGGCAGCCCACAGGGGAGGGAGGGGAACCAGAGCCAGGAGAGGGGCCTCTTTGAGGCTGAGCTCCCACACTCACCTGGAATCATCTTTGAGGTGGAAAGATTAACACAGGATTCAGTTTCCCCTTTGTGAATGAGTGGTGTGGAAACCAGACAGAGATTCCTGTGTGCCGGTCAGGCCCCACAACCCCCGGACCAAGAGAGGGATGGATCTTGATAAAACCTTGGGATGGAGAAAGGCAGGAAGGGTGCCATTCACACACACCCCATCAGTCTGATTGTTCCCTGCCATTACCACTACCCTGGAGAAGGACGCCAAACAGCTGCTTATTAAAACACATTACCTGAGGCCGGGCTTGGTGGCTCACACGTCCAATCCATGACAGGCAGATTGCTTGAGGCCAGGAGTTCGAGACCAGCCTGGCCAACATGGCGAAACCTCATCTCTACTAAAAATACAAAAATTAGCCAGACGTGGTGGTACGTGCCTATAGTCCCAGCTTTCTTGGAGGCTTAGGCATGAGAATTGCTTCAATCCAGGAGGCGGAGGTTGCAGTGAGCCAACATGGTGCTACTGCGTTCCAGCCTGGGTGATAAAGCAAGACTCTGTCTCAAAAATAAAAATAAACACATTGCCTGAGCCGCCGAATGTGTCAACATTCAGATGGACTCCCTCTTTCTTTGTAAATGGCTGGACCTGGTGCAAGGCATGCTGGGAACTTGGATCTGTGGGGACGGGGATCAGGGGAGCCCCTGATGCCTTCCTAGAACGGGCCATGCTCCTCCCGCCAGCCTCAGGCCTTTTGCATGTGTGGCTCGCTCTGCCTCGACTACTCTCCCCCCACCCCTTTCACCCATGACACAATGAGTCTTTCTTCAGCGGCAAGAAACATGGCTTCTTCTCCAGGAAGCTTTTCCCAAGCCTAGTGTAAAGCTCTAAGGCAGCAGGGGTCAGGTGGCTTATGTGGGGTTCCCAGAAGGCACAGCCTGTGATAAGACTGGGGTGCAGGTAGTTTATTTGGGAGAGATTCCCAGGCAGCAGGAGTGAAGGATTGAGGGAGAATGGCATAGGGAGGAACAAGATCATAAAAAGTTGTGTTGCATCATCAGTGCTGTGGGCAACAGAGGCTCAGTGCAGCTGGGACCTCCTGACAAGCAGCTTGAAGGCCCCAGAATCAGTCCCCTAAAGACCAAGAGCCTGGAGCATTCATCTACCGGCTCCTCATTGGCTGAGAGCTGCCCTGGGCAAGATTCATGCCCTGTAGTGACTGTATTTTCTTATTCTCTGTATTCCTGATGCTCTGGCATCTGGGGCCTTGATCCTGGAGAGACTGCCCCTCCCAGAGCTAGCTAATTCCTAGAGACAGCAAAGGACTCCCCTGTGACTGCACCTTTGATGTACAAAGAAATCGTTCCAGAGCTCACACCCCCAAACGTCCAACTGCCAAGTCAATATTCCCCATGCCCTAAATCACCACACAGCCAGGAACCAGACAACTAGGAACGATCTTGAAAGCCCAGAGCCCTCCACAATTATTCACACTGCCCATCCTAAGCTAACTCAGTCTACCTACCCTGCCTTGCCCACACCTTCCCAAGAAATCCTCAACAAAGGCTCTGAGCCTTGCTCTCCCCTCTCCCTCTTCTGCCTCCTGACCAACCCTGGTGCTTCCCACGTGTTCCAGGTAGCAGTGTGCAGTACTCTAAGTGTCCAGAGTACTTAGTATAAACTTCTTCCTTTATGACAATCATTTCCCTGCCTGCGTGTCTGACCATACTGATTAAAACAAATCCTGGGTACATTTTAACTCGTGCCTTCACACTACCAGGCTTGCATGGGCTAAGAGGGTTCCCACAACGCTGAAGAAGACCCTGAGGCAGAAAACCAACAGGCGTCTGGCCCATACATGAAGTGGATGCTGTAAGAGCAAGGCAAGCTTTCTGAGCTGTCAGGGAATCGGCCACCAGCCACTGTCGCTGGCACTGAAATCAGAGCCAGCCAAGGAATATGATGAGCAGGATGCCAGAGGTGTCTGCTGCATCCCATGTGCTTGTTTGCTTGTTTTTCTCACCATTGATCCCCCAGTGCCTAGCACAGTACTGGCATGATGTGGAGACTTAGTCATTACCTGCTGAACTCATGAATTGAATTAGTGAGTGACTGAGTGAGTAAACCTTGTAAGCCCCAAAGGAGAATGACTAACAGTCCAATAGAAGACATCCAAAGGTTCCCAGCCAGTGAGGTCCAGTGGTCAAGTTTATCCCAACAATAACCCAGCTAATAGCACCCTCCAATCGTCAAGGTCCCAGGGCTGGTCAAAGCTAGGTCAGGTGGCAGAGCTGTCAGCCCAGCAAGGAAACTGAGGTGGCAAACTAAAGGAGTTCATGGGATGTTAAGCCTTCACTCCTGCAATGCCTTCATTTAAACAAGACTCCTTCCAGGCCCCAGGGCAAGATCAGGTATGGGCTGGCGTAGTGAACACAAAGAAGCCCAGAGATTTACAATGGGCAGGACCAGGGTAACAAATCCAAACAGAAAAAAAGAATCCCTAAACCTCTTCTCCTAGGCTTCAGAAGGTTCCAGATTCATCTCCCTGAATGGCCACCACAGAGAAGTGGCACAAGAGTGCCACACCTAGGGTGCAAAGCACTGCCTGTTATCCATCATAATCATCAATGTGTATATTGTCATAAACTTCCAGAAGATGGCAGTAAAGAGCCTCATGCTAAGAAAATCAGTACATTACAATAACTTTCCATATATGGAAGTGTCTTCAGAAAGGGAGAGGTTTTGCCTAATGCATTTAAATGTGCTGTGTGACCTAGTGAGCAGATTTATTTCCCCTTCCTCAGTGAGTTTTGCCCAGGCTCAGAAACCCCCCAGGCCCCTAGAGCATAAACCAAGGGAAAGCAAAAGTCAACAGACATACAGGCAAGGAAGCGGGGCAGGGGGTAGGGCAAAGCCGGTTTCCTCTATGTCTCCTTAGTTGCATCTCCAGCCTCATTTATGCAATAAACGCTTGCTGAACTCTGCTGAACACATTGGGGGTGGGTGAGGGACACATAGGACCAAGATGGAGTCCTTTTGCTCAGTGTCATGGAAAAAAGACTGATATGGTTTGGATCCGTGTCCTTGCCCAAAGCTCACATCAAATTGTAATCCCCTGTGCTGGAGGCGGGCTCTGGTGGGAGGTGACCACATCATGGTGGTAGGTTTCTCATGAATGGGGTAGCACCACCCTCTTGGCGCAGTTCTCATGATAGTGAGTTCTCATGAGATCTGGTTGTTTAAGTGTGTGGCACCTCCCCCTTCACTGTCTCTCTCTCTTGCTCCTGCCTCTGCTATGTAGGACGCGTGCTCCCCCTTTGCCTTCTGCCATGATTAGAAGCTTCCGGAGGCCTCCCCAAAAGCAGAAGCCACTATGCTTCCTGTAGAGTCTGCAGAACCATAAGCCAATTAAATGTCTTTTCTTTGTAAATTACCCAGTTTCAGGTATTTTACCAACTTTGCTGTTAGGTAGACCTGGGTTCAAATCCAGCTTCTACTGCTCAGAACATAGAAAGTCACATACCCTCCCCAGCCCTCAGGTTCCTCATCTGCATGATGGGGATAACACCACCTGCTTTACAAGATGTAAAAAAGACCACGTGAGTAAAGTGCCTTGTGCAGAGACTGAAACAAAGACGGAGCTGGAGTTGGAAAAGAATTGCTATTTCCTTCTTCCTCCCTTGATATCATTGGAAACTCCTTCTTTAGAGGTTACAATCCAGCTGCTGAGCAGCACATATTTGGTTGACTTTTGACTTAAGAAAAATATTGCCATTATTTTATGATGTCACAAAGTGGTAAAGGATTTGGTAAGAGATTCCTGGGCCCAGTGTAATGTGGCACAACCATGAGAAAACCTCCCATACCAGAACTACTCCCTCGGGTTGAAAACCAAACACTGACTTGTGCATCCAATGTTCTGGCTTGTCTGGGGGCTGCCTGAGAGACTGATTTCTGTCTTGCCTGACTCAGAGCACAGACAGGAATGGCAGCACAGAAGCCACTGAAAACAGGCAAGTTCTTGCAGCTGCGGAGATTATGCAGTTCCACAGGAAGACAGCAGGAGGAGCAAGAGATTGTGTCTCTTGAGAAGAAACAGACTAGGGAATTTGAGACAGTTAAAAAGGCATGCACGAGGCCAGAGAAGGCACATCCCCAGAAAAGATTTGAGACGTCCCGGAACCTTTTGCCAGGCTGACTGGTAAAAGTCTCCCCCTGCACGAGGCCAATCCATAAAGACTGGGAGAGGTGGTTGTTTTTTCAAATGCCAAAATCTCAACAAAAAATCACGAGGCATACAAATAAACGGGTAAGCATGGCCCCATCAAATGAACAAAATAAAACTCCAGTAACCAACCCTAAAGAAATGCAAATTGCTGAACTTTCTGACAAATAATTCAAAACAACTGTGTTAAAGATGCTTAATGAGCTAAAAGAGAACACAGATAGACAACTAAGTGAAATCAGGAAAATGGTGGATGAGTCAAATGAGAATGTCAACAGAAAGAAACTAAAGGAAAGAAACAAATTCTAGAGCTAAAAAATACAATAACTAAGTTGAAAAATTCACTACAGTTTTCAAAGCAGACTTAGGCAGAAGAAAGAACTAGCAAATTTGAAGATAGTTCATTTGAATCAAGTCAGAGGAGCGCAAAGAAAAAAAATTAAGAAAACTGAAAAGGCCCTAAGGGACTTTTGGGACATCATCAAGCATCATCACCATTTATACACTATGGAAATCCTAGAAGTAGGAGAGAAAGGGGCAGAGATTGTATTTGAGGAAAGGGCCAAAAACTTCCCAAATGAGAGGAAAGAAATGAAAATACAAGCCCAAGTTCAATGAATTCTAACTGGTATAAAATCAAAGAGGCCCAAACTGTGACACATTATAATCAAACTGTCAAAAGACAAAGAGAAAGCCTTGAAAACAGTAAAAGTGCTTCATCACAGACAAAGGGCCTTCTATAAGATTATCAGCAGGTTTCTCAGCAAAAACCTTTTAGCCATAAGGCAGTGGAATGATGTACTCAGAGTACTGAAAGAAAAAAGCTATCAATCAAGAATACTAAAACTGGAAAAACTATCCTTCGAAAATGAAAGACAGTTTTGTTTTGTTTTGCCTTTTCAAGATGGTGGATTAGAGGCTTTCAATGTGCTTCAAAAACTTGGAAATAGCAAAATACTACATAAAGATCAACTCGGTGAGCTTTAATTCAAGAAAAAAACTGAGAATCCACTGGAATCATGAAGGACACTCTAGATCCTGGGGACGAGAATGTGGGCAAACAGCCCCTGTGATGGTGTCTCAATGATAAAAGTGAGTAAAGCCCCAGTGCATGGGTAGGGCAGAGAGCCTCCTTTTGAGATTCGCTTTTCCTCAGGGGAACACAGCAGTCCAAGCCAAGGGAAAGCACTTTGTTTCTCCCAAGCCCTAGAGCCAACTCAGGGAGAGGCTTGGAGATGCTGAGAGCGAAAGGCACCAGGAAAAGCTGCAGGTATTGTCCCAGACCTGGAACTGAGAGCAGGGTGCCATTTTTAATATGAGTGTATACAAAGTCAGTTACTCTTTGGCAGCCTGGCAGTGTGGCTGCGCAGGCATTTTAGTCTCAGGCCAGAGACTGGAGCACTTGCTCTGGACCAGGGTACAGGCCTCCACGGCCAGAACTGTGGAAACACCTCAACAGTAAGCGTTGGAATTGTACTTTTCCCCATTGCAGACCTGGGGAAGGAGGAGGGCTGCTACAGCATGATTTCTTCTGGGTGATGAGGATTGCAGCCAGGGCCAGCTTGGCAACGTGGAACCAGTCTGCATGTGTCACTTCTGGGTGCCCCAGCCTGCTCCCTGGGATCATGGTGCAGCGGGGCCCTCTCTGCTCTACCTCCAGGCATTAAGAGCACCCACTTGCCTGGACTAGCAGCCTAAGCTGTCCCACCCTTCTTGGGAATGGACTGTGGTGCACTGGGACCCTCTCTTCTCCACACCCAGGCAGGTCTCCAGGCGTTCAGAGCATCTGCTCCCACAGACTAGCAGCCTGAGTTACCCCATCCTTCCTGTGCAAAGATCCTGGTACAGGAGGCCCTCTCTGCTTCACGACCAGGCAGATCTCCAGGCAGTCAGAGCACTCGTTCACCTGGCTCAGTAGCCCAAGTTGCCCCACCCTTCCTATGCAGAGATTGTGGTACAGCTTGACCCTCTATGCTCCAAACCCAGTCAGATCCGCAAGCATTCAGAGAATCTGTTGATCTGGATTAGCAACCTGAGCTGCCCCACCCTTCTTGCACAAGGCCCTCTCCACTCCACACCCAGGCATTCAGAGCACTCAGTCACATGGACCAACAGCCTGAACTGCCCCACCCTTCCTGTGCAGAGACTGTGGTAGAGCAGGGCCTTCTCCCCTCCATGCCAAGGCAGATTTCCAGGCATCTGGGCACCCACTCTCCTGGATTAGAAGTGTAGGCTGTTCCCCTTCCCATACAGAGAATAGGGGCTGAGGAAGTTTCCCAGATGCATGTCTAGTCATACCTCAGGGTGCTTGGTGGGCACTCACTGGATTTTCCCTCAGCACTTGTGCTTATGCTTGCTACTTGGAGACCTGTAGATGGACCTGCCTGGTCTGGCACTCGTCATCTTGGCCCCAACCTCCAGGCCTGAGCAGGGAGCTCAGGCCATTGAGCACTCCATAAATCAGCCCATTACCTAAGGCAACAGAGAGCTTCTGTTGTAAACAAGGATCAGGTATATACCTAGCTGCAATGGCCACAGCTAGCTCTTACCCACAAGCTCCATCTACTGACTTCTAAGTCAAACCACACAGCCCAATACAAAACCTGCTAACAGAAGTGCTTAAGGTTATAGAAGCAAAGCCAAAAGACCCTACTCAACATTCTCTACAGTCACACCCCCTAGGGAGGTGGAAAAGGGAAAAGAAAAAATAAATTGTAATGAAAGAAAGAAAAAAATTCTATCCACATGAAAATAATTACAAAAATTAGAAATGCCGATG
Source organism: Macaca nemestrina (assembly GCF_043159975.1). Taxonomy (NCBI): domain Eukaryota; kingdom Metazoa; phylum Chordata; class Mammalia; order Primates; family Cercopithecidae; genus Macaca; species Macaca nemestrina. The sequence goes on from NC_092142.1 coordinate 65,299,856, forward strand.
CCTTCAGATGAGAAGGAACCAGTACTAGAATTCTGGCACTATAAAAAATCTGAATGTAGTGACGCCACCATCACACTAGCTCTCCAGCAATGGTTCCTAACCAAAATGGAAACTCAGAAATGACAGATAAAGAATTTAAAGCATGGATTGCAAGGAAACTCGATGAGATCCAAGACAGGGTTGAAAATCAACACAAATAACTTCTAAAACAATCTAGGAAATGAAGGAAGATTTAAACGGTTTAAAAAGAAATCAGAGGTTCTAGAATTGAAAAACTCATGTAAAGAATTTGAAAATACAATTGAAAACTTTATCAATAGAATAGACCAAGCAGAAGAAAGAATTTCAGAGCTTGAAGACCAGTCTTTTGAACTAACCCAGCCAGACAAAAATAAGGAAAACAGAATGTCAAAAGTCATTGAGAACTATAAGATTATGTAAAGCCATCAAATCTATAAATTACTGGCATTCCTGAGAGAGGAGAAAAAGTAAACAATCTGGAAAAATCATTTCAGGGAATAATTAAAGAAAATTTCCCTAGTCTTGCTAGAGAGGTGGATATCCAGATATCCAGATACAAGAAATCCAAAGAACACATGTGAGATATTATACAAAGCAAACATCACCAAGGCATATATCACTAGGCTGTCCAAGGTGAAGCTTAAAGGCAACTAAGGAAAAAGATCAGATCACATAAAGGGAACCCCATCAGGCTAACAGCAGACTTTTCAGCAGAAACCTTACAAGCCAGGAGAGATTGGGGGCCTGTTTTAAGTATTCTTAAACAAAAGAAATTTCAACCAAGAATTTCATATCCTGCCAAACTTAGCCTCACAAGTGAAGGAGAAATAAAATCCTATGCAGACAAGAAAGTGCTAAGGTAATTCATTACCATTAGACCAGCCTTACAAGAAATCCTTAAGGGAGTTCTAAACATGGAAATGAAATGTTTTTGTGCTACCACAAAAACACACTTAAGTATACCCCCCCCAGACCCTACAAAGCAACCACACAATAGAAACTACAAAGCAACCAAGTAACAACTCACAATAGGATCAAAACTTCACATATCAATATTAACCTTGAATGTAAATGGTTTAAATGCCTCCACTTAAAAGGCACAGAGTGGAAAGTTGGATAAAAAAGAAAAGACCCATCTGTCTACTGTCTTCAAGAGACCCACCTCACATGTAATGACACCTATAGGTTCAAAGTAAAGGATCAGAGAAAGATCTATCATACAAATGGAAAATTTTTAAAAAGCAGGGGTTGCTATTTTTATATAAGATAGACTTTAAGCCAATAATAGTTAAAAAAAAAAAAAAAAGAACCAAGAAGGGGCATTGCATGTTGATAAAGGGCTCAGTTCAACCAGAAGACTTAACTATCCTAAATATACACACACCCAACACTGCAGCACTCAGATTCATAAAAAAAAAATTACTGCTAGACCTACAAAAAGACTTAAATGGCCACACAATAATAGTGAGAAATTTCAACAGCCTATTGACCATGTTAGACAGACCACTGAGGCAGAAAACTAACAAAGAAATTCAGGACTTAAATTTGACACTTGACCAATTGTACTTAATAGACATCTAAAGAATACTCCACCCATCAACCACATAATGGACATTCTTCTCTTCTGCACATGGAAAATACTGTAAAGTCAACCACTGTAAGACTGTACGATCTCCCAAGATTGAATCAGGAAGAAATTGAAACCCTGAACAGACCAATATCAAGGTCCAAAGTTCAACCCGTTTTATAATAATTTTTTAAACTTACCAACTGAAATAAGTCCCGAACCAGACATATTCACAGCCAAATTCTGCCAGACATAAAAAGAAGACTTGATATTAATGTTACTGAAACTATCCCAAAAAATCAAGGAGGAGGGACACCTCCCTAACTCATTCTCCAAAGCCAGCATCACCTGATACCAAAACCTGGCAAAGACACAATGAACAAAGAAAACTATAGGCGAATATCCCTGATGAAGATAGATGCAAAAATCCCCAACAAAATACTAACAAATCAAATCCAGCAGCACATCAAAAAGTTTACTCACCACAATCAACTAGGCTTTATTCTTGGGATTCATATAGTACATATATATATTGCATATATTGCATCCAAGGAATAAAGCCTTTGAATCAGCCTTTGAACCAACAGTTGGTTCAACATATTCAAATCAATAAATGTGATTCACGACATAAACAAAATTAAAATGAAAACCATATGATCATCTCAATAGATGTGGAAAAAAGCTTTCAATAAAATCCGTAGTTTGCTGCCTAGTTTGTTGATAAAAACCTTCAACAAACTAGGTATCAAAGGAACATACCTCAAAATAGTAAGAGCCATCTACGACCAACAAACATCATACTGAACAGGCAAAAGCTGGAAACATTTCCCTTGAGAACAGGAACAAGATAAGGATGCCCACTCTCACTATTCCTGTTCAACATAGTACTGGAAAGCCTAGCTAGAGCAGTCAGGCAGGAGAAAAAAAATAAAAGGCATCCAAATAGGAAAAGAAGAAGTTAAATTATTTATCCTTGCTGATGATATGATTCTGTATATAGAAAACTCTAAAGACTCTGCTGACAGTCTCCTAGAACTGACCAACAACTTCAGTAAAATTTCAGAATGGGAAATCAATACATAAAAATAAGTAGCATTTCTATACACTAATAACATTCAAACTGAGAGTGAAATCAAGAATGCAGTTCCATTTACAATAGCCATACAAAAAAATACCTAGAAATACATCGAACCAAGGAGGTGAAAGATCCCTACAAGGAGAACTATCAAACACTGCTGAAAGAAATCACAGATGACACAAACAAATGGGAAAACATTCCAGGCTCATGGAGTGGAAGAAATAATATTATTAAAATGGCCATACTGCCCAAAGCAATCTACAGATTCAATGCTATTCCTATCAAATTACTAATGCCATTTTTCACAGAATTAGAAAAACTATTGTAAAATTCATATGGAACCAAAAAGGAGCCCAAGTAGCCAAAGCAATCCTAAGCAGAAAGAACAAAGCCAGAGGCATCAGATTACCTGACTTCAAACTATACTATAAGGCTACAGTAACCAAAACCACATGGTACTGGTATAAAAACAGACACATAGACCAATGGACCAGAATAAAGAACCCAGAAATAAAGCCACACACGTACAGCCATCTGATCTTTGACAAAAGTGATAAAAAATAAGCAATGGAGAAAGGACTCCCTATTCAATAAATAGTGCTAGGATAGCTGACTAGCCACATGCAGAAAAATGAAACTGGATCCCTGCCTTTCACCATATACAAAAATTAGTTCAAAATGGATTAAAGATTTGAATGTAAGACCTCAAACTATAAGACTCCTAGAAGAAAATCTAGGAAATGCCATTCTGGACATCAGCCTTGGGAAAGAATTTATGAGTAAGCCTTCAAAAGCAATTGCAACAAAAACAAAAATTGACAAGTGAGACCTAATCAAACTAAAGAGCTTCTGCACAGCAAAAGAAACTATTTACAGAGGAAATAGACAACCTACAGAATGGTAGACAATATTCATAAGCTATGCATCTGACAAAGGTCTAATTTGCAGAATCTATAAGGAACTTTAAAAATTCAATAAGCAAAAAACTAATAATCCCATTAAAAAGTAGGCAAAGGACATTAACAGACACTTCTCAAAAGAAAACATACAAGCAGCAAACAAACATAAGAAAAATTGCTCAACGTCACTGACAAATGCTCATCATCTCTTATGATTATCAGAGAAATGCAAATCAAAACCATAATAAGATACTATCTCACACCCATCAGAATGGCTATTATTAAAGATATGATCATGTCAAGGCTGCAGATAAAAGGGGACACTTTATACAATGTTAGTGGGAATATAAATTAGTTCAGCCACTGTGGAAAGCAGTTTGGAGATTTCTGAAAGAATTTAAAACAGATCTACCATTTGATCCAGCAACCCCATTACTAAATGTACATCCAAAGGAAAACAAATAGTTCTACCGAAAAGACACATGCACTTACATGCTTATTGCAGCACTATTCACAATAGAAACAACATGGAATCAACCTAGGTGCCCACCTTTCACCATATACAAAAATTAACTCAAAATGGATTAAAGATTTGAATGTAAGACCTCAAACTATAATGGTGGATTAGATAATCCTCTAGATATCTAATGGTGGATTAGATAAAGAAAATGGGGTACACACTAAAGAACTTACTCATGTAACCAAATGCCACCTGCTCCTCAAAAACCTATTGAAATAAATTCATTTACAAATTTTTTAAAAAGAAAATACGATACATATATACCATAGAATACCACATAGCCATTAAAAGGAACAAAATCATGTCCTTTCCAGAAATACAGATGCAGCTGGAGGATCTTATTCGAAGTGAATTAACACAGGAACAGAAAACCAAATACTGCGTGTTCTCACTTACAAGTTGGAGCTAAGCACTAGGTACACATGGCCATAAAGATGAGAAGAGTAGATACTGGGGGCTACTAGAGCAGGGAGGGAGGGTGCGGGGCAAGGGCTGAAAAACTACCTGTTGGGTACTATGCTCACCACCCGGGTGACAGAATCAGTCATACCCCAAACCTCAGCATCATGAAATATACCCACGTCACAAACCTGCACATGTACCCCCTGAATCTAAAATAAAAATTGAAATTATAAAAAAAGAGAAATTAAGACTGTCCCAGATAAACAAAAACTGGGGACATTCATTACCATTAGACCTGTCCTGGAAAAAATGCTAAAGGGAGTTCCTCAACTTGAAAGAAAGGACACCAGACAGCAGCATGAAGCCATATGAAATATAAAGACATCTCATGTTAGTGGATTGAAAGACTCAGTATTATGATGATGTCAAAACTACCCAAAGTGATTTGAAGACTCAACCCCATCCTTATCAAAATCTCAATGGCATTTTAAAGAATATAAAATTCATGTGGACTCTCAAGAACCCTGGATAGCCAAAATAATCTTGGGGGAAAAAAAAAAAAAGAGTAAAGTTGGAGATCTCACACTTCCTAACTTCAAAGCTTATTAGAGAGCTAATAAGTAATCAAAACAGCGTGGTACTGGCATAAAGACAGATATATAGACTAATGGAACAGAATAAAGAGATAAGAAATAACCCCTCACATATATGGTTAAATAATCTTTGTTAAGGGTACCAAGACCACTCAAAGGGGCAGTGTCTTCAACAAATGGTGTTGGGTAAACTGGATATCCACATGCAAAAGAATAAAATTGGAGTTTTAATATTATGGACTGAATTGTGCCCACCCCCCCCCCAAATTCATATGTAAAGGCCCTAATTCCAAATATGATTATGTCTGGAGATAGGGCCTTGTATTAGTCTGTTTTCACCCTGCTGATAAAGACATACCCAAGACTGGGCAGTTTATAAAGAAAAAGAGGTTTAATGGACTCACAGTTCCACTTGGCTGGGGAGACCTCACAATCATGGAGGAAGGCGAAAGGTGAAAGACACATCTTACATGGCAGCAAACTAGAGAGAATGAGAGCCAGATGAAAAGGGAAACTCCTTGTAAGCCATCAGATCTCATGAGATTTATTCACTACCATGAGAAGAATATGGGGGGAACCACCCCCATGATTCAATTATCACCTACCGGGTCCCTCCCACAACATGTTGGGATTATGGGAGCTACAGTTCAAGATCAGATTTGGGTGGGGACACAGCCAAACCATATCAGGCCTCTAAAGAAGTAAATAAGGTTAAATTAGGGCCTTAGTCTAATAGGACTGGTGTCCTTATAAGAAGAGGAAAAGACAACAGGATATCCCCCCACCTCAATCTCTCTCTGCCTCTCTCTCTCTCTCTCTCTCTCCCCCCCCACCCCATGCAGACAGAGAAAATGCCATGTAAGGGCATAGCAAAAGGGAGGCTATCTGCAAGTCAGGAAGAGAAGACTCAACAGAAACCAACCCTACTGGCATCTTATGTGAAAAAATTATATGACTCAGCAACAAAAAATAAAATAACTTGATTTTAAAATGAACAAGGGACTTCAGTTAACATTTCTCCAAAGATGATATAGAAATGATGAATAAGCATATAAAATGCTCAAAATCACAGTAATTATTACAGAAATGCATATCAAAACCACAATGAAATATCACTTCATACCCCTTAGGATGGCTACAAAAGAAAAACAAACAGCAAATAAGTAGTGCTGACAAGGACATAGATCAATTGGAACCCCTGTGCATTGTTGGTAGGATTGTAAAATGGTGCAACCACTATGGAAAACAGTATGTTGGTTTGTCAAAAAATTAAAATAAAACTACCATATGTCCCAGCAGTTCCATTTCTGGATATATGTCCAAAAGAATTGAAAGCAGGCTCTCAAAGAGATATTTGCACACCCACGTTCATAGTAGCACTATTCACAATAGCCAAAAGGTAGAAGCAATTCAAATGTCCATTAACAGAAGAATGGGTAAACAAAATGTGGTATATACACATACAACGGAATAGTATTCATTCTTAAAAAGGAAGGAAATCCTATCACATGCTACACCATGGGTGAACCTTGAGGGTATTATGTTAAGTGAAATAAGCCAGACGCACAACAAATATTACCTGATACCATTTATATGACGAATCTAAGATAGTCAAACTCATAGAAACAGAGAGTGGAATGGTGGATGCCAGGGACTAAGTAGAAGGAGGAAGTGGGGAGTTCTTGTTTAATGAGTATAGCGTTTCAGTTTTCCAAGACTGAAAAGTTCTGGAGATTTCCTGTATAACAATGTGAATATACTTAACCCTACTGAACCATACACTTAACAGTGATTAAAAGAGTAAATTTTCTGTTACGTGTTTTGGATTTTTTCTTACTACAATTTTAAAGAGAAAGAGAGAAATCCCTGAACTATCCTTAGACCCAGGTGAGAGTCTCCTGCCTGGGACTGCACTTGAGAAAGCCCCCCATAAGGCAAATAGTAAAACATTTTCAATTACTTTTTGGTCTCTTAAGGAAATTTTTTGAAAATTCAGTAACCAATTGAGCAAATGGGAATTAGAGAGGGGCACAGAGCCAAAGGGCCAAAGGCCAGAGGGTGAAGGGCTGAGGGTGTGGGTGGGTGTGGGCCTTATGGGGGGTATGGGGAGGGTGGCATGGGGACAGCAGCAGGTGGCTGTGGAGAGGGTGTGGGGGGCATGCGGGATGTCTCAGGGTAAGGACCGAGCAGATGCTGAGCAAAGGTGCTGCGATGGGTAAGCACGGTATATGCTCAGGCAACACGTAGTCTGTCTGTACCGCAGAACCTCAGGGCCATGAGGGGAGATGCCGCTGGGAAGGAGAGCTAGGGTCAGGTGGAGAAAGATGTGAATGTTGGCTGGCTAAGGAGTGGCCAAGGGCAGCCACGGAAGGTTTCTAAACTAGCAGGTGAAACAAAGAAATGTGTGCTCCCGGGAGCATCACCCCTGGCAGGCAATGGGAAGTAGAGGAAGGCACAGAAGCTCAACTTTGGCTTCCTTGCATCGTTAGCAAGACCATTCACTCTAGACCTGCCCACAACATGGTGAGTGGAGAGTGGAAGACCCAATCAAATCCTGACTTCCTATCTGTGCCTCTCCTTCTAACCCTGCGGTTCCCAACATCCCAGCATCACTCACTTCACTGTGTGTAATGAGCATGAAAAGTTATACTGTCAACCCGCAGATGCCGAGGGATGGGGGATATTTAATGGTGTTACCCGGGAACCATCAGGGAATCAAGGACTTCTGCGTAGCAGGGAGCTCTTTTCCAGGTAGCAAGCAACTCTGAAGTTATTTTTCCCTGTCAAAGAGAAAAAGAAGAGGGAGCTATGAAAACGCCTCTCGTTATTAGAACACAGAACAATGATCATGCGGATGGAACAGAAAGAAACAGCACAGAGATGCAGAGGAGTGAAGCCATCCCCCTGACAAAACAGCCAGTAGGCAATTTCCAAAGTGTGCACTGACAATTGCAGTAAACAATTAGGAACAGCAGTAGCCAAATCTATAAGAATGCTGTTGCCAGAGGTTCTGTACTTGAGGGATTTTCCATCAACAAATTGCAGATGAAGAGACTGAGAATGCCCTGCCTGTACTTGGCCTAAAAGGGCCAGATTCAGGGAAGCTAGCCTTGCAATACACCCATGTGTGGGAAATGGAGGGCACCCAACAGCTTGACTCCATCCAAGGCTCCACCCACCAACACTCAGCACAGCACCCCTCCCTCCATGCATCCACTGTGCTCCCAGGACCTGCCTCTCCATCCCCCTCATCCCCATGACTGACCCTTCACTCTGAGACATTTCCTGTCTCCACTGACCCCAAGTAATTCAAAATACAGTCACCAGAGCTTTTCTTCTATGACTCAACAACAAAAATTAAAATAACTTGATTTTAAAATGAACAAGGGATTTCAGTTAACATTTCTCCAAAGATGATATGCAAGTGATCAATAAGCATATAAAAATGCTCAAAATCACACTAATTACATGCCCTCAGTATGAAATCACTGATCACACTAATTTCATGCCCTCAGGATGAAATCTGGACCTGCAGTCATCTGAAGGTTCCAATGGGGCTCGAGGGTCCACTTCCAGGTGCCTCATTCTCACACTTGTCAGGTCAGTGCTGGCCATTGGTGCGAGGCCTCAGTTCCCTGCCATGTGGGCCTCTCCACTGGGCTACCTGGGTATCCCTACCATGTGGCTTCCCCCTAAGGGAGTCTGGCATGCCCCCACCCCCAAGCAAGCGATCTAAGAGGAGGAAGTAAATGCTGCAACACCCTTTCTGGCTGAGTGTCAGATTTCTCTGTGAGCCCACAAGTGGCACCAGCCTGACTCCTAAGACAGCAGTGCAGGTTACATTTCCAGGCTCTCCGCACATCTAGGAGGTAAGGGCAGGAAAGTGGTATGAGAAAGCAAAAGAAATCTCTCCCTCAGCCTCAGCACCAGGTCCTTCACAGGGGTGACAATATCTAGGCGCAGTGGCTCATGCCTATAATCCCAGCACTTTGGGAGGCCAAGGCAAGCGGATCACCTGAGGTCAGGAGTTCGAGACCAGCCTGACTAATACGGTGAAACCCCGTCTCTACTAAAAATACAAAAATTAGCCAGGCGTGGTGGCGGGCACCTGTAGTCCCAGCTACTCTGGAAGCTAAGACAGGAGAATTGCTTGAACCCGGGAGGCAGAGGTTGCAGCGTGCCGAGATTGTGCCACTGCACTCCAGCCTGGGCGACACAGCAAGACCCCATTTCAAAAAAAAAAAAAGAGGGGTGACAAGGGGCAAACCTCAGAACCAAAGGATATATTCAATGTACTCAGTCCCCAGGTGCTCATGTGGGTTCAGTTGCTACTAATTAATCTTTCCATTGTCTTCATCAGAACCTGAGTTCCAAGGGCCCTTTGGACATTGCGATGATGGTGTGGGATGGGGGATATTTGATGGTGTTACACAGGAACCATCAGGGAGTTGAGGACTTCCGCATAGCAGGGAAGTCTTTCCCAGGTAGCAAGCAGTTCCAAGCGCCCTTTTGACATTGTGAGGATGGCGGTTGAATTCATTACTCAATGCTTCATATCAAATTCCTGCCCCAAAACTTAGTGGCTTCACACAACAGTAAACATTGATTATCTCTCACAATTTGTGGGTCATGAATGCAGAAGTGACTTAGCTAGGAGTCCTGGCTTAAAGTCTCTCGTGAGGCTGCCCCCAGGATGAAATCCAGACCTGCAGTCATCTGAAGGCTTCACTGTGGCTCGAGGGTCCACTTCCAGGGTGGTTCATTCCCATGCTTGTCAGGTCAGTGCTGGCCATTGGTGCGAGGCCTCAGTTCCCTGCCATGCGGGCCTCTCCACAGGGCTTTCTGGGTATCCCCATCGCGTGGCTTCTCCCTAAGGGAGTCTGGCATGCTCCCACCCCCAAGCAAGCAATCTGAGAGGAGGAAGCAGATGCTGCATTGCCCTTTCTGGCCTAGTGTCCGATTTCACGCATCACTCCTGCTACCACCCTGTTGCTCACGCAGACCAGCCCTGATTCAGTGCAGAGGAGACTGCACGGGATGCAGGTACCAGGAGGCACAGATGCCAGAAGGCACCGGGTCCATAATGGAGACCAGCTGCCCCAGCAACCAGCCCAGAGCGAGAAAACAGCTCCTCCCCCAGGCCTGCCTGTCTGACTTGGGTTGCCAGCATGGGTCCCCAGCAGGAAGTCTTCCCAGGGCCCATCCTGTTGCTGAGGCTTGTGTCTTCTCTGGGAAGCTGCCTGGTGCCTGTGGGTTGGTGGGAGGAACAAAGAAGAGACCATGGGCCAGTAGCCCTCAAGACAAGAAAAAGAGACTGAGCTCGTGAACCAACCCGTTTCTCATGCTGCAATTGAACAGAAACACAGCTCACAGCTCACAGCCTGTTCTTTGGACTCCTGTTGACATCTTGCAGGACACAGCATGTGGGACCACCCAGGGAGCAGACACCACACCCGGAAGTCTCTTTATCCGTCTAACCCAGTGGTTCTCAACTGGGAGCAGTTTTACTCCCCAGGGGATATTTAGCAATGTCTGGAGACATTTTTGTTTGTCACAACTAGGGGTGGTGGAGGTGTCTGTTGGCATTTAGTGATTAGGGGCCAGGGTGCTGTGAAACATCCTGCAATGTGCAAGACAACCTCCACAACAAAGAATGATCTGGTCCAAGATGAGCTGAGGTGGAGAAACCCTGTGCTAACTGTTTCCAAAATAAGGCGGTGACCAGGGGTGGGAGAGAGGCTGCGGGGAGGGTCAGAAGTGATGTACCAGGGGTTGTCTAAATGCCACCAAAGCTGCCATGAGGCTTAGCTGCCCACTTCACTGACCGGGAAGTTTCTGTGACCCAAGCCCCCAAACACAGCTTTCTTGGAGTGAACAGGACCTCAGAAATGAGGAGAATGACCCTGTGCTGTCTTCAAGCAGAGAATTTCCTGCCCTGGCCTGATGAAGCCAGAGAGAGGCCACCCACGTTCTGCCAGGAGGTGAAGCCAGCTCTAGGGAGGAGTTATTGGTGTGGCTGACCCTGACCAAAGGCCCCCCAAATCTACCATGCAGGGGCCCATCTCCCCTCAAAATGTGAGGCTCTAAGGAACCAAAATACTCAAACCCGTGAGTCTTTTATCTGGATAAGCCAAGGAGAGCCTGCCTTCCTGTCCATCCACTTGCAGGATGTATGCATACAGGTGCACACACAGACCCACACACTGCCTCCCAGACCAGCCAGCAGCTCCCTTCACTGCTTTTACTAAGGGAACAGACACTCAAAGGGATTACACTCCCACCAACATTCTGAGCCACAAAGTTTGTCCAATGGGAAAATGGATCCTGGAAGCAAATTTTGGTGGACCAATCCCCTCTCCCCAAGATGATGGCTCTGTCTGGGAAAAGCACCATCTTCTAGCCAAGGCAGGCAGAGGGCAGCAAAGGAAATGTCCAGGGCTCTTACTCATTCATTTGTTCTTTCATTCAAGAAATACCAAAATAGTACTACTGTAAGATCCAACAATTCCACTACTGGGTAGACATCCAAAAGAAAGGAAATCAATACACTGAAGCGATAGCTGCATTCCCGTGATAATTGCAGTGCATTCACAATAGCCAAAATATGGAATCAACCTAAGTGTCCTTCGATGGATGGATGGATGAATGGATGGATGGATGGATGGATGGATGGATGGATAAAATGTGGTATATATATACACCATGGGATGTTATTCAGTCATAAAAAGAACAAAATCTTGTCTTTTGCTGCAATGTGAATGGAACTGAAGGTCATGATGGTAAGTGAAATAGGCCAAGCACAGACAGACAAATACTGCATGTCCTCACTCATATGTGGGAGCTACAGAGTGGATCTCATGAACATAGAGAGTAGACTGGTGGTTATCAGAGGCCAAGAAATATAGCAGGGGAGGGGAATGAAGAGACACTGATTAATGGGTACAAATATACAGTAGATCAGTAGGGTGACTATGGCTAGAATTAATTGATTGTACATTTCAAAATAACTAGAAGAGAATAGTTCAAATGTTCCTAGCCTAAAGATGAATATTTAAGGTAGTGGATATCCCAATTATCCTAATTTGATGATACGAAAGTATCAAATTTTCACATGTACCCTGAAAATATGCACATCTATTATATATCAATTTTTAACAAAATAAAACAAGAAAAACAAACCAAAAAGCAATGGTCTAGCTCTATGCGAGACACAATCAAGTAGAATTTGAAATGAAAAAAACAATCCACTTAGAATAGTACAAAAACTTTAAAACACTTTGAAGTAAATGTAGTAAAAAGATACCTGTCCTATATGATGAGAACCATAAAACCTTGTGAAAGGCTACATGAAAACTCAACAATTGGAAAAACATACCAGTTCCTGCATGGAAAGACTGAATATGACAAATATGTCAGCTCTACCCAACTTGTGATACACAGTTAATGAAATTCCAATTAAAAAAAAAAATACTTACTGAGCCCCTGCCTCACGTGGAGCACAGGGAAAGGGACAAGGTAGATACAGTCCCTGCCCTTGGGGAGCTCATGCCTCATGATGAGGACAAAGCTCCACAATTAGACATACACTCATCCTAGTTAGTCACCACTCCCTACTAGTTAGGAAATGTAGTTCTCATTTTTCTTTTCTTTTCATTTTATTTTTACTTTTATTTTTATTTCTTTATTTTTTTTTTTCCAGACAGAGTTTCACTCTGTTGCCCAGACTGGAGTGCAATGGCGCCGTCTCGGCTCACTGCAACCTCCGTCTCCCAGGTTCCACCGATTCTCCTGCTTCAGTTGCCCAAGTAGCTGGAACTATAGACATGTACCACCATGCCGGGCTAATTTTCGTATTTTTAATAGAGACAGGGTTTCACCATGCTGGTCCCCAACTCCTGGCCTCAAGTGATCCACCCATCTCAGCCTCCCAAAGTGATGGGATTAAAGATGTGAGCCACTGTGCCCGGCCTCACTTAATCTTCTTGATAATCCATCTAGACCCAGGTGGCATCCCTAGCTTCTTCCTCTCCATCTCCCCCTCCTCCTCTCAACCATCCTGCCCATTCAGCTCCCTGTCTCTCCCTTGGCCATTCTCACCTCCCTTCCCCAGGGTCATAAATCAGGATTCCTCATCCTAGCAGAATGTTGCCTCAGTCTCCTCCCAGGCCTCCTGTCTCCAGCCCCATCGATTTAATCCAACATCCGTGCTGCAACCAGAGGAGCCTCGGACCTGAAGGCTCACATCACTGTCCCACTTGACCCATGAGTGGCTCCCCGCTGCCTTCCTGCTGAAGCTCAGATTCATCAAATGGCCCCACTGGGTCCTGTATGTGTGGGTTTTTTCCAGCCTCCACTTGCACCTGCTGCACAGCTCATCCTCTCCTGCAGCCACGCTGAACTCCCGCAGCAAAACTCTTGTGAGCAAAAACTGATTTTGAAGGAATTCAAATCTTTACTTGCACCTCTCACAGACCCTTAAGAGGTTCATAATCATAACTGCCCCTGCTCTAATGTTTCCTAACTTCCCCTTTCTGCTCTCCTCCCATTCTCTCCAACCCTGGAGCTGCTCAGGACTTCATAATTCCTGACCCTCAGCTCTCTCCCTGGTTCCCTGATACCCCCTAACCATGCCAAATCCTGTCATTACCTCCCTACGCACACATATTTTACCTCTCTCCCTCCACTTCTGCCCCTCTTTTCCATCTTGTTTTTCATAAATAAAGCAGAGAAGCCAACTGGGAAGGCCCAGCTCTCCTTAGAGCACACCAGACAGGCAGACACCACAGGGTAAAAGCTGTCTCCTTAGCAGGGATGAGAGCAGCTCACACAGATACACCGTGCTGTGTTTCACCACCTTCTTCACCTCAAAGCCCTCAAAGCTCCTTCCCGCTAAGGCTGTCCCTCTTCTGAACTACCGTCAGAGGCAAGGTCAGTGCCCCTCCTCTGGGTCCCCCTGAGTTCCCCTGCATCACAGGACTTGTCACCTCACTGGCATTGCCTACCAGTTGTCCCTTAGATGGGAGAGGGCTGGGGCAGCACCCTGTTCTTGCCCCATCACCACCCCCACCCCCAGTGGATTGGACGGAGAGTAGCTTGGACTGAAATGAGCAAAGCCCCCACCCAGATCCATGAAAGCAGAGGAAGATGGGGGAGGGGAGGAAGTTCTCTGTGGATGTGGACAGGATGTGGATGCAGCAGTGGCTTGCAATGAAACCACTGCCTTCTCAACTCCCACTCCAGGGACTGCCTTCCCAGTATGGAGGCAAGGAAGAGTAATATCCCGACTGGGTGTAGGAGTTTTCAAATAGACACTTGGCACCAACAAATGAAAAATGACCAAACTGATCCATTTCTCCCTGCTTTATCTGATCTGATAGAGAAATACCTTCCTGTCTCTTCTGGACTTGAATCAGGACACTTGGGAAACAATTTGAAAGGAAAAGAAGAAGGAAGGAAGACCCTTTCTAATGAAATGGAGCAGTCTTTCCTTCCCTCCACACTAGCCTCCCTCCTGGAATATTGACCTTCCCAAGGCTGCAGTGACAGGAGAACGCATTTGTTCAAGACAGCAAAGCGGACAGATACCCTTTCAGCATCACAGATACAATAAGACAAGGCCAGTGCTGGTCAAGTCAAAGAGCCAACCAATCCAGAGTCCCTCCGCCCCACTCGCTGTCCTGCAGAGAGGAGCCAGAGGGGACTGCGTGCTTCAGACCTACACCGGGCTGGCCTGATGAAGACAGGAACCCATGAGGACAGGCTACCAAGGAGGCTTAGGGCAGGGGAGACAAGAAACATAATTCAAAATTCATTTCCAAGTGACCACAGGAGCCATAGTCTCATGGGAACGTTGCCCCAAGAGCCAACATCAAAAGACCCATGCTGGAAGACACTGACTGAGCATGAAGGACAGGACTATTCTGTATTCCTCTGAGCTCTGTGTGAAAGCCTGACCTGCTGGCAGAAAGGACAATTAATATTGGAGTGTCCCACCCTTCCTACCCCCTGAAAGGACTACGTTACAAGGGCTGTATTTATATTGATAAGGTGCAGCCCATTTACAGAACCTATTTATGGGCAGTGGATTGGTTCATTCTCAAAACGTAGGTCTTAATAGAGTGGCAGATTGCGCTTCCCAACAACCATGACTGTATTCCCGTCTCTCAAATTCTCTTCTACAACGTGGCCCTGACCTCCCCCCAGCAAGGGGTGGGGTCTACATCACCTTGCCTTGGATCTAAGTTGGCACGTGACTGCCTCAGCAATAGAATATAGCTGAAGTGACACCATGCGACTTCCAAGACTGGATCGTTAAAGGCTATGCAACTTTCTTTCACCTTATCTCCAGAATACCCAACTTGTTGGAGCTCAGAGCTACCCTATAAAAGGTTCAACTGCTCCAGAGACTGCTTGACTGGGAGTCAACCAAGCCACATGGAGAAGCCATGGGCACATGGTGCTGTTGGTAGCTGTAGCCTTCCAGGAACCCCAGCTCAGATATCAGACATGTGAATGGATGAATGAATGAGCCTCCAGGTGATTCTGAACCCCAGACATCACAGAGCAGAGACCAGTGATCCCTGCTGTTCTTCTGAAGAATTCCTAACCACAGAATTTAGGAGCCAAATTAAATTATTATTTGAAGCTGCCGTGTGTGGCTGCAATTTGTTATACTGCAATACTGACTGGAACAGGTAGAGCGGAGGTGGGTGCTACATAAATTAAAAGGCTAGAAAACACCTTGCTGTTATTATTAAAACAAAGAGACCTAAGCTCAACCTCAAATTCACTCCAATCAGTTGCTAAACCTCTCTGAGCCTCAGTTTTGTCATCTGTAAAGTGGGAATAGCACCTCCCTGGTCATGAGGACATCATTAACTATCAGAATCATCATCATGAACTCTGAGGGCACTGGGGCTGGGGCTGATGTGACAACTGTTTAGCTATGACACCTGACACGAACTTGCAGGTGATGAGAACTGTTCTGACATTTATAGCACGTTGACCCAGTTCCATGGGAAATCAAGATTCCATGTCTTTCCAGACTGAATGAGGAATCTGAGGCATTGCTCCGATGACAGAAATCAGTGAAATTTAATTTCTCTTCTATATATTTTTGCTTGAGTTGGTAATTTCTTTAAATGCACAGAGAAATTCACTGTCAAAATACAGAAAAATTGTTCACAGATAAGCAGAAGAGGCAAACATGATATAAAGTTTCTAATACGATTTTTCTGAAATGGACATTGAACTCTTGCCTTGGTTCAGCACAGAGGCTGCTGCCACTGGCGTGTGGAAACTTTGAGGACGATGCCATGAGTGTATTTCAAACTGGAGGGCGAGGGGATCCCAAGGACATCCCAAGGAAGGACCATGGGACAGGAGGGAGCTGCTGCCTTGCAGAGAAGAGGGGAGGAATGGGAGACTCAGCCATCCCACTCAGCTGACATGGGCTTGCTGAGACCAGGTCAAGTTTACACTGGGCATAAGGGCTCA
This sequence comes from Macaca nemestrina, assembly GCF_043159975.1. Classification (NCBI taxonomy): domain Eukaryota; kingdom Metazoa; phylum Chordata; class Mammalia; order Primates; family Cercopithecidae; genus Macaca; species Macaca nemestrina. The sequence goes on from NC_092142.1 coordinate 65,316,432, forward strand.
GGCAGCACATCCAGCAATGTGGGAGGCCGCAATGAGGGTGGACAGTACAGGGCTCAGAAATAGACTCACCACCAAACCCTGAACCATTTATGGAGCATCAGAGGTTGCAACGGAGGAGCAGGCAGGTCCTAGAATGGGAGCTGGAGCTCAGATGCAGGGGCCTCTGGTGAATTTCTGTTTCCTTGCTTCCTCCCTGCCTTGAGGCCCATTCATTCATTCACTCATTCATTCATTCATATGTCTTCTGTCTGTAGCTGCTCTTCTGGTCTCAGGCCATCTCACCTCCTGCCTGAGAGGAAGAGGCAGGAGAGCCCGGACAGACTGGCTGGTCCAGTCCCTGGGAACTCAGTCCATGCCTGGCTTCAGGCACCTACAGCCCACCTTCTCCCTAAGGCAGGGCCTCTTGGCCTCCACCTGCAGGCTCAGCACAGGTCTCCCATTCTTGGGACCCTCCTGGCTGGAGAAACTTCCAGCCTCATCTTGAGGGTGCTCAGCTTCCAGCCTCCCAGAACAATGAAGTCCAATTAAGAGAGGAGAAGGGAAGGGAGAGGGAAAACTAACACCTACCGCCCTGAATGAACCAGACAGCACATTTGGAGCCTGCCTTCCTTCCTGCTGAAGGAGTTCCCCAGTGGGAACCCTAGGCTCAGCCTGGACCTGAACTCAGGTGACAAATCCTAACACCAAACAGCAACAAGGCATTCTGACTTCTGCATGTTACATGGCATAGTTAGGGTGCATATAAGACTCGGAGGCTGGGGTCTTTACAGTGAGCACCTGGGTAAACACTTGCTGAGCGCTCCAAGTGCGGCCACCACATTCCTGGGTGACCCCCCAGGATGTTGCAACCCATGGACACCAACCAGGGGAGTAGGAGCAGGAGAAGATGGAGGATGCCATGAGAGGGCAAATGGAGGCTCCCCTGGGGTTCTCTGGGGACTCCAGAAACCCCCAGGTGAGGCCTGAAGGTCTTACAATAGCAGGTGAAGCCAAGAAGCCAGAGAAATCAGGGGATGGCTGCAAGCATGTAAACAGATGCACCTGGGATGCACCTGGGAGGCTGAGATGGCAGGAGAAAATCGAGGATTTTACCAAAGGGGTATATTCATACCTACTAGAGAAGGCTGCTGGGGAATTGAATTAGATCATTCATTCGTCTGTTTACAGAGCACCTGCAAAGTGCCAGGCACAGAGAACAGCATGCCTGGGGGCTTGCCCTTGGAGAATGGGAGGGTCTAAGCGTCAGGAATGGAGTGGAGGCTCCACACTCCTCAGTTTCCTCCCTCTTCCTCCTCTGCCCTCCTAGACAGCATCCTCCTCTCCTGGGACTCAGTTATTCTTTAGGATATCTGCCCCTGAAGCCAAGTAACAGGTAGAAAACCTGTTTCCTTCTACAAATAAAATAAAATCTCCCCTGGTTCACCCTTGCCTCCAGGCTGATTCTGGTTATACAAAGTCAAGCAGGTTTTGCTGCGTGTGTATGTTTTAATAAACAAGATCCATTTCCCCAGCCTCATGTTAAACAGAAATCTGTTCTTCAGGATGACTCTACGGTGTGTTTTGAAAACAAAAACCTGCAAACCAAAATGGCCTCTGACATCACCCAGAGGATGGGAACAGTTCCTCCCAGTGCAGGGCTTGTAGAATGGGTGGGGTAAAGTCCCTCCTACCCCACCCCATCCCTGGGTGCTCCTAAGACTCCCGGGTGATCCCAGACTCACTTCTGATGGCTACTGTCCAGAGTTGCTTCCCCCAGCCACATCATAGCCCCATTCAAAACTCATCACCATGAGTCCAGTTCTCTTCTACATCCTCATGTTCCAAGACCTCTAAGCTGGTCCATCTAAAACTTGCACGGGACAAAACCAGGACTGCATCCAGCATTTGTTGTGACTGTTTTTTAACTAAGTAAATAATATCTCAAAGGCAGACATCTATAAAATGAACTGTTCCGCCTCAGTGAGGCTTGTCATAAATATGAGGGCTTGCTCTTTTCAAAATACTCCAACATCCCATGGCTATGAAAAAAAAAAAATCCCCTCTCAACTGATTGACTCAGTGGTTTTGAGGAAGAGCCACAGCAGCTGACTAGCCAAGCATTTCTTAAACAGCATGGTCCCAGCACTGCTCCTCTGAACAGCCTCACGCGGGGCTTCCACCCACCTAGGATCAATGGCCTAATTCATTCCCAGGAGGAAGTGCTCAGGTGGGGTGGTGTCCAGGGCCTCAGCTCCAGACAGTGAGTGGGACTGGTTTGGGGACCCAGGTCTGGGGTGAGTTTAACCTCCTGATGGCAGCCCAAGAGAGCCTTTTATCCCAGGCTGTCCAGCACCCTCATTAGAGAGGATTAGGAGACTGTTTGGCAGAAGAAAAGGCTTTCCTCACTGGCAGGGATGGCAGCAGGGTAAGCCTATGCCTAGGGAATGGCCCAATAGCCAAGATGCAACTCTACAAAACAGCAGGGCAAAAGCCAAGAATCTCAAGAAGCAGAGACACCCAGGAGCAAATCCTAGCGCATTGCACAACCTCAAGCAAGTCATCCTCTCTTTTGCTCTCCTCTGTAAATGGAGATAATAATGAACACCTTTGTGGATGATTGAACTATTGGCTCCACCTCTTAGTGGGCCTCTCCCATCGTTGCCATGGACTCACAGTGGGTCATGTAACTTGCTTTGGCCAAGGGAATATTAGCGGACATGATACCAGCAGAAGCTTGAAATGTGCTTTATGGGCTTGGGCTTGCCTTTTCAGGCTTTTATGATTGCCACAAAGAGGACATACCCTGAGAAGCCACTGCCCCCCAGCAGGGCCCCAGGATGAGATGTGAACAGAGACCTCAGCAGACCTACTGACCTATACCCAGAAGCACAGCTGCCCCAGGCAGTCTACAGGTATGTGAGCTAGAAGTTAATGCTGAGTGTTGTAGGAATTATGTGGTTGCTTGTTATACAGCATTATTGTGCAAATAGCTGACTGGTACACCTTTCTTATAAGACAGGTTGTAACATTAAGATAATGTATGTAAATCACTTGGGCAAAATTTAAGTGCTGAAGTAATATTAGCCAAGTAATTATCATCATCAGTAAACAGTTCTCTCCTTTTCCAATCTCTGTTGAAACTGCTAATCGAATTGCATCTTCTTCTGCTTAACGACTTTTAGAGGCTTCCTATTGTTTTCAGAATAAAAATCAAACTCATTATGGCTGATAAGGCCGTGCCTAAGTTGTCCTCTAACTGACTACTCATCTAGCCCCATTGATCATTGCTTCCCCCAACCCTCAATCCTCTGCTACCATGTACATTTCTGGCATACAAACTATGCGCTATTCTCTCAATATGCCAAACTCTCTCACACCTCCTTGTATTGCACATACTGTTCCCTCTGCCCAGAACGCCTTCTTCCCTATTTTCTGCCTGCTGAATCCATGCTCGTTTTTAAGAGCTTAACCAGCTCTTGAGCAAAGGAAACATGTCACCACCATTGTGTATGCAGCCAACCTCCCCTAGCCCCAACCTTGGGATTAAACCAGGGGCTAGACGAGAGCCACCAGGGAGGAAGGGAGAGAAAGTGGGTATAGCATGAGACTTCCTGTTGCAGGAGTGATGTGGCTGGTTATTATGCAGCACTGCCCTTCACCCCAGCCTGCTCTCACCCAATCCTGTCCCCCAACTCACTGCAGACAGAAACAGGGTCAGACGGAAGATTCCAAAGCTCTCCTCTCAAATAGGAAGATCTTCTACCTGAAAGTTTCCCCTTGTCTTAGTCCATTCTCTGTTGCTACAACTGAATACCTGAGACTTGGTCATTTATAAAAAGGAATTTGTTTCTTACAGTTCTGGAGGCTGGAAAGTCCAAGGTTGAGGAGGTACATCTGTTGAGAGCCTTCTTGCTGGTGGGGACCCTCTTCAGAATCCTGAGGCAGTGCAGAATATCACATTGCAAGGGGGCTGGACATGCCAGCTTAGGTCTCTCTTCTTCTTATAAAGCCACCAGTCCCACTCCCATGATAACACATTAATCCACCAGTAGCATTAATCTATTCCTGAAGGCAGATGCTTCGTGACCCGACCTCTTAAAGACCCCATCTCTCAATGCTGCCACATTGGGGATTAAGTTTCAACATGAGTTTTGAAGGGGGCAAACATTCAAACCATAGCACCCCTGAAACAGTCACTGGGGCAACCCATGCCTCTTCTTGAGAGGTATCTAGAACCCTTGATTTTACCGAGGCCTCCAACACTAGACACTGTGGCCTGGTGTCTGGCCCCTCCATGGCTGCTCCAGGCCTAGGAGTCACCAGCAAGGGTAGAGGATGGAGGGTATCAGTCCCATCAGGGAGTCCTCATTTAAGGGTTCTCCCTTCATATTGATGAGCCACACCCATCCACTATCAAGTACACGTGTCTAGTTTTTCTGAAGCCCCACACAAACCACACCCGTTGCCTCTGCTCCAGCCACAACCAACAGGGTACACCTGAAGGCTCACCTTCTCTTCACCCACCTTTACTCATTATCTACCTTGCTCCTGGCCTGCAGAGCCAAGCCAGCCCAGGCATCTGCCCCACTTCAGAACCGGTGGCCACTCCAACCAAGTCCCTCCAGTATCACTGCACTACCTTCCCAGTTCAGAATTTGTGGTTCTGTGGCATCAAATGCAAGCCCAGCCCTGTCCCCAGGCCTTCATCCTGGCCTCCCCCTCCCCTCTTCGCTTCTCCTCACCTACCCTCACCGTCTCCTGTATCCCAACCCACCACATCTCACACTGACACCTAACTCTTGCCTAGTGCCCTCCCAGCCAGCCAGTCCCCTACCCATAAGCAGATGAGGGGAGACTTGGTGACAGAACCTGACATGTAAAATAGGTGCTGTGTTTTCTGTCTTCAGGATTAAGAGGAAAAAAGCAGTGAGCCTTTCAGCGACTTACCTGGTTTGAAAGCTGGCCATGGCGTGTCCTCAGGCTGGCAAGAGTGAAAAAGTCAGACGTATCAAGTGCTGGTGATGATGTAGGGAAAACATGATTCTCACAGACTGCTGTTGGGGGTGTAATTGACACAGCCACATTGAATAGTGGCTTCCACTGAAGCTGAAAATAACATCACCTGGCCACGATCTGGTGCTTTCCCTGGAAGGAGTCTTTCCTACAGACTCCTGCACACGTATGCATAAGGACATATGTGTAAGGATGACATTGCAACATTGCTTTCTGCAGCAGAAAGAAATTGGAAGTAAACTACATGTCCATGAATAGTACAGATTTTTTTTTAATATATATGAAACAAAGCAGTTAAAAGAAATGAACCAAAATGGCCAGTTTGGACACAGGCCTAAAAATCACATTGTTCAGTGAAATAAAGTGAGTTGCAGAATGATATAAATAGCATAATACCATTTATGAAAGTTAAAATACACATAGGGATACTATTATTTCCTATGGATATGTGAAAGGTTTTTATTTTTAGAAGAACAGAATACACCCAACTCATTATAGAGGATACCACTGGGAAGAAAGGAAGGGAATTAGGATTTAGAGAGAGATGGAGACCTGAAATTTATCTGTTGTATCCTGAATTTTGTCATGGGCGATGGAGCACTGTAGTCACATAATATCTGAGCAGTTCAGGACAAATATGATAAATTTTAACATTTTTCAGTGGATATATGAGAGTTGCTATTTTTGACTTGATGCTCTTATGCACACTCTAGATTTTATTTTTAAACGGCCAGAAGGAATTTTCTAATCAGCTATTGAGTGTCCGCTGGGTGCCTGGCCATAGCAAGGGCTGTAATCATGAAAAAGTCTTTTGAAGACAGAAAAGGAGAGGTCCTGATGGGAAGGTTCAGAATGGCGTGCTCCAAGTTCAGTGATGACTAAAACTGTGTTCATTGGCAACCAGGCCACGATTGAGGAAAATCCCCACCCAATGGGAAGCATATTTTCCATGTTAATAGTGATGGAGACTAATCAAAACCAGTTTTAATTCTGAAAGATCCAATAAATAACTTTGATTCAAGCAATTACTTAAAATTGAAATTTGCTAAGTGAAGAGAATGAGTCATTCATTTGCTCAGTGCCACCTGTTACCTGGCAGAGGCAGAGAGTCCTGGGGGTAGAGAGAGGCATAGGAATGGAGATTAGCTGTTGCCTCCACCTTGTTGCATCCATCTGCAAGATGGAGAGGCTGCTCACAGCCCACAGGACACCAGCAGAAGCCATGTCCAGGGTCTCGCTCTGTCACCCAGGCTAGAGTGCAGTGGTATCATCATAGTTCACTGTAACCTCAGACTCCTGAGCTCAAGTGAGCCTCTCAAGTTGGGACTACAAATGCTCACCACCACACCGGTTAATTTTTTACTTTTTGTAGAGATGGGGGTCTTGCTATATTGCCCAGGCTGGCATCCAACTTCTGGCCTTGAGTGATTCTCCCGCCTCGGCCTCCCTAAGCACCAAGATTACAGGCATGGCCACCATATCTGCCCCCAACTGCATTGCCACCACATCTGCCCCCAACTGCATTGCCAAACTCATCTTCCTCTGCACCACGTCACCAAAACTCATCACTTTCAGTCTTGAGTCTCTGCAACCCAGGTTGACTTTACCTTTGCACTGTGTCTTTAATTTTAAAGGATTGCTGAACACATTGGTTTTGATTCCCCACAGAAGACCCTGAGACAATGATCCAAGTACAAGGAGTTCACTTGGGAGATTCAGGAACTACCAGCAGGGAACTGGGAAGGGACATGGTGAAAGGGGAGGCAGCCACAAAGGTGAGCTGTTAAACCACGTGGATGATGCAGTAGGCAGAGCAAAGCCCCCAGAGAGAGCTGTGAATCCCCAAGACCTGTGAATATATTACATTACACGGCAAAGGGGAACTAAGACTGAAGATGAAATGAAGGTTGCTAATCAGCTGATCTCGAGATGGGGAAATTATCCTGCATTATACAGATAGGACCAAGCTAATTACAAGGCTCCTTCTATGTGGAAGAAGAAGAATTCCAGTGCTGTGATGTGAGAAAGACTCAATGGCCATTGCTGGCTTTGAAGATGGAAGTAGAGGCCCCAAGCCAAGGAATGAAGGCAGCCTCAAAAGCTAAAGAAGGCAAGGAAATGGATTCTGCCCTGGAGCCTCCCAAAAGACCTATTTCAGGGCCGGGCGCCGTGGCTCACACCAGTAATCCCAGCATACTGGGAGGCCAACGAGGGCAGCTCACTTGAGGCCAGGAGTTGGAGACCAGCCTGGCCAACATGGCAAAACACTGTCTCTACCAAAAATACAAAAATTAGCTGGATGTGGTGGTGTGTGCCTATAATCCCAGCTTCTTGGGAGGCTGAGGCAAAAGAATCACTTGAACCAGGAAGCAGGTGTTGCAGTGAACTGAGATCACGCCACTGCACTCCAGTCAGTCTGGGTGACAGAGCAAGACTGTCTCAAAAAAAAAAAAAAAAAAAAAGCCTATTTTAAGCCTATTTTAGACTTCTGACGTCAACAACTTCAAGGTAGTAAATTTGTGTTGTTTTGAGTCACTATGTTTGTCATAATATGTTACAGCAGCTACAGAAAACTAATACAGATGATTTCAGGAAACTCTGGAAATGGTACAAAACCTACCTCAGAATTACGGCATTATTGAAGAGAGGGAACTGAGGAATTTATACACCACAGTCACTGGTTGGGGACGCTCCCCTGTAAGGCTGGGAAAGGTGATAAGGGGGCCTTCCATGGTTCCAGAAAAGCCATCAGGATCAGGGATGCAGTTGCCATCGGAAGTCAGCAAGAGCTCACCACACAGCAGGGTCTGTGGGTGTGGCCCTTTCCTGACGGCAGGAAATCCGTTGTCGAAAATCTGCTCTGTCTCAGGCACCATGCTAAGTCCTCCTCTACACACTGTTTCACATGAGCCTCACAGTGACTTCTGCGCCCAAGTAGGAGTACCTCCATTTTTACCAGGTGACTAAAGGCCCAGAGAGATGCAGTGACTCCCCAAAGTCACACAGCTTGCAAGGGGCAGAGCCAGGGTTGGAGCCAGGACCACCTGATCCTGGAGGCTGTCCACTTTCCACTATACCATGACAAAGATGTTCATTTGGGGGTGTCTTGATGTTTGCTAGCCCTCAGGTCAGACACATAATGCAGTTCAGAGGTCTCCAGAGGATGCCACACCAAGCTATGCTACAAAGAAACAGACAGAAAGTGCTGCTGACTCTCCCTGGGAGCAACTCACAGGGGCACCCGGCAGAGATCAGAAGTCCCCAGTTACTGGCTCCAGAAACGAACCCACACAGCCAGTGGTGGCTCCAAGTACCCCGCTTCCCTCTTTTGCTCAGCCCCTGGCACCACTCCCAGATTCCCACCAGGAGAAAAGGATGGGAAACAGCCCAGTCCTGAGCAGGAGCTGACTGCATGGAAATGTGGATCAATAATGAATGAATCGCCCTCTCCAGAAAGCTCCAACTTCATCTCCCTGGATCTCGCCAGAAATCCCAGTGTGTGGTTCTGCCTCTCCTCGCTGGCTACGGGGTCCCCAGGGGCTGGGAGGGTGGGGCTCCAAGCTCCATGGGGATCCCAGGTCAGGGTGGGAGAGAACTGCAGGAGGGAGAATTTGCTCATTCCTAAAATGAAGGCGGTCATCACACACACCTCACAGCAGATCGCAGTGAAGATGAGACAGGAGCGATGCACCAAACGCAGCATGGAGCACATTTTAGACCCTCGGTAAATGTCTGTGATGCTCATTAGCACGCAAACGGAGACTGAGAGACCTTCTCCTGAGGTTTGGGTCCTGACTCCCCATTTGGCAACTGTTGAATTTCGAATCTGCTGAGATGTGTGAAGGAAAGAGCAGGGCTGCAAGTCAGGGTTCTGGGCTTTAACTCTGGCTCTGCCCTGCACCCCCTGTGACACTGGGCGTGTTATTCTAACCCTCTGTCCCTCATTTCTTCATCTGTAAATCAGGCATGATCAGCACCTCCCACAGCACTGTGGAGAGGGTGCAGGCACTGCATGTGCAAAGCCCAGTGTGATGCTAATGGGCAGGCAAAGCTGGCACATGTCCATCACCCTCCCTTCTACCAGGTGCCACAAACTTGCCAGGCTCTGCCCTGGCTGGGTGGGGAAAGGATGACCCCAGTGGAGGGTCTCCAAGTTGGATAACAGGTGGCCCTTCCTCTGCCCCCACTGCTGGTCAGCCAGGTATGGCAGTAGAGAGAGGAGGCTCACCTTCAGCTGCAGAGTCAAGGGCATGTGTTGGGAAGAGCCCCACTCCCCATGTTTCTGCCCTCTACTCACCTCCATGCCCTCACAGTCACTCTGCCAGGGAAGGAGGGCACAGACATCTGAGCGATCAACCCTGAGATGTTGCCAGCAGAAGGGTCACTCTGTGATATGGTTTGGCTCTGCATTCCCACCCAAATCTCATGTCAAATTGTAGTTTCCAGCTGGGCATGGTGGCTCACGCCTGTAATCCCTGCACTTTGGGAAGCCAAGGCAGGAGGACCACTTGAAGTCAGGAGTTCAAGACCCGCCTAGCCAACATGGTGAAACTCCATCTCTACTAAAAATACAAAAAATTAGCCTGGCATGATTGCACACACCTGCAATCTCAGCTGCTTGGAAGGCTAAGGCGTGAGAATCACTTGAACTCAGGAGGCGGAGGTTGCAGTGAGATTGCACCACTGCACTCCAGCATAAGTGACAGAGCGAGACTCCATCTCAAAAAAAAAAAAAAAAAAAAAAAAAAAAAACTTGTAATTCCCAGTGTTGGGGTAGAGACCTGATGGGAGGTGATCGGATCACAAGGAGTGGATTTTCCCCTTGCTGTTCTTGTGATAGTGAGTGAATTCTCATGGGATCTGGTTGTTTAAAAGTGTGTAACACTTCCCCCTTCTCTCTCTCTCTCCCCCGCTCCACCATCTGAGGAAAGTGCTTGCTTCCCCTTCACCCTTCTGCCATGGCTGTAAGTGTCCGGAGGCCTCCCCAGTCATGCCTCCTGTACAGCCTGCAGAACTGTGAGCCAATTAAACCTCTTTCCTTATAAACTACCCAGTCTCAGGTAGTTCTTTATAGCCACACGAGAACGGACTAATACACTCTGTGTCATACAAGGCTCACTCTCCTGTGCTCCCTATGTCCAGGCGTGAATGATAAGAGGCGGGTTGGCCATACTCATTCATGTGGCTCTTGGGGCCCGTTCCTCAGATGTGGCCATCCTGGATTCATCAATGGGATGTAGGAAGCTTCCTTTAGGCCTGGCAGCCATGCTGCCTCCCAAATCCAGCCTGTACCAGATGCCCGTCCCATGCCTGCCCAAGCCTGTCTAACTTCCCTTTGGTTACTGTTTCTTGTGTGTATTCCTTTCTCAGGCAAAATCCCAGGACTCTGGGGACTCCTACTAGTGGTGGTCTTGAGGAAGGGCTCAGCCTGCGCCCCAGGCTGCAATGGAAATGCACCCCAGGCCCTGCAGGAACGAGGGCAGGGATGGAGAGCCTCGTGTAGAATGTTCATTGCCGCTGCCTGGTCCCGGGAGATGTACCCTGAAAAGGAGGGAGGCCAGTGGGGCTGGGCAAAGCTGACTGCAATGTGGTGGTGCTGAAGGCTTCAGCTGATCCCAAGAGAGCTCTGTAGCCAAGCTGATCCCTCAGAGTTGTCTGAAATTGAGGACATGGGGCCCAAGCCTTCGTAACTGCCCTACTCCATCAGCCAGTCATCGGCTATGAGAAAGGACTTCACCTTGGGTGAGGCCGTTTTCTTCATCCAAGGTCTATTTCCAGTGAAGGATGAAGGTATTCCCAGCAGCTGGGGAATGGGTGCTAAGGCCTCGAAGATGGGGTCTATGCAGAAATCACAACATTCACTCCCGCGGGGAGACCCTGCTGGCCAAGGCAGGCAGGGGAGGGAGCCTGGGTGCGGGGGCGTCACCTTGTCACCTCCAGTTCCAGCCGACGGACCCACTGCCCTCCATGCCTTTTCAGAATCCCACAGGGCATTCTCTCCTCATCCTCAGGCTCCTGGTGATCCGAGTGAGCCAGCCTGTCCCCTGCAGAGAAGCTAAAAGAGACATCAAAGCTGCAGCCTCTCGCTTTCAAGCAGCTTTGAAACACGTTTCTGAAATGGCTGTGCCCATGAAGATTAAAAGTCCTCCTTTTGATAAATCCGAGGGTCTTGAGCATCAGAAACAGAGTGGGTGGGCTCAGAAATATAGAAAAATGGAGTGCTTTTGTGCAGCGGGTGGTGGAATAGAAAGGCCAGAAACAGGGACACATAGAGTAAAAATACGTGATGAAGCTAAGCAGTAAAATCTTAGTTCCAGGGTCTCTAAAGTAGCAATGGGTGTGTGCAGGTCTCCCAGCAGGGGTCTGGGAAGTGAACAGATTGTCAGGAGGAAATAAAAGGCCTTCAGTGATTCGCTTAATCACTGATTCATGCAGAAGTGATGAATGAGCACCTACTAAGTGGCAGACACTGTCAGCGTCCAGAGTACAGAGGAAAAAGGAAAGACTTGCTCCCGCCCCTGCCCCTGCCCCTGAGTTACTGACAGCCTAGCCGGGGAGCCAGTTTGTCTAGTGTGAAATGTGCTAAGAAGGGGAGGCACAGGGACCATGGGACCCAGAGGGAAATCAGGGAGGACTTCCTGGAGGAAGCAAAGCCTGAACAGAGCCCCAAAGGATGAGAAGAAGTGAATCAAGCAAAGGGGAGTGGGGAGAGGAGAACATGAGTGAGGTGAGAGGGAAGAGAGGTTTGGAAGGGGAGTGAAGAGAGGTGAGGCCTAGGGGTGGAGCATGATCAGATCACACAAGACTTTGAAGACCATCCTGAACTATATCAGGATGGCAGTGTGGAGCCATGGAAGGGTCTTGGGTGTGGGGCATGATAGGAGCCCATCTGTGGATTAGGACAATGAGCAGCCCCACCAGCCATTAAAGACTCACATTTTAAATCTTCTGGGTCTCCTAACCCATAGCCCTGACCTAAGATTGGATAGGGCTGGACTGGTTGGGACAGAAAAGAACTTCAGGAGAGTCAGGGCCCAAGCCCCTTGGTTTGGTCCAAGGCCCCTACATGACTTTGCCCTTATCTGCAAATATCTGATTCAGAACATGTCCTGCTCCAGAACCACAGAAATCCTTGCATCCCGCACCATACTGAGCAGCCTCACTCCTCCCAGCTTTTGCTCAGGCCATTTCAGGTCCCTGGGATGCCCGCTCCGCTGTCCACTTCACCTGGCTGACTCCCACCTGTCTTTAACCACCTCTGCCACCCTCCATCCCCAGGCTGTTCCAGTGCATCCTCTCAGACTCCCCCGGGCCCAGCACTTCCCTAGTCACAGTTCCATTGTCGTAATCACCTACTTATATGTCTGTCTATTCCCGTAAAAGCTGGGCTCCTGAAGGACAGGAACCTCTTCAATGCAGACTCCCCAAAGCATACCAAGCTTAGTGCCGTCCATGCCCTACAGCCCTGAAAAACCAGGACTCCTCAAAGATCATCTTACCCAGATCTGCTGTGGTCTGAAGGACCCGCATAGTGCATGTGTTGAAAGTTAATCACCAATATGGTAACATTAAGAGGTGGAGCCTGTAGGAGGGAATTAAGCCATGAGGGCAGAGTTCTCATGAATGGCACCAGTGGCATTATAAAAAAGGCTTCAGAGAGCTTCCTCCCTTTCCACCTCTTTGACCCTTCCACTGTATAGGAGGGGACAGCATTCATGCCCTCTGGAGGATGCAGCAACGGGGCACCAGGTTGGAAGCAGAGACCGAGGCCTCGCCAAACACCTGATCTGCAGATGCCTTGACTTTCGGCCCCCAGCCTCCAGAACTGTGAGAAAATAGAGTTCTGCTGCTTATAACTTACCCAGTCCAAGGCATTTTGTTACAGCAGTACAGACGAAGAAAACAAGACCCCCACCTTCCAAGCAAGAAGAAATGGGACCAACATGTGCAAGGCTCCTAGTGGTACCAGGCCTTTTGCAAACCTCCTCTCTGTTCATCCTCAAATATCTCTGCCTGGCAAGTATCATGAGTCCTGCTCCGGATGCTCAGGGGGCAGCTACCTGTCCAGGGCCGCAGAGCCAGCCAAGAGCAAAGCTGGGATTCGATCTCGACCTTTTCCAAGACTCCTCCCTTAGAATTTTCCAACCCAGTTTTCCACGTTCTCCATGGAATGACAGGGAACATGGCTATCAAAATGGTTTTCTTATGTCTGAGAACCAGAGCCTGCTGGTGTGTAATCTCAAGCCCCAACATAGACATAGTCATATATCCTAGGCACATGGCCTCCTGGAAGAGGGCTGCTGATCATTTAATGAACTGATCCAGGGAGAACGAGGAAAAGCATCCCCGGGGCCACCACCGTGCTGTCTTTCAACCTCACACGTGCCAGCTTCCCTCGTGGCTCCAAGCCCCATGCCGTCCCAGCAAACACAACTTAGCCTCCTCACAAATACATTCCCTGGCTCCACCTGACCTTGGGTTCACTGATTCAACACCGTAACAATACTTCCTGGAGGCGAGGAAAGTGCATTGAAGCAGCAGATGGTTCTGCAGTATCTGCAGGAACCTGGGGTGGACCGGCGCCCCCTTGACTGCGCAGTCCAGGAAGTCGGGCACCCTTGACTCTCACAGCATCTGCCACTGCTCCATTGGGCCAGCTGAGACATTGCCCCTTTTATAACATTCTCATCATGCCTGGAAAGCACCGGGTTATGACAAGAGGGCAGCATAAGGAGGCTGATCAAGAAGGGGAGATGAGAGGATCAGAGCAGGCTGACAGTGACCTGTGCTGTTCAAATTAGTGGCTTTGATTGGGAAGCGAATCTTCTGATCATACATACACACGGCAGCCTGAGAGAAGCCTCGCATCTTCACATTTAAACTCCAGAAGCTGCAAAGCACTGTATGTTTTTACTTAAAACATGTGACAGGCAAGACCTTTCTGAATGTTAGGATCGGAGAAGGGAGGATAAGCCTGGTCCACGAAGGGCGGTCAGATGCAAGAAACAAGTGTCGTGATGTGAACAGCGCCTTACCTTGTTGATCTTATTTATATTTTATTATGACTTTATTGAATGTTTTCTTGCAGGTTGCCTCAAATCCTTTAGGGAGCAAAGCAATGCAAAATAAGTAAATGCTTTGAATTAAAAGCACCGGAGCGACAGCATTCCAAGGACAGAAGTGAGTGTTCAGGAAATCGGAGGGGGCTTTGCACAGAGACCCCAGCAATACCATGCGGCAGCGGCAGCTCCGGTCTAGGCATGGCTAATCTTGCTTAACGCCCACCAGGCACCTTTCTGCACTCCATCCATCACCTGGGCAGGCCAGCGCTCCCGGGGACCATCTCCTTCTTCAGTTCCCCCACGAGCCTAGCCCTGTGCTGTAGGGAAGGGCCAGGGAAACGGAGAGGAGTGAGTGTTTCAGGGCTCTGGAGTCAGACCACCCGTATTCAAATCCTTATTCTATTTCTTCCTGCTGTGTGACCAATAAGGATGCCTCATTATTTCTTGTGCCTGAAATGGGGTCAATGCAGCATCTGCCTCCCAGGGTAGTTTTGAGCTCAAGGATGGGAAGCACTGAGCTTCATGCATAAGAAGAGCTCCACAAGTATCAGTTCTAAGCCCAAGGCCTGGTCCCCAGGAGTCTGCCCCGACACTGGGGAGGCAGGACTGATGCTATGTGGGAACTCAGATGATACAGGGCCACTGGGTGCACGTGTGGTCTGGACTGTGGATTCCGTAGTATCTCAGAGCAGGGAAGGGTCGGAAGGTCTCAGGAAGTCTTCGCAGGGGAGGAAGGACATGGAGTATCTCAGAGAGTGAACAGGACAAAAGGTGGCGCTCCAGGAATGGGGAGCAGCCTGCACAGAGGCTTGGAGAGGAGAATCGCTGGGGAGTGGGGAGACCTGTAAGGAATCTGCAGGCTGCGGTGGACGGGCTGTCAGTGGCTGCCCACGGGAAGGGGGAAAGACCAGCTCCGCGGGGGTACGCTAGCTCCTGGCAGGGTCACAGGGCCCAGAAAATGTGCCCAAACCTGTGTCCTGGGTGTCTGGTTTCTCCCGCCTGAATATGGAAAAGCTAAGCAAACAGGCCAACAAGATTAATCTGCACAGACAGATGCCTCAAAGCGACGTGTGTGTGTGTGACCTGAATGATATGTAAATACTTGAAACAAGTGAACAAGAGAAGAATTCTTTGGCTGATCCAAGTGACAGGGTCCTGCAATTTCTGCCTTTCGCTTGTGTTTAAAGAACTGAAATCGGCCTATGCCAGAGAAGAAGGAACTCCTGGTTTTAGCAAAGGCCACAATACTAGTACCCAGTATACCATCAATAAATTCAGGAAGGAAGGAAAGAAGGAAGGAAGGAAGGAAGGAAGGAAGGAAGGAAGGAAGGAAGGAAGGAAGGAAGGAAGGAAGGAAGGAAGGAAGGAAGGAAGGAAGGAAGGGAGGGAAGGGAAGGGAAGGAGGGAGGGAGGGAGGGAGGGAGGAAGGGGGAGGGAGGGAAGGAGGGAGGAAGGGGGAGGGAGGGAGGGAGGGGGGAGGGAGGGAGGGAGTGAGGGAAGGGGAGGGAGGGAGGGAGGGAGGGAGGGAGGAAGAGAGGGAGGTAGGGAGGAAGGAAGAGAGGGAGGGAGGGAGGGAGGAAGAGAGGGAGGTAGGGAGGAAGGAAGAGAAGGAAGGAGGGAGGAAGGAAGAGAGGGAAGGAGGGAGGAGGGAGGGAGGGAGGGAGGGAGGGAGGGAGGGAGGGAAAAGCTCTTTAATATTTTTCAAGCACACTCCTCTTGCCTGCAAGTTGGAGAATAGCTGTAATTCTCATCAGCTGAAGCTGTTCTCACTGGTGTGTTAATATTGAACTTCAGTAGAAAATGTGGCCTTCCAGTCTAGGAATCTCCAAAGATAACATTGCCAGGACCTTATTAGGAACATTTGAAACACTGAATTAAATCTTGAAATAAGGGGAACTGGAGTGGCAGAGCACGGTGGGAAAGCTCTCCAACCCAAAGGAGAAACCCCGCACAGAGCCCCTGGCTTCCTGCCCAGGCCTAGCGAGCGGGACGGACTCTCCTCCCTCGGCCTACAGGTAGTACGCTGGGTTCCCAGGCCCAGCCTGACCATTCCTCAGGGATCCTGCTTCCTCCCACCCTCTATCCCCAGGAGCCATGCTCCCTGTCTCTGCAGGGCGGAGTAAAGACTGCATGTCTCATTCTGCAGGCCCCATCCACCCCTGCTGCAAAAGAACACTTCTGACAATGCACAATCCTCAGGCATCTACTGTGGGCCTGCCCCTGTGCTAAACACTTTGCACTCATTACCTCCTCTGCTCCACATGACGACCCTCCTGAGAAGGTATTATTAGCCCTGTTTACAGATGGGGAAACTGAGGTGCAGAGAAGCCCAAGGTCATATCGCTGGAAGAGTCAGAGCAGGACCTCCCACGCCTGTGCTCTCAAACCCCCCTTGTACAAGCATCAGGATTTTTGCTATATTCACAGTAGACCTGTGGTATTGTTTACTTAATGTTTTTATTTAAACAAACTGCCTTTATTTATTTATTTTATTATTATTATTTTGTTTTTGAAATGGAGTCTCCCTCTGTCGCCCAGGCCGGAGTGCAGTGACATGATCTCGGCTCACTGCAGGCTCCACCTCCCGGGTTCATGCCATTCTCCTGCCTCAGTCTCCCGAGTAGCTGGGACTACAGGTGCCCGCCACCACACCTGGCTAATTTTTTTTTTTAATGCATTTTTAGTAGAGACGGGGTTTCACCATGTTAGCCAGGATGGTCTTGATCTCCTGATCTTGTGGTCCGCCCGCCTCGGCCTCCCAAAGTGCTGGGATTATAGGCGTGAGCCACGGTGCCTGGCCCAGACTCCCTTTATTTTTTGACTTAAATGCATTTATTTAAATGAGACAGTATATCACTATGGAATGTGTTAAAATAGTATCGTTTATCAAAAGTAAGCCGGAAAGAAAACAGCGAGCACAAGTTGCCAGTGAACACTGTCGCCTGCCGAAGGCGCACCCCAGTCCTGCTCACTCTGCTCTGCATTCAAAAGGGAGTAAGAACCAGAGGGCTCCATGGCACCGAACCCCTCCTTCACAGATTGGCAGAGCACGGTGGCTCACGCCTGTCATCCCAGCACTGTGGGAGGCCAAGGCAAGCGGATCACCTGAGGCCAGGAGTTTGGGACCAGGCTGGCCAACATGGGGAAACCCCATTCTACTAAAAATACAAAAAAATAAAATAAAATAAAAAATAAAGCCGGGTATGGTGGTGAGTGCCTGTAATCCCAGCTACTCCGGAGGCTGAGGCAGGAGGGTTACCTGAACCTGGGAGGCAGAGGCTGAAGTGAGCCAAGATCACGCCATTGCACTCCAGACTAGGCAGCAAGAGTAAAACTCTGTCTCAAAAAAAAAAAAAAGACAGGATTGATGGAGATGCCAGAGGGATCTCTTTCTCACCTTTGACCCAGCACTGTAAGCACCGTGCCTAGACTCCTAATAGCATCCCCCCAGGACCCATCCACCTAGAGTGCCATTTGGCCACCAGTGGAAAATGTTTCTCCATCCTGTCACGGAATTCCAGGGTTCAATGCCATGTGTCTACTGCCCAGGCCCTGTGGCCAAGCACTTGATGGTCAGGCTCTCCCTCAAAGTGACCCCAAGTTCCAAGACCACAACTAGTGTCCACCTAAATATCATCACACCCTGAGTCCCCACACATCTGAATGGCACCACTGTCAGCAAAGGGGCCCACACTGGAAAGAAGGAAGCTGTTTCTACCTCTCCCTTCACCCCAGCATCTGCTGATGTTCCCTGAAAAGTGCCAGGCTGTGAGCCAGTTGTGCAGGAATCAGGCATCTCCACCATCCCTGCTCTGATGGAGTTCTCAGTTCAATGACAAATACGGCAGTGCACTCCAGACAGCTCTAACTGGGCTACAACAAAGGTTTGGAAGACAGACAAGGAAATTATTGTTTAGCTTACAGGGAAAGGGATTGGAGAGGTTCACAAAGGAGGTGGCGCTTACCTAGAGGTTAAGAAAGCCTCTCTCCCAAGACAGGAGGATCACTTGAAGCCAGGAGTTCAAGACCAGTCTGGGCAACATGATGAGACCCCCATCTCTATAAAATAATTAAAACTAAAATAAGCCAGGCATGGTAGCTTTTGCCTGGAGTCCCAGCTACTCAGGAGGCTGAGATGGGAGGATCACTTGAGCCAAGGAGTTCCAGGCTGCAGTGAGCCGTGATTGCACCACTGTACTCCAGCCTAGGTGACAGAGAAAGATCCTGTCTCTGAATAAAAAAGGAAAGAAAAGAAAGCCTCTCTCTTCCGTCCCCTGGTGACTCTTGATACAGGGCCATGGATCACTTAGTATGCCTGGCCCCATTTTACAAATGAGGCAATAGAGAGCCGTCACGTTTCAGTAACACAGCGTCACACTGCCCCCCAGATGGAGCTGAGGCTGAAAGTCAGTCGCCAAATCTGTTTTCTTTCCCAATATTCCCCTGTTTCTCAAATGGGCACTCAGCAAATGTTCAAGGACTTGAATCAAATTCCTACATCTCCAAACTGAGTGAAAAGCACTTGAATGCAGGAGCCATTTCTTGTGCTTCTTTCTCCCCCATCAGCCTCCAGTTCCCCCAATGCCATGCCCACAGCACTGAGTGTACAGTTCCCTGAAGATCAGAGTTGTTCAAGAAAATGAAGGTGTAGGAAGTGTTAAGAGCAGGATAAAGAAGAGGAAGAAGAGAAGGATGCCACAGAATATAGCCCTCGGCTGGCCAGGACCTGGGGCAGGGGTTACAGGTGGGCATGGGAACTCCTCTAGGTTTCCTGGAAATGGTCATTTTAAAGTCACTTGTGGGCCGGGCGCGGTGGCTTACACCTGTATTCCCAGCATTTTGGGAGGCCAAGGCGGATGGATCACATGAGGCCAGGAGTTTAAGACCAGCCTGGCCAACATGGCGAAACCTCATCTCTACCAAAAATACAAAAACTAGCTGGGCGCGGTGGCGCACGCCTATAATCCCAGTTACTTGGAAGGCTGAGGCACCAGAATGGCTTGAACCCAGGAGGAGGATGTTGCAATGAGCCAAGGTCACACCACTGCACTCCAGACTGGGCGATAGAGTGAGACTCTGTCTCAAATTTAAAAAAATAGTAACAACACTAAAGTCGGTTGTGTACCATCTGACTGTGGCCAGGTGCAGTGGTTCGCCCCTGTAATCCCACCACTTTGGGAGGCCGAGGCTGAAGCATTGCTTGAACGTAGGAGTTTGAGACCAGCCTGGGCAACATGGTGAGACCCTCATCTCCACAAAAATATTAAAAAATTATCCGAGCATGGTGGTGTGTGCCTATAGTCCCAGCTACTCAGGAGGCTGAGGCAGGAGTATCGCTTGAGCCCAAGATTTTAAGGCTGCAACAAGCTATGATTGCACCACTGCACTCCAGCCAGAGTGACAAAGTGAGATCCCCTTCTCAAAAAAAGAAAAAAAATTAACTGTGCTTTAAGAACTAGATTGGGGCTTCTTCAATACTATCCACCTCTACCAGGCCAGTAGCCAGTCACTGGGTTCCCGTTTCAGCACCTCTTTCAGAATCTGGGAGGGGAAAGTCACTGATGCAGAACAATCCTCTTCAGTTTCACGCTGTGGGAGAGAAGCCCTTTGCTGAGAACCTTGGTTCCCCCTAGTGGCCATCAAGGGCAGTAGCACCGGCCAGGATGGAGAGTCATTTCTCCAAAGCAGGAAGAGAGGCCTCAGGCCAGAGAAGGATAAAGAAGGTCAAGTCCATTCAGCCAGGACCTCTGGGCACCGCTCCTGGACCAGTCCCCAGCCTGAGACAGCCCACGGCAGGCAGTGATGGAGGGAGGGTCTGTAAGACACCCATGGAAAATTCATTAACTCAGAATCTGAGTGTTTATGAATGACCTTTTCCCCCAAAGAACTTTGATAACCAACACTTTCAGTATGATCTGGAAGCTGCAAATTAACAACACTGCTATTGATACAAGATGGGCTTTAAAAGTGCTCCTGATAAGTTTTCTCTCCATTTTCCTGTATCCAAACAATTGATAGCTTTTAATAGCCATCATTGAACCAATAGCAACCGCTTATTAAGGCATTTAACAGCATTTGCCATCTCCTTTTGCCTTGGAGGTAAGAGGGAAGGTTGTCTGGTTTTTAGAAACAGTGTTTTGTGTTTTTTTGTTGTGTTTTGTTTTTTTGAGACAGTCTTGCTCTGTCTCCAGGCTGGAGTGCAGTGGCGCAACCTCTGCCTCCCGGGTTCAAGCCATTCTCCTGCCTCAGCCTCCCTAATAGATGGGATTACAGGCACACTCAACCACACCCAGATAATTTTTGTATTTTTAGCAGAGATGGGGTTTCACTATGTTCACCAGGATGGTCTCGATCTCTTGACCTTGTGGTCCGCCCACCTTGGCCTCCCAAAGTGCTGGGATTACAGGCGTGAGCCACCGCAGTGTTTTGGGAGGCAATTTTGGTACTGCTATTCAAGGACCTGAGTCTCCCTTGAATTTCCCCCAAGTCCCTGCAGGCAGGAAGGTAAATATAGTCAGGACCCTGCCCCATTCTCTCTGCCAGAGCCAGGCCCACTCCTTCCTGGTTGAGGAGCTCCCTGGGCAGCCCAGTGAGCCCTGGGCTCAGTGAATTGTGCAGGACTGGGGCAGGGAACATCTCCATGGCAGTGGTGCAGAGTGAACCACCCACAAAACAGCTCCTTGGGGAGAAATTGCCTTTGGAGTTTCAGCTCCTTAACTGCCTGTGCACAGCCCAGAAAACCTGCCAAAGGGTGATCTTCATTGAACTAGAGCAGCAACAGGAAGGCCTTTGCTGAGGAGGCACAAATAACCCTCACCAAGGCCCTTCTCAGGACCCTGCTGCTGCTGCTGCTGCTGCTGCTGCTGCTGCTGCTGCTGCTGCAGATTGAGGCAAGAGGCGCCCGGGCACTGGTGATGTGTTTTCCTGGGAAATATCTCCCACATCTGTACCTTGCACTAACTGGGGGCCCAACAGCTGGGCTGCTTCCAGGGGCAAGGCCAGGCCAGCAGTAGCAATAAGAAGCTTTAGAGGTGATTCAGTACATGGCCCATAATCCCGAGTTCATGGGACATGATTGCATGCCAAGCACTTTCTTTACACGCATTGTGGCATTGAAGCCCCCCAAAACTCCAGTGACAGAGGCTTTTAGGAACCCTATGTGAGAGATGAGGAGACTGTGGCATGGAGACATTAAGGAATTTATTCGAAGAGTGAAGTTGCAGAGGCAGAAGCAAACCTACATCTATCTGACCACACATAACTCCCAGGTGCCAAAGAGGCAGTGTCCACTCTTCTACCTCCAATCTCACCAGCGTTGCCCCTGGTTCATCCCAAAGCCACTCACCACAGCCAATACACAACCACATCTGTTCCATCAGACATGGGTCCCACTTGTTGCCATCTGAAGGGCACAACGTCTCTCTCCATGAAGCTCACCAGTTTGCCCCGTGCAGATGGTGATCGTGATCATGACTATCACTGTGTTCTTACTCATGACTGGTAATCTCTCAGCAGCTGCCCTGAGTGAGGGAGGAGATGCAGACAGCCCCTCTTTGCCACACCCTCCGCCTGCCTTGGGTAAGGCCCAGACCAGCTACTACTGGAAGAGCACCCAACAGGCCTCATTCTAAAGAAGCCCATCCTCATCCACCCGCTTAACAACTGCCACAGGTGGGTTCTGAGCACTTAATACCATGCCCTCCCCATCCTCAAGTCCTCCTAAAGCTCCTCTTGCTTTCAGGATAAAACCCAAGTTTCTGACCCAACATACCGGGCAGTGGCCGGATCTCAGCTCACTGCAAGCTCCACCTCCCGGGTTTACGCCCTTCTCCTGCCTCAGCCTCCCAAGTAGCTGGGACTACAGGCGCCCGCCACCTCGCCCGGCTAAGTTTTTGTATTTTTTTTAGTAGAGACGGGGTTTCACCGTGTTAGCCAGATGGTCTTGATCTTCTGACCTCGTGATCCGCCCGTCTCGGCCTCCCAAAGTGCTGGGATTACAGGCTTGAGCCACCGCGCCCGGCCTTATACCAGGCGTCTTATGATCTCACCTTCTCAGCCTCTCCATGCTCACCTCCACCCTGCACCCCTCCACCCACTAGTCATGCCGGCCAATGTGCCCTTCCCTGCGACACTGTCCACTGTCGCCACTCCAGACGTTTACACGCAGGCTTTCCTCTCTTTACAAGGCACTTCCTTTCCGTGAAGCTGTCTGCTGGGAAAAAGCTATTCAGCTTGCAGACTCTGGCGCAGGGGTTGTTGCCCTGAGAAGGCTTCTGCGGGGTCCCCTCCCCACTAATCTCCAGGCACAGAAGAGGGTTCTCTTCTCCCGGCCACTGTCCTCGACACCTAGTGCATCCATCTCTGTACATTGCTCTCACCTCTGTATTCTCAACACTGGTGTGCATGTGTTTCCCCTGGTCTGTGAGCTCCTGGAAAGCAGGGCAGTGCTTGAGCAAGTGCTATATTCTGGGACCCTAATCTGGCCTGGACAGTGATTGACACTAAAAGAATTGTGTTGATTGAGTGAGCAGAAGGGGGCATTGCAGTGGTCCAAGAAAGGAAGATGTGGGGAGGGTCTGCATGAAGTCAGTGGCGCTGGAGGTGGCAACAGAGAGATGCCCATTGGAATTGTTTCCTTGAGTTCGGCATTCTAAGGAGTGTGGTGCCAGAGGCCTGTGTGAAGCTGGATGCTCAAGGATGAGTGACACATGGGAGGGTGGATGGATGGAGAGGAGAGGACATCCACTCCACTTAGAGACAGTGATCTGGGGAGACCTTGGCAGCAGAGGGAAGGACAAAGAACATGAGTCCCTTCCGAGGTCCAGCTGTATTCTTGGCATCATGCGGGCCAGTTACAGTCTCTCATTTCATACCCCCAGGAATCATCGATAACCAGAACTCAGGGGGCTGCAGTCAACTTCTGCTCAGCACTGACACTGTTAAGAAAAATCCATAAACAATCTGCAGACTAGGGAGAAAATTGTCATATCTAGAATATATAAAGAACCCCTACAAATCAATAATAAAAAGACAACCAACCCAATATTTTAAGTGGGAAAAGATTGGAACAGACACATCACAAAAGCAAATATATGAATGACCTAGAATTATGTGAAAAATAAGCTCAAATCATTAGTCATCACAGAAATGCACAATAAAAGCAAAATGAGATACTACTACTCATACCCCAGAGTGGCTAAAATAAAAAAGACTAACACCAAAGCTTGGTAAGGATGTGGAGCAATTAGAACTCTCCATATTGCTAGTGGGAGTGTAAAATGGTGCACCACTTCAGAAAATGTTTGGCAATTATAAAGTTAAACATACAGCCACCTGTAACCCAACAATTCCACCCCAATTATCAACCCAAGAGTAATGAAGACATTTGCCCACACAGAGCATTTAGAGAAGCTTATTCATTAGAGCCCAACACTGCAAACAACCAAGAGTCCATCAGTAAGTGAAGGGAAAACAAAGTGTGTGGCCTATCTATGCAATGGAAAACTACTCAGCAATGAAAGGAATGAACTATTGATACATGCGACAATATGGATGAACCTCAAAAACATTGTTCAGAGTGAAAGAAACAGTATGTATTGTTCTATACATAATTCCAATATATAATACTATTTATACAAAAATTAAAGAACAGAGCTTACAGGCTGGGCGCAGTGAGATTTATGTCTGTAATCTCAGCACTTGGGGAGGCTGAAGTGGGAGGATCACTTGAGCTCAGGAGTTCGAGACCAGCCTGGGCAACATGGTGAGACTCTGTCTCTACAAAAAGTAGTTAGGCATGGTGGCACATGCCTGTGGTCCCAGCTACTCGGGAGGCTGAACACGGGGGATCACTTGAGCCCAGGAGGTTGAGGCTGCAGTGAGCCATGTTCATGCCACTGCACTCCAGCCTGAACAACAGAGCAAGACCCTGTCTCAAAAAAAAAAACAAAACAAAACTAGTTTACGTATTGGTGATGGAAATCAGAACAACATTCCACTCCACGTGTGCAGTAGGAAGTGACTGAGAAGAGCCATGAGGAATTATGGAGGTACTCTGTATCTTGCTCAGAGGACTGGTTACGTGGGGGGATGCATTGGTCAACAGTCATTGAACTTGAACACCTAAGATCTGTGTATCTTGCTATATTCTATCCCTCAATAAAAATGTTTTAAAAGATCATACAGTCAGACCATCTGGGTTCAAATCCTAGCGACCTCTTACCAGTTTTGTGACCCTGATCATCTGAGACTCCATTTCCTTGTCTATAAAATGGGAATACTAATAGTTCTTACCTGGCTGTGCCACAGCTATTAAGTGAGATAGTTAATGTGTGCTAAGAGCGGCTCAGCAGCCTGAGAATTGGCAAAGCATGCAATAAATGTTGATTGAGTAAAATTAGCTTCCCCATGGTCCTGCGGTAGAGCAAGTGGAGTGAGGTATAGGCGAGGATGGCCCCAAAGGCATGGCGCACACAGGAGCAGGCGGGAGGGCAGAGCTGAGCCCAGAAGCTGTGCTGCCAGCCTGCTCACTGCCCTGAGGGTGAAGTGAGGCCAGAATCCTTGGGAAAAACTGGTGCTGGGAGCCCTGTGTGCCTCCATGGCTCCAGACATAAATAGGGGTTGACATTGTCATTTATGAACAAGTCATGATTTCTGGGCTGCTGGGGGCTGCAAGGAGATGGACGGGTGCTGCCCAGTGATTTGCTGTGGGAGGGCTTGGCAGGTAGAGCAGGCAGCCCAGCTCCAGCTAAGCCAGGGAACAGACAGACTTGGAAAGTAGATGGAGGGCTGTGTGGGGAAACTGAGGCATGGGCACAGGCCACACATCAGTGTGCAGGTGAGGAAGCTCTCGCTCCACAGCCTCCCTAGAACAAAGCCCAGGGGGTGTGACCAAGTCCCACCCCACCTGCCATACACGCAGGGGCACTTCCGTGGTTCTGGGTTCCTTACACACCCTAGAGGCACCCACCTCTGCCAATGTTAACAGGGATTACCCCTCTGCAGAGCCACGAGGACCACAGTCAGACACCCGTGGGCCTGGCTTGTCCCCACCAAGCCTGTTGCAGGACCCCTTCTCCACAAATGACACTAATTAATTTGTGATCTCCGGCAGGGGTTCCACTGCACCCTGCATCTGTCAACCTAATTACAAAATAGCTCTTCTAGTCTGACTCACAGCCTTGGGTGATCCCAGCACAGGCACCAACAGCTGGAGGGAACAACAATGACTATAAAAAAAAAAAAAGATAAATCAGGGCTGCTAATGATAATGACAATCATACTAGCCATTATTTATCAAGCTCCCAATGAGGTGCCAGGTACTTTACGGATATTATCCCCAATATTCCCAAAGACTCTAAAGACACCATTAACATAATTTCCCAAACCAGGAAACTAAGGTTCAGAGAGGTTAAGGAATTTGTCTGAATTCACACAGCCAGTTAATAGCGGACCTAAGCTATGAACCAAGGGATGGCTTGCTACAGTAAAGCCCATATTGTTACAATGCAGTACCCCTCCTAAGGAGTTTCTTGCACCCTTTGGGTGGGGAATTCTGTCTCCCCACAGCTAAATGATGTATCTAATCCCTCAGCCCCAATTTCCAGGAACACAGCTGGAAACTTTATTGTCCAGATCAATGCCTAGATGGGCTCCAGTGATCACCCAGCAAGATCCCACTTCTTAGGGACAGAAACTTGGGATGGGAACCATTTAAAAGGGAGGTCACATTTTTTATTTTACTACCTGAAGCCATGAGGCTGCTGTCCTGCAGGAAGATGCCAGGTTACCCCTAAGGTCTCAAAAGGGATGTATGTTCTCCATCACGGCCTCTGCAGCCGAGAGCAGAACGCC
This sequence comes from Macaca nemestrina, assembly GCF_043159975.1. Lineage (NCBI taxonomy): Eukaryota > Metazoa > Chordata > Mammalia > Primates > Cercopithecidae > Macaca > Macaca nemestrina. The sequence continues at coordinate 65,342,339 of NC_092142.1, forward strand.
TTCTGTGCACAGGTCACCTAGTGTCCCAGGCACCATGCTAGACACAGAGAGATGAATAGCCAGGAAAAAACCAGATATGGAAACGGGCAAAGGTAAAAGAGAGAAGGCTGTGAAAGGTGCTCAGGATTCAAGACAAACTGCAGTGGGAGCTCACAAGGAGAAGGGGTTGCTTCCAGCTTGGGGGAAGGCTGGGTGTAGGAGGAAGCATTTCAGCTGGGGAAGCAGGTGCACTGCGCACAGGAAGGCGGAGGTGCTCGGAGCAGAGGAACCTGCAAGAGCAAAGGGGCCAGGAAAATGGGTCCATCCAAGACACGTGGAGGTGATTCATTCACACACTCAACAAATTCGACATCGAGCACCTGGAAAGCAAAGGACTTGTGAAGGGAGAGTGGATGCAGAGTTCCTGAAGGTCAGGCCATATGGCATCTGGTCCCAGGGCAATGGGGAGCTATGGAAGGATGTAGAGCAGGTGATGGTGAAGGTGCAGATGTCACGTACAAGAACAAGACAAGTGGTTCCAGAAGCTGATGGTGGAGAGCACTGGTTTGATTAGGATGATGCTGAGCATCAGAAAAAGCCCTGCATCCCACCCACCCTGAGCAGCCACTTCTCCTGCAACCAGACTAGACCAGACTAGACCAGACTAGAGACAGTGGCCCTACCCTCAAGGCAATGGGATGGGCTGTGTGAGCACTGCCCCTGAGCCTGCACCAGGTTTGAAATTTTCATTTCTTTTTTTTTTTTTTTTTCTGCCTTTTTTTTTTTTTTTAAGAGACAGGGTCTCACTATCTTGTCCAGGCTGGAGTGCAGCAGCATGATCATAGTTCACTGAAGCCTCAACCTCCTAGGCTCAAGCAATCCTCCTGCCTCAGGCTCCCAAGTAGCTGGGATTACAGGTGTGAGCCACTGTGCCTGACTGAAATCTTCACTTCTTCATTTCTATAAATTTATCACTTTCTTTCCCCTCTATTCATTTACTTGGTGTTTGCTCTTCATTCTTCATTTCTTCACTTCTGTAAATTTATCACTTTCTTTCTCCTCTATTCATTTACTTGGTGTTTGCTCATCAGAGAGAAAAATAATCTGCAAACAGAATGGCACAGCGGTGTGTCATATTTGAGCATTAGGAGAATGAAATGGACTCAAAAAGAAAGGCTAATTTCAAGCAAATGTGGCTTCAGCACACACTTATACCCTTTGCAGAGCCTGGTCCTCCCATGGGTAAACTGGCCCGAGCCTGGGAAGGGGACACCCACGGGAGAGCCACAGGAGGCTCCGAGAGCAGGAAGGGGCTTGCCGAGCGTTCCCGGGGGAACAGGAACAGCCTTGTGACCCACGGGGCAGGGAATGATGGGGAGGGGAGGGGGTGGTAGGAATAGAAGGGGAGGCTGGAAGTCTCCACATTTACTCAGGGCAGCCCTGGTTCCTGCCTCTCCCCAACACTCATGATCCCCAAGCCTGGGTGAGCATTTTACTCTTCAGGCAGCTTGCTGACAATGCAGATTCCCAGGCCCCAGACCAGCTGTATCCAAATTTAGGTGATGCCTAGGAATCTGTATTTTCAACAAGTCCCCCCAGGTCATCCTCAATGCCCATCTCGGTTTGGGAAGTGCACCCCATCCTGCCCTTTCAGCATAGGGACTTGCCTTCTCTCTCCCTCTGGGGCCACTTCCAGTGCCCCTGCAGGGCTTCCTGACTACAGCCCCCTTTCTAAAAGTCCTGCTCTTTCTAAAAGTCCTGCTTTAGGGGTGAGACCCTGAGTGCCCTGCCCCCTTCCAGCACAACTGCCTCCAGACAGGGGCCCCAGGACACTTTGCTGGGTGCCACCACGGCTCAGTGTCCAGTTTGTGGTTAACTCTATTCTGTTTTGTCTTGTAGGAGTTACGGGTATGAACTTCACGCCATCTCATTGCCGTGCCAGAAATGTCATTTACTTGCTTAATCTCATCTCTAGGTCCTGCATCTCAAAGTGGTGAGAAATTTCCTCTCGACTTCTTGGGATGGGGTGGGATGCACACTATGGTGCAATCTGGGTGGTAACACCTCCGGCTCTCAGGTTGCTCTGTTTACCTTGAGTTCATTGCCTGCTGTCCAAGCCCCTTATTCCCAGTGGGGCTGGGTCAGGAATCCCCTTTGCCCAGGATAATTAGCTTCCTAAGGGGCCCCACAAAGCCAGTACCTCTTAGGTCCTGCTCCACCTCCCCCCAAACCCAATGAGCAGGGCACCCAAAACCCTATGTCCTTTCCAGTCCTGGGAATTACCTCCCATGGGCTGTGTCCGCCCTCTTGCCTCTACCCTTCTGGAGCATTCTTCCCTCCCTCCCTTCCTCCTCTTTCCTGGACATGGGGAGAGGGAGGAGATGCCAAAGCTGACCTGCTTTTCCTTACCCACATGCCTCTGTGCAGGCATATTTATTTATTATTTAGGGATTTTTCTGTTTTTCTTTTTTTTTTTTTTTTTTTGAGACAGAGTCTTGCTCTATCACCCAGCCTGGAGTGCAATAGTGCAATCTTGGCTCACTGCAACCTCCGCCTCCCAAGTTCAAGCAATTCTCCTGCCTCAGGTTCCCACGTAGCTGGGACTATAGGTGCCTGCCACCACGCCTGGCTAATTTTTTGTATTTTTAGTAGAGATGGGATTTCATCATGTTAACCAGGATGGTCTCAATCTCCTGATCTCGTGATCTGCCCACCTTGGCCTCCCAAAGTGCTGGGATAACAAGCATGAGCCATGGCACCCAGCAGGATTTTTTAAAATTAATGAAGTTCTTAGTCCACTGGTTTCAAATGAGTGGCTTAGAATCTAATACTTTTACTATTACTAATACTTGTAACACAATAAACAATAAGGGAGCAAGAGCTCTCATTTGAATTCTGCCACGAGCCAGACCCTGTCACAGAAGCTTCCCCAGAGCAGTTCTCATTCCCAGCTGCATACTGGACTCGCCCGGAGCTTTTTTATTTTTTTATTTTTTTCTTGAGACGGAGTTTTGCTCTTGTTGCCCAAGCTGGAGTGCAATGGCGCACTCTCAGCTCACCGCAACCTCCGCCTCCTGGGTTCAAGCGATTCTCCTGCCTCAGCCTCCCGAGTAGCTGGGATTACAGGCACCAGCCACCATGCCCCGCTAATTTTGTGTTTTTAGTAGAGGCGGGGTTTCTTCATGTTGGCCAGGCTGGTCTCGAACTCCCAATCTCAGGTGATCCGCCCGCCTCGGCCTCCCAAAGTGCTGGGGTTACAGGCATGAGCCACCACACCCACCCACTTTTTTTTTTTTTTTTTTTTTTTAAGTGCTGATGTCCAGATCTCTCACCCCGGAAATTCTGATGAAACTGATCCAGGAGGGACTAGGGATAGACCCAAGCTCAGTACCTGCCTTAATCACCCTGGTGATTCTCAATGTGCACCCAGGCTTGAGAATCTCATCAGGGGCCCTTTGAGGTGAGTGTTCCCCATTCTGTAAATGGGGAAACTGAGGCTTAGAAGCCTTAGGAATAGGTGGAGGTGGGAGCAGGGGAGGCAGAGCCAGGGGCTGCCCGGACTAGGTAATTCGCCTGGCTGCTGGGGGCGGGGGAACTCTGCCTTCACCCTGCTGCTGTCCAAGCAGATCCTGGCTGGGGTTGAGGATGCGGGCTGCAGCCTTGGGGCATTCACAGTGAGTCACCAGTGGGTGGCGATGTGGAGAAAAGAGGCTCCAGCCACCAGCCACCAGCCACAGCCAGGGAGGAGGAGCCCAGGCGGGTGGCCCTGCCTGCCTGTGAGTCAACCCCTCCTTGGCACTAGCTGGCAGCCCCCCAGACAAGGATCATGGTGGGCTCCTGTCTTTTTCCCAGCGCCAGGCTGTAGCAGATTTGGCAGCTGGCTGGGTGGGGCTGGCCCAGGCTTATGCAGGAAGAACAAATTTCAGATAGGACCAAATTCTGCAATTAAAAAAAAAAAAATAGCAGCCCCCTGAATAAAATAACACATGGGTAGGGGGGGAAGGGGGTGGTTCTCCTGGTCCCATATCATCTGGCTTCAATTCCCACAACTGGCAGCAGAGTAATAGCAGGATATATAATTAGCATCTGTTATTACATTAACATGCCTGATACATGCTGATTAGATGCCATTCACATGGAAAGAACTTGGGTGACTTACGCCCCACCTTGGCTGTGAGAGAGCTTCAGACCAGGAAGGCCAAGGGAAATGGTGGGGGGTCAGGGGAAAGGACCCCTGGCCAAGCCTCTGGATCTCTCAGAGTGGACAAAACACATCCTAGATATGCCACACCCCAAGTCCTCATTTACATAATGGAGACACTAACAATGCTCATCTCAAAGGGTCCTGGTGAGGATCGCAGCCCACAGCCCCCCTCCCTACCCCATCACCTCGGTGGGACTGATTTTCCTCCCCTGTTGATGAAGCAAGCCCTTTGGCTGGTTGGACCCGGCATCTACTTCCCCCCACAGCATGACTCCAGGGCCAGCAGCGATACTTCACATTCCCCATCAGACTCTCAGAAGACGTTCTGCGTATTAATCAATTCAGGACACTTTGGGATTCTGAGCAGCTGGTTATTTCAAAGCAGCATTTCACACGGTCCAACAGGCAAGCCCTGCCCAGGACTGAGACCAGACAGGTCCTCGGGGCCAGAGCTGCCTTCCTAGATCTGCTGGGGCTGGGGGAATTGTTCCCCAAGGCTACCACCCCACTAGTTGATTGAGTGAAGTCTTGGCGGGGTAGGGGAGGGATACTGGATCTCTGCAGGGATGTCTAAGCCAGGATCCTCAAACTGTGTTTCATGTGCCACCTATGCCACCCTTGGTGCCTGTGAAAATGCAGATTTCAGGGTCCCACCTGAGCCCTGCTGAGTCACTGGGAGTGGAGGCAGGCCTGGGAATCTGTATTTTAACAAGACTCCCAGACAATTTTCATCCACACAGAAGTTTGGGAAGCCCTGATCTGAGGACAGCAGAGGCCACGTGGTCACCAGTGGGAACTGTCAGACTGCAGGAAGGTGGGGATTGTTCAGAGGCTCTGGGGCCCAGCTCCACCGCATGCCAGCTCCTTTGCACACACGGTCTCACGTATGCATTACAACAGGGGGGTCGGGGGTCCCCATCACCATTTTACAGATTAGGAAACTGAGGGTCACAGAGGCCCAGGTCTCAGCTCAGAAGTATCCCCTCCTCAGGGAGCACAGTAGTTACTGGAGCCCCCCAGTGCCTCCCTGTCACAGCACCTGAAACTAAAATCATCCTGTTTAGTTCTTCCTGCACATCATGACCTTGACCATTCTGCCTGTCAGCATGGCCCCAGCACCAGCACAAAGCCGGGCAAAGGGTAAATGTGTATTGAAGGTGGAAAGGATGAGGTTGGGGCTCACACCTGGGTCTGGGGACTCCAGGGCAGGCCATGGGCGGGAAGGGACAGGGTGTGAACAGCCAGGCCATGACTGTGAACCAGGCTAGAATGAGCAGACAGACAGAGGAGCCGGGTTAGAAGCAGAGCAGGGAGGGTCACAGCTCCTGGTTTGCAGGTGCGGAAGCTGATACCAGAATGAAGTGATGGATCCAGAGCCTCCCCACACATGAACATCAGGTGTGCGCCACACACCTCTCCCTCCTCTGCCCAGGAGTGGAATACTTCCCCACCAGGATCCTGGGGGCCAGATCCCCAGCTGGACCCAGGCTGGCCCACACTCAGTCCTCCAGGGTTCTGGAAGGGTGTGCTGAGCCAGGCGGGCCAGGATGGAATGTGGGCAAACAGCCCGGTCACGTCCATCGGCCAAAGACAATTTCATCGAGCCTCTTTCTGGGAGAGACTAATATTTAGGTTGCATACTAAGCAGCTGCCGCAGCTGCTCCCCAACTAGTCCTTCAAACCCACCCTGCCAGGGCCAGCTTGGGCCCAGCAAATGGACTTTTACCAGGCAGCAAATGAACACGTCAAGCCCAATCATTCCACAGCCTGTAGGGGGTGGGGGGACAGCGAGGGACGGTGACCTCGTGCACGGCTGTCCCCGATAGCACTGGGCTCCTCCTGTGCATATAATCTGCTCGGCCCAGGGAACTTCACATCCAATCTCCACACATCTTGGGCCTGGGCAGAGGCCACATGGAGCTAAGGAGGCAGCTGTCAAGAGAGCAAGGTGGGTGACGCTGATGGGGACGGGGTGGGCTGGTCAGCCCTGTGCCCGCTGGACCACTATGCAGGGAGGGAGAGGAATGGGGCCTGACTGGGAAGCGTCATTAGGCAAGTCTGTAGCCCCAAAGCCGGGAAGGGGGTCACCCTTCCCCCCATCTCCGCTCCAGGTAAATAGCAGACACCTTTGTTCTCTACTCCGCCCAGAAAAGCTTTAAGGGAAATGTCCCTGCTTCAGAGGAAACCATCAGAGGTTTCAATGCGCCAGCCTGAGGCCCTCCTTAGACAGCACCTTTTGCAGGCTGAAGAAATTTCAGATAGGACCACCTGAGGTCAGGAGTCACTAGTGGATGTCCAGGACCCAGCCCTGACTCCACCCTCACGCCTGCCACCCACCCAGGACCTCTGACATCCCCCAGATCCCCAGGAGTACCTCCTGCTCCAATCCTGACCATACTGGCCTTAGCACCAGGCTGGATTTCTGTTCAGGCCATGAGCTTCCAGAGGACAGGAGGGAGTGCTTCCCTCCTGTGTCCCAGGCCCAGGCCCAGGCCCAGCTGAGTCTCTGCTGAATGAAGGCAGAGAGGGCACCCACTGGGTGGCAGACATGGGCTGGGGGCTTTACCTTCACTGAGATCCCTACAGGCCACAGTGACCCTGAGGGGTGGTTGTCAGCCTCACCACTGTACCGGGAACACTGAGGTCAGTGGGGCTGACACTTGCTTAAGTCATACAGCACTTTGGGGCACCCCCAGGATGAGAAGCCTGAGTCCCTTCTGGTGTCCCAGCCCAGGGCTCTTCCCACCCCGCAGCACAGCTGATGTCATCACCAGCACTCATTTAGGCATTTTGTGTTTAAGATTTCAGCAGAGAACGGTTTTCATCTCACTTGTACACAGACAGAGTCCTTTTTTAAACTAACCACCAGAAACTTGCCCCATTTACACTGGCTCAGATTCCACAGCGAGTAACCACTGCCCTCACCCAGACACACACTGAGCCACCCCTCTTGCTGAAACCTCGTCTCTATCCACAGACCTCACCGGAGGCCGTCCCACCACCCAAGGCAGCCACCGGCCGGGCGGATGTGGCCCTCATCCAAATCTCCTGCCAGATGGCCACCCACTGGTCATTCCAAGACCTCATCAGGAGCAATGGCCTCTCTGCCTCTGCCTGCCACAGGGCTGTGTCCTGCCCTTCAGCTCTCTTCTGAAAGAGAAAGGAGACCCGTGGCAGGACCAGGGTGGGGGATAAAGGCGGCTCTGGGAACAGAATGGGCCCTCTGGGGGTGCCTGAAACCTCATAGTCACAGACGGGCAAGGCCTGCAGGTTGTGTCTATTTCTGGTGGAATTGGCTTCAAATCAGGGTTTTAAATGGAAGTTCATCTCACCCTAGAACAAGGCTTTGACAGGTGTCATAAGCAGTCAGGGAGGAGGGGCTGATAAAGACCCCTGGAGTAGGCCGGGCACGGTTGCTCAACACCTGTAATCCCAGCACTTTGGGAGGCTGAGGCAGGCAGATCACCTGAGGTCAGGAGTTCGAGACAAGCCTGGCCAAAATGATGAAACACGTTCTCCACTAAAAAGACAAAAATTAGCTGGGCATGATGGTACATGCCTGTGATCCCAGCTACTAGGGAGCCTGAGGCAGGAGAATCGCTTGAACCTGGGAGGCGGAGATGGCAGTGAACCACGATCACGCCACTGCACTGCACTCCAGCCTGGGTGACAGAGTGAGACTCTGTCTCAAAAGAAACCAACCAAACAAAAAAAACCCTGGAGTAGATCCAGTTCTCTCCTTTTACAGATAGAGAAACTGAGGGATGGAGGAAAAGGGGCTTGCCTGAAGCCACATGGGAAGTTAGTAGCCCTGCCAGAGCTCCAAGCACCACCCCAGAGCCACCAGCACCCAGATGCAGTCCCATTAAACCGCTCACAAACAGGGAGGCCAAAGTTCTCCAACCTTCCCCAGCTACACAGGCCAAGCTGCAACCAGACCTTGCCTTCCCAGGCCACTGAGCTGAGAAGAGGTTATAAGGTCAGTTCTTCCATTTTTAATAAAGAAATTGGGGTGGTGTGGGGGTGCTACAAAACTGAGCAGGAGGTCCTCAAAAACTACTCTGCCTCACCCCCAGACCCCAGCCGTGCCCAGGACCTTGGGAATGCTCATAGCAGTGCGAGGGGGAAGCCAGTTAGCACATCTTTGACAACCTCACAGAGGAGCAAACCCAGCTGACCTGCCTCAGAAGGGCTGCCAGAGCCCACAAATACAAATATAGGACATCCAAATCAAGGTGTCCACAGAACCATGCTCTCCTCTGGAGCTCCAGGGAAGAACCTGACCCACAGCGCACTCTTAGATCCTGCCATTGCAGTCATCCTGGGCATTGCATTACTCCATTCTCTGCCTCCACTGAACCACATCCATTAGATCGTCACCTGCCTATCTTTTCCTTTGGGTCCCACTGGGGAGGGGGACTAGTGGCATTCTCCCTGTACATCTGTGTGTTGCCACATGTCCCTGGGTCTGCTGTCTTCCCTCTCTGTGTGTCTCTTTGCCTCTTCTTTTTTTTTTTTTTTCTTGAGACAGAGTCTCACTCTATCACCCAGGCTGGAGTACAGTGGCGTGATCTTGGCTCACTGCAACCTCCGCCTCCTGTATTCAAGCAATTCTGCTGCCTTAGCCTCCCGAGTAGCTGGGATTACAGGCATTTGCCACCACACCCAGCTAATTTTTGTATTTTTTTAGTAGAGACGGGGTTTCACCCATGTTGGCCAGGCTGGTCTCAAACTCCTGACCTCAAGTGATCTGCCCACCTCAGTCTCCCAAAGTGCTGGGATTACAGGCGTGAGCCACTGTGCCCAGCCTTCCTCTTCTCTTAAGGACACCAGTCATATTGGATTTAGTGTCCATTCTAGTCTGGTATGACCTCATCCTAACTTGATTAAATGTACAAAGATCCCGTTTTCAAACAAGGTCATATTCAGAGGTTCAAGTGTCGGCAGGGCGCGGTGGCTCACGCCTGTAATCCCAACACTTTGCGAGGCCGAGGTGGGTGGATCACTCAAGGTCAGGAGTTTGAGACCAGGTTGGCCAACATGATGAAACCCCATCTCTACTAAAAATACAAAACTTAGCCAGGTGTGGTGGCATGTGCCTATAATCCCAGCTACTCAGGAGGCTGAGGCAGGAGAACTGCCTGAGCCCGGGAGGCAGAGGTTGCAGTGAGTCGAAATCACACCAGTTGACTCCAGGCTGGGCAGCACAGTGAGACTCTCTCAAAACAAAAAAAGCCGTTCAAGGGTTAGGGCTTGAACATATCTTCTGGGGAAGACATAATTCAGCCCACAAAAATATGTCCCAAATATTACATGGCACATACTTGTAACTTAAAAAGTGTCTGTTATTTATTTGAAATTCAGAGGCAATTGGGGTGTCCTGTATTTAATCTGGCAATCCTATGCACAACTCACATGGAATTCCCCAAGGTTCCGCAACCTGGCCCCTGGGTTTGCCCTCTAGAAAGTAAACTATTTTAAAAGAGGGAGAAATAATGAGGAAGGGGGAATCAACTATTTATGAACAAGGGTTAGTGTCCCAAGGGCACTTGAAAATGACAAAAGATGAGGGAAGGATGGAAGCAGGGGGAGGACAGATATGCAGTCCCAACTTATGCCCAGATGTGGGCTGGGCACTGCAGGAAAGACAAAGATGAAGGAGTCCGATGACAGGGGCAGGTGGCTGCCAGCTCTCGAAGGTCAGGAGGATATGCGGAATAAGAAGGGTACGCTGGATGCTGCACCTGCCCAGGGCCAAGCAGTCACAGGTCCGGAGAACCCGAGCACATAATTGGGAAAGCCCTTCTGTGGGGTCACTAACACCCCAGGCCCCTCAGCTCTGCCCTTGATGGAGCATCCCTGAGCCCTGCTCCTTGGTCCCATGCCTTTCTCACTCTACTCCGTCTCCTGGAAAATGCACCCAAACCCCTCAGTCCCATTTGGTCCTCGAATCTACTGAGCAGAGTCACTGAGCCACCCCCTAGGTTGTCATCTGCCTAGGTCTCCCCATTTGGTCCCTTTCAGGAAAGGGACTGGCAGGAAGCAAGGGAGACAGTCTGACTCCCTCCTGGAGGGCCGATACTTCTAAGTGAGGCAAGACTCAGCACACAAAGCAATTTACCAAAGTCTGTCTAGGCCTCCCTGCCACAGACTGTGATGTGGTTTTGCTGTGTCCCCACCCAAGTCGTATCTTGAACTGTAGCTCCCATGATCCTGTGTCATGGAGGAACCTGGTGGGAGGTGATTAAATCATGGGGGCGGGTTTTTCCCATGCTGTTCTCGTGATAGTAAGTCTCAAAAGATCTCATGGTTTTATAAAGGACAGTTCCCCTGCACACACTCTCTTGCCTGCTGCCATGTAAGACGTGCTTTTGCTCTTCCTTTGCCTTCTGCCATGATTGTGAGGCCTCCCCAGGCATGTGGAACTGTGAGTCCATTAACCTCTTTTCCTTTATAAATTACCCAGTCTCAGGTATGTCTTTATTAGCAGCGTGAGAATGGACTAATACAGACTGAATGTTTGCATCCCCCCAAATTAATAAGTTGAATCCTAACCCCCAGTGGGATGGTATTTGGAGTTGGGAACTTTGGGAGTTGATCAGGTCATGAAAGGGGAGCCCAAATGAATGGGATTAGTGCCCTTATAAAAGAGACCTCGGAGAGCTGCCTCACCTCTTTCGCCATGTGAGAACACAGAGCAAAGACAGCTGTCTACGAACCAGGAAGCAGACCCTCACCCGATGCTGAATCTGCCTGCACTTTGATCTTGAGCTTCCAGCCTCCCAAACTGTGAGAAATAAGTTTCTGTTGTGTCTGAGCCTCCACTCTATGGTATTCTGTTATAACAGCCTGAACGGACTAAGACACATCACCTCCTGGGTGGCAGTAGAGACTGACTTAGCTGGTGGGTTGCTGCAGGGTTGGGGGTTGGAATCTCTCATCTGGCAAGAGAGTAACACCGTAGCCAGGGAGACAGCAGAGCCAGGAGGCCAAAATGAAGATCTGAAAGCCAGAGAGGAAAGCAGGGTCCCCTCACCCATCTGCATCACCCCATCGGCAGCACCAGCAACCTTTCCTGAGCACTTACTACAAGCAAAGCAGCAGGGCAAGGTTATCACGTGACTTCCCTCTCTAAACCAAAGGGCCAGAGACAGAGGGGACCTGAGAGGGGTGCCCATTATATTGCTTTGCTAAATTAAACTTACAGCCAATTATCAGAGTGACCCAGTGGTGATAGAGCTAAGGGCCATTCTTGGGCCATTTCCAGAACAGACTCAGGTGCCAGGTAGGTGTGGTCTGGGCCTGTAGCAGGAGCTGGCTGGTGGGCCTGGGCTGAGTGCCTTTGACCTCTTAGAATGGAGCATGCCAAGTGGAGGGGGCCTTTGTAGCCAGGCTGCTGGCAGAGGGACACCATTTGTGCTGCTAAGCCCTCAGCGGAGACAGCATGCCTGAGCCCAGGCCAGCAGGACAGACGCTCACCAAGGGAACTGGGGATGTGAGTACATCTGCCCTAAACACAGACCTGGCATCCAACTGACTTGGGCAGCGTTTGATGGAAGAAGATGGATATTCATCCCTCAGGCTGCCTCCTCCAGGGTCTCGCATCCAAATTAGTCTCTCTCTGGCTCCTTCTCTTGCGTGCTGCAAACCCAGCACCCTTGCACACATGCGCACACTCACAAACACTCATGCACACTCATGTACAATTCATACCTACCCTATATGCACAGCATGCACAGCCTCACACACACAAACCCACACCTGGGCACACACACACACCTTTCCATAGATAGATCGATACCAGCACATACACACACCAATCCATAACAATGTGATGAAAGCTATGGACTGGAATTTATTTACAGGGTTCCGCACATGCAGAGAGCACTCCCTCACAATGCCCAACTTTGCAATTGCACCCACGGCTTGTATTTAAAGCATTTCCCTGGCTCACCAGTGGAAAATAAATTTCTTTTCTCACTTTCCAGATTTGCTATCATCAACCTGGTGCCAATTTCCACTTAAAAAATGATACCCAGGAAAGACCAAGAACCTAGAAAGGAAAATGAATCTCAGCTCCGACAGATAGATGGGAGCCGGAGCTTCCCTACGGTGTGGCTGACGCTGTAACCGCCTGTCTTTGTGGCAGGGATGCAAGGTGATGGGGAATATTTGGATAGGCGTGTGGAGCTGGTGCTGAGGCCAATGGTCAGTGGAAGTGAAAGGGATGAGGGGTGAGGAGTTTGCAGCCTACAACAGACAGACACTGGGACCGGCAAGCAGGCAGATGACCGGAGCAGAAGTGAGCGACAAGAGAGCGGCGACAGCTCAAGCACAAACATGAACAGGCACAGGGCACTGACTTTGATCAGCCTAGGGCTGGTACCACCTCGAACTACAACTGCGAGACAGCAGGGTGGGGAGGGAGAGTTTGATGGTTTTCCAGAAAGTTCCTGTGGCAGCTTCAACCCTCATCAGGAAGCTGCTTCTGCCCTTTTGTGACAGGGAGAAGAAAGAGGTAACCCGGCAAACCCAGAATATTAAAATTAAGGAATCAGGGCCAGGCACGGTGGCTCATACCTGTAATCCCAGCACTTTGGGAGGCTGAGGCAGGCGGATCACTTGAGGTCAGGAGTTTGAAACCAGCCTGGCCAACATGGTGAAATGCCATCTCCATTTAAAATACAAAAATTAGCCAGGTGTGGTGGCAGGCACCTGTAGTCCCAGCTACTCTGGAGGCTGAAGCCGGAGAATCGCTTGAACCCGGGAGGCGGAGGTTGCAGTGAGCAGAGATCACACCATGAGGGAATCAGGAAAGCTTCCTGTATTTGCCAGGGCTGTCATACCAAAGTACCACACACTGGGCAGCTTAATCAACAGGCATTTATTATTTCCCAATTCTGGAGGCTGGAAGTCTGCAACCAAGGTGTTGGCAAGGTTGGTTCCTTCTCAGGGCTGGGAGGGGAGGAACTGTTCTGGGCCTCTCTCCTTGGCTTATAGATGGACCTCTTCTCCCTGTGTCTCCTCACATCATCTCCCACTACACCTACCTGTTTCTGTGTCCAAATTGCCCCTTTTTATAAAGACACCAACAGTTAGATTGGATTAGGGCCCACCCTAATGACCTCATTTTAAATTGATTACCTCTGCAAAAACTCAATCTCCAAATAAAATCATATTCTGGGGTGCTGTGGGTTAGGACTGCAACCTATCTTTTTTGGGGTGGTGGGTATTGCCACATAATTCGGTGCAAAACACCCTCCAGACCAGATCACCTTAATAACAGAACTGACAAAGCCCCTGGGGTTGAGCTTAGCACTTGTGGTTCACGACCCAGCAGGAGTCACAAAGACAGACCCTGGCCGAGCTCAGTGGCTCACACCTGTAATCCCAGCACTTTGGGAGGCCAAGGCAGGTGGATCACCTGAGGTCAGGAGTTCAAGACCAGCCTAGCCAACATGGTGAAACCCCATCTCTACTAAAAATACAAAAATTAGCTGGGCGTGGTGGCAGGCACCTGTAGTCCCAGCTTCTCGGGAGGCCAAGGCAGGAGAATCGCTTGAACCCGGGAAGCAGAGGTTGTAGTGAGCCAAGATCGTGCCATTGCACTCCAGCCTGGACAACAAGAGTGAAACTCCGTCTCAAAAAAAAAAAAAAAAAAAAAAAAAAGACAGACCCAAATTACAGAGGGTCGACTTAGCACCACCCTGATCACCTCTAACAGGTTTTCCAAAAAAGTCAAGGCTCTGTATACTGTTTTGGGGTTTTTTGTTTATTTGAGTCACTTATTTATTTTTCTTGCAAAATAATCATTCTACAGGGATAAATGCCTTTATTTGTATTCCTGAGAATGAGCACAGTCTTTTGTGTTGGCTGGGCTCATTAGAAACGGGTCCCTGAGGTCTACAACGGGCTCATTTTCACAGTTACTGAGTAAAGTCAACCTCTTATGAAAATCGTAGTTTACAACTTTAAGTAAATAAACACCGTTTTCTACAAACATTCTAACAAATTTAGTTTCCTATAACAAATATTCACAGTCTCAAATGTAAAAGTCTACCGTCCTTGGAACTATTAAAAATAAACCTTTCAGTATTTCAGGAAAGCTCCCTGTTCCCTTAGGAAATATGCTGGGACAGAAAATCAACTTTATGATGACAAGACACAGCATAAATACAGATTTAACTTGAATTTCATGGTAACGGGTATGTAAATATTTGCCGCACTTCTCTCATCTATCTAAATAAAAGCTAATGGCTAATCCAGGGTTTTGCATTCTCAAAAGTGCTTGTGCCCTCTCAAGGCACCTGCTACCAAAGCTGAAAGTCTCTGGTCTCCACTTAATTTTAATCAAGCCTGATTTAAAGTGTTTAGGGTTTATAATTTTTAATTCTACATAGCTACTAGAAAACACTCCCAAGGCTCCTTCTCTGAAAGTCATGACCTTGTTTGTGGGGGAGGGGGGATTCTTAGGGCAACTCAAGTAAGATAAAGGTGGGTTGGGAGCAAAAACTTTGAGGCCAGCATGCCCGGGTTGGAATTCTAGCTCCGCCATGCACTGGCAGCAAGAACTTGAGCAAAGTATGTTAACTTCTCTGAGCCTCAGTTTCCTCATTTGTAAAATAGGGATGATAAGAAAAAGAATTTTATTAGATCGCTCTGAGAATTGAATGAGATCATAGGTGGGTGGTGGACGCTGTGATGTGACTCCCACTTCAGAAACAAAGCCTTCTTCTCCCAGCTGCTAGGCGTGCTGCCAAAGACAGCCTTCAGCTGTTCGCTCTCTTTGGGGGCTGACTCAGCTGCAGACTGCCCTGCCCAAGGTTACACCTCCTGCTAGGGCGGCTTGCATCAATGACTGATCAACGTAGGGATGTAAAGGCCTGGCCCCCTTGTCCCAACTCAGGACGTCCCAGCTCCAGAGCTTCCCATGGAGCTGGCCAAGCTCTTCACTGGGACTGCATCACAGCTCAACTTCTCCCTCTGCCCCGTCCTGCTTCCTACTCCTTCTTCTCCAAGTGTTGATCCACAGACACCTCCCCTCCTTCATAAACATCCTCTAATCTTTGACTCAGAGTCAGCTTCCCCAGCAAGAACAGTAAGTGACAATATACAAAGTATTCAGAAAAGCATTATTTAAGCGTCTGTTAAATCGAAAGTTAGTAGGTAAAATTGAAGTTAGAAACCACAGGATGTCCTCTATGCCTTGGAAGCAATGATGTCTGGGTCGAAATTTGTCTCAGAGGTAGAAACTTTGGGAAGCTTCTAGAATGAGATGGAGGGAACATCACTGGGCTGCTTATCTCCAAGTCCCTGGAAAGTAGAGAAGCAAGGAAAGATTTTGGGGCTTCTCTGCACTGGTGGAAAAGTAGGAAATGTGGAACTTTCTTCCAGAATTTTTCAATTTTTTAAAAATATGGGATCTCGGGATGATCTCTACTGTTAAGAGCTCAACACTGTTTCAGAGCAAGAACACCTGGGACAAACAGAAGAGTAGAAATTAGACCAGGGTGGAACAGACACTGGGGATAGCTCTTAGCCTGGGACGGAGTGTAAGTTTCTCATTTAAAATTTCAAATGCCAAGCTTTTAAAGGAAGTGTCTCTCTCCATTGTGATACGGGCCCACTCCCAGTCAAGGAGTAAAGGACTGACCATGTACCCCTGACTTTTACCACTGGTCAGCTTCGACATATGCCCCTCATCCTCCTTCAGAAAGCAGACATCAAAGGCATGAGACTAGTGTCATGCTAAGAAGGGACTTTGGATGCAGTGGAAGCCCAGAGTGGGTGGAGATTGAGTCTGTCTGGAGCAATGAGGATAGGCTTCCCAGAGGAGGTGATGTTCAAAAGAGGGCCTTGACAGATGGGTAGAAGTTCTCCAGTCACACAAAGAGCAGAAGGATGTCTAGGCAGAGGAAACAGCACATATATTGACACCTAGACACAAACAAGCAGAGGATGTTCAAGAAAAATGTAGGGGGTTTGGTGTGGCTGGAGCTTGGAGGGCTTGAGAAGAACTGGCTTGAGTGGAAGCTGGAGAATCACAAAGAGACCATGGCCAGCCCCAGATCCCAGACCAAAGAACTTGAATTTGATTCAGAAGATGGGGCACCCACAGGAGGCCTCAAGCAGAGGACTGACCGAGCCAGCTAGTATTGTGGTAACACTATTCGGGTGATGGGTATGGAGGAAAAAGTAAAGGACTCACCTGGCCATGAAGCAGGACTTCCTGGTGTGGGCTGGTCAAATAGGAGAAAGCAACCTGAGTTTTGCACTTCCAGATGAAAGCTAGAAGACAAACACCCATTTGGAAAAGACAGAAGGCCCCCAGTTGGAGGAGACCAGGGAGCTGGAGCAGTTTCCTCTGAAGCAGCTGTGGTGTACGCGCGTTTGGATTTGGTTTGATTATTTAAACGGAATGTACTTCTCACTGCCTCTCCTTGTTTTATATCAACATCTGAGGTGGCCACAACAGTATCCAAATTATCCAGGGACTTCTCAGCAAACAGCAGACGCTCAGCCACAAATCACAGCTGGAGAACCCATTTTTCTATGGAATTTTCAGCCATAAAAGGGCCCAGATGTTCTAAGATAATTTTCTTGGTGCTGAAAAGATGCCAGATCTTAGCGAAGAACTGCAAGAAGATGGTTAACTTTGAGTGGGCTCCTTGGAAAGTGCCCTGGGAGGGATAATTGCGTGCAGGAGGTTTATCAGGGAGTGTTCCTGGGAGACACACCTGTGAGGAAGTGAGGGAGGCAGAGCTGGGTGGAGGGAGGAGCTGACCCACAGTGCAGCAGCAGCTGAGGTCTCAGCCATTCCTACAGGAGCTAGGAAGCCTCCGAATGGAAGCAAGGAGGCTGGCCTTGATATCACCTGCGTCTGCCATTCTTTAGCCACAGGCTGTCATCTGGGAGGAGCAAGGAAGTTCGCACAGCTGAGTGCAATCTCCAGTAAGCAATGCCATTGTGAACTGATATCGTTAGCAGCTGAGGGATGGGTGCATGAGCCCTAAAGAGGAGAACTGGGCAGAGCTCCCCAGTATCCACCACAGCTGTTATGTTAGGCTGTCCTTGCACTGCTATAAAGAAACACCTGAGACTGGGTAATTTCCAAAGAGAAGAGGTTTAAGTGGCTCATGATTCTGCAGACTGTACAGAAGGCATGGTGCTGGCATCTGCTCAGTGTCTGGGGAGGCCTCAGAAAACTTTTACTCATGGCAGAAGGCAAAGTGGGAGCAGGCACATCCCATGGCCAGAGCAGGAGCAAGAGGGAGAGTGGGGGAGGTGCCACATACTTTAAACGACCAGATCTCATAAGAACTTACCCACTACCATGAGAACAGTGCCAAGCCATGAGGCATCTACCCCATGACCCAAACACCTCCCCCCAGGCCCCACCTTCAACACTAGGGATTACATCTCAACATGAAATTTGGAGGGGACATCCAAAGTGTATCAGCCAAGATCCAAATCTGCCTCCTGACCCATGAACCTCCAGAGGATACAGACCATGCAGCCAGAGTGAGATTCTGAGACATGCCACATTCAAAAGAGAGGACCCAATTCAATCCACCTATGGTGGCCTCTGTAGTCCTTTTTGTCAGCAAAGCCACATCCAAGCTCAAGGGCCACCTTGCTGGACAATGATGCCAGTAGCCTCAGAGCAGCCAGAAAGCCCCGTTGGAGACCCAAGATTACTCCAGAGAGCAGACTCTGCTATGCACAATCTGCATGGGGTGGCCCAACTAGACAAGTGGTTTTTGTAAGGGTGCCACCAGATGTGATGGACTCGACTGTGAAACTTTTTAAAATGCACATGCCCCCTAGTTTCTGCTTCAGAAAATCTGAGATGGGCCCGGGTATCTGTATGTTTCTAAAGCTGAACAGGTGATTCTAATGTGCAGGCCTCCTTGAGATCCCACTCCAAGACCAACCTGGATCCACCAGTGCACGGGTGTGCAGGTTGGGGCAGACCTGGGATCACAGACTCTAATGCCAGGGGGGCTCGGGTGGGTGTCCCTAGTATAGAGTGAGTTGGGTGGGGACAGATGCTTCCCCAGTTGTCCCCTCCAAATCTCATGTTGAGATGTGATCCCCACTGTTGGATGTGGGGCCTGGCAGGGGGTGTTTGGGTCATGGGGTAGATGCCTCATGGCTTGGCACTGTCCACACAGTACCGCATGAGTTCTCGTGAGACGTGCTCTCTCCATGCTGTGTTCACCCTGTGAATCAGAACACAATTCTGACACTTGCTAAATGGGAATGGGGTCTCAGTGAGACCAGAGCTTTCCAGATAAACTCGAAATCCAGATTGGTATGCAACATCTGATTTTAAAATGCCAACAATTAACTCAAATATTCTTAACATTGTGTAAGCCACACAAAACCAATCTCTAGGCCTGGTTCTGTTCTTGGGGGCACCAATTCATGAATTCTGGTGAGATCACCCCAGACCAGGCAGTGAGAGGAGTCCTATATAGAATAACGTAAGCCATGGGTTGGCCAAAATGGACAAACCCAAACTGGACAGGCTGAACTATCCTGGATTTGACAGCATGAGTAGTCCTAGGTTGCAGACTTTAGCTCATACTCAATTAACCAACCTGGAGCGTTCTAAATTGAACAATGTATGTTGCCTCCCACTAGGGACATTTGTCAATATATGGAGTGGTTTTTTTGTTTGTTCGTTTGGTTTGGTTTGGTTTTTTTGTTTGTTTGTTTGTTTGTTTGTTTGTTTGTTTGTTTTTGAGAGGGAGTCTCATTCTGTTGCCCAGGCTAGAATGCAGTGGCGCCATCTGGGCTCACTGCAAGCCCCGCCTCCCCGGTTCAAGTGATTCTCCTGCCTCAGCCTCAACAGTAGCTGGGATTACAAGTACCCACCACCACACCCGGCTAATTTTTGTATTTTTAGTAGAGACGGGGTTTCACCATGTTGGCCAGGCTAGTCTCGAACTCCTGACTTCAGGTGACCCGGCCACCTTGGCATCTCAAAGTGCTGGGATTACAGGCATGAGCCACCATGCCCGGCCTATGGAGTCTTTTTTATTGTCATAGCTGGGTGGATGCACTGGCCTCTAGTGGGTGAAGGCCAAGCATGTTACTAACTACATATGCTAACAATACACAGGACGGCCAACTCCACCTCCAACAAAGAATTATCCATCCAAAAAGTCAATAACATCACTGTTGAAAACCCTGATGTAGACCATGCTGGATAAAAATGGTAGCCACCAGTCACATGTGACAATTAAGCACTTGCTAAGTGGCTAGTGAAACTAAGGAACTAAATGTTTTGTTTTTAATTCAATTCATACTTTATGAAATCTAAATGTTAATCAGGTATTTCCAGCAAAATATTAACATCTGAACTGAGATGTCCTGTAAGTATAAAATGTACACCAAATTTCAATGTCATAGTGTGAAAAAAATCTCACTGATAATTTTTATATTAATTACATGTTGATTTGATTTGATTACATATATACACACACACACACACACACATATATATATATATTTTTTGAGACAGAGTCTCGCTCTGTCACCCAGGCTGGAGTACAGTAGTGCGATCTCAGCTCACTACAACCTCCGCCTCCTGACTTTCCGTGATTCTCCTGCTTCAACCTCCCGAGTAGCTAGGACTGCAGGCATGCGCCGCCATACCTGGCTAGTTTTTGTATTTTTGGTAGAGACGGGGTTTCACCATGTTGGCCAGGCTGGTCTGGAACTCCTAGACTCAGGCGTGAGCTACCACACCCAGCCTGATTTGATAATATTTTTGCTAGATTGAGTTAAATAAATATTATCAACATTGATTTCACCTGTTTCTTTTCACCTACTAGAAAATGTTAAACAGGCGGCATGCATTATATTTCTATAGAAAAGAGCTGGTATAGAAATCTCAGATTCTTCAGCATAGATAGTCCTGGGTTGAACAGACTAGACCATTCTGGATAGGGAAGTTGGAGGTAGAGGGGGAGATGAGATGGAGACGGGAGAGGAAGGTAGGTCACAGGCTCTGGGAAGGAGTTTGTAGCTCCCCTGACCTAAGTCACTGGGGAGGCACCAGAGGGTTTTAAGCAAGAGAAAGATGTAATTAGATTTGTGTTCTACAAAGATCCCTCTGGCAAAAGTGCAAAATGTATTGGAAAAAGACAACTCTGACTTTTCCATACAAGATGTCCTAGCAGAGACTGTGACTGTATTAGGCTCCTCATTGCATCTGCCGTGCCACCTGGCAGACGCATGAGTGACACTCAATAAATACTTGAATGAATCAATCAATCCCAATCAGTCAATGGCAGGTGCTAAACAAACCTCTGGCGCTCTGTTCCCTGGCCCAAGGTCAGACCTAAGTGTGGCCCGGGAGATAACAGAACCTGTTTCTCATCTTTTCTGAGTACAGATTAATTCCCAGCTCTCACCCTCCTACGTTTAAAAAAAAAAAAAAGTGAAGAAAAATATCATTTCTTGGAAAGAAACACTTCTCAGTGGCTGTTTTTCTTCTTCAAATTATTAAGCGAGAATATGTTGTTCAGAGGGAGGAATTGAAGGCTTAAAGCCCAGAATCCATGTTCCCCAAACAGTTTTGTCTACTTTCTACGCAAAGAGAAACAAGCCGAATGGAAACTCCATCAGCTGGGGAATGGGTGCCGTGGAGCCTTAGGCAGAGTGTATTAGTCAGTTTTCACAGTGCTATAAAGATACTACCCCAGACTGGGTAATTTCTAAACAAAGGAGGTTTAATTGACTCACAGTTCCACATGGCTGGGGAGGCCTCAGAAACTTACAGTCATGGCAGAAAGGGAAGCAGGCACCTTTTTCAGAAGGCAGCAGGAGAGCGAGTGAGAGCGAAGAGGGAAGAGCCCGTTATAACACCATCAGCGCTCCTGAGAACTCACTATCACAAGAACAGCAGGGGGAAACCGCCCCTAAGATCCAATCACCTCCCACCAGGTCCCCTCGACACTTGGGGATTACAATTCAAGATGAGACTTGGGTGGGGACACAGAGCCAAACCATATCAGAGAGCAAGGGACTGGCTCACAGATGCCACCTAGGCGTGGGACAAGGATGGAACAGAGCAAGTCCCGGACCCCAGCACCAAGCCCATGGCTGATGACTCTCAGGCTGTGTGACCCTGGGCAAGTCTGCACAACCTCTCTGGACTCACCCTGGACCCCGAGGGTGGTTCCTTTCGCACAGGGGGCAGCACCTAAGGGTCCCCAGCAGAAGACCCCACAGACACATGGATGGGTGGGACAGGAGTGGGAACACAAGGACAGCAGGGAGAGCAACTCAGCTGTGCAGCGGCCAGCAGAGGGCAGTGGGGAGGGTGGTCCCTGACCCTTTGGGCTGCAGTTTCCCTACAAGGAAGGAAGAAAGGGTTTGTCCCTAAGCTCCCGGTGATGCTGACTGTGTGAACTCTCCTCTGTGGAGCATGTGTCAGGCAAGGCGGACACCAGGAAGCCTCAGCAAGCACCAATATCTAAAGCCGAGGAGACGGTGGTGAGCCGGAGCTGCCTTTGCTGGGGGAACACAGGCTCCTTCGAGGCCTGGAGAGGCCCCCCCTTCCCAGAGCAGTTGATCAAGGTCTTCTCCCCATCCTCGACAGATTCATCCTCGACAAATTCCTTTCTCATGGAAGGAGTTTCCCCCCCGATTCCCCTTCCTGCAGCCTGGCATTGCCCACTCCTGTCCCCACCCCAAAGGCTAACCTCACAAAGAGAGGGACATTTTTTACTGTAACTCAAGGGGAAGGGGGTTACAATAAGGCCTGTGTCCCACGCTGTCAGGAAGTTCACCTCTGTGGTGTGAGGGTTCCATGGGTGGATTTTCAGATACTGTGCCTGGAAACTCCTTCTCCCGCTCCTCCTCTGCCTTCAAAGCTTCCCCGCCACCTTCCAGAAGGAGAACAATGGAAACCCCCCAGCAGGGGCTCAATGCAGGAGGAAGGGGGAACCCAGGAACAGTGGGTGAGGAGGTAAAAAGACTGAGCCACAGGAGAGAGGGCCAGAAACCTCTGCCACCCTCAGAAGTGGACAAAGACCCACATCCCGGAGATGCCGAAGGGACCAGAGCATTGGTCTCCTCCAATGCAGTGTGTGAATCATTGATGGTTCCCCTAAAACTGGAGCAGAAACAAACTATATTCACTACCTGCAATTTGTGTGCTGGGCCTCCCCTCCCCCAATAAGGGGCTAGAGCCTTAGAACACACAAAGCAAAATACACAGTGAGCGCTTCCAACGCTGCCTCCAGGCTTCTGCCAGGAGTGTCTTCTCTGCCAGAGACGGTGAATTCCCCTGACCCCGAGTCTTTTCTTACCCCATCTCCCAGCCCAAGTTCCTCTCCCTTCCTCTCTCGCCTTCCCAGGCTGTGGGACCGCCGTCTCCAGGCCACTTCACTGACCCCATAAGCCTCCTTTGTTTGGAAACATATTGCTTTATAAATATTGATCAATGACCCACTGTGCAAGGCACTTTCACAATGAAAATCCCGTTTCATCTTCATAGCCAGCTTTGGAAGCCGACTGTAGAACTGTGCCCACTTTTCAGATGAGGACCTTGAGGCCCTCAGGTTCAGGTCCCTGGGCAGGGCTGGCCAGCAGTTATTTGTGACTGAAAGAAACTCAAGTCATGCACCCCTGCTCCCCTCCTACTCCTCCACTTCCTCATGGTCATCATCCCCTCCACCCCCACAGTCTGAGGGAGAGAGCGTCCGTGCCAGCTGGCTAGATAAGGTGGAAAGAGCACAGACTTTGGAGTTACACAGACGTGGGTTTGAATCCTGACTCTGCCACTCACCAGCTTTTTGATCCAGGTAAATCTTCTCATCCCCTCATCTGGCAGGGACTAAGTAGCCTTAACTACAAATTGGAGGTATTGTCATCCAGACCCCATCAAATAGCCAAAAGGATATGATGAGACAGCGTGGATGCAGCTCCTCGTGCCAGGTCAGTAGAGATGCATCACTGTCATCATCAAAGTGATGGTGAGTCACAGGTGAGGAAGCTGAGGCCAACAGATGCCAAGCAACTTGCCCGACATCCCATAGCAGGCAGGCAGCCGAGATGGGCTTCAGATTCAGGTCTCTTGACTCTAGCTTGAAGTCTACCTTTTGTCCTCCCTCTATTTCTACTGAACTTGGTTTCAGCAGGAAGCAGATTGAGCAGCCCAGAGCCAGAGGGCAAGTGACAAGCTGACTTGGCTTTACTTGAAGAGCATCCATAACCCCACCTTCCTCCAACTCTGGCAGAGGACAGAGCTCAGCAAAGCCAGTTTCCCAGCCATTCCCCACAGCCTTGCTAGGCATCAGCCAAGCAAAACATTGCCAGGGGATTTAAGAAACACTGTGCATTGGGCATTAAGGGACTGGCCATTGCTGCCTCCTAGTGTCCCTGTAAAAGAGGTCAGTCATTCCAAGGCTTGAAGTTCATGGACCAAAAGAAAATAATACTTTTGGGGGGGCAGACGCGGTGGCTCACGCCCGTAATCCCAGCACTTTGGGAGGCCAAGGCGGGCGGATCACGAAGTCAGGAGATCAAGACCATCCTGGCTAATACGGTGAAACCCCGTTTCTACTAAAAATACAAAAAATTAGCCGGGTGTGGTGGCAGGCGCCTGTAGTCCCAGCTACTCAGGAGGCCGAGGCAGGAGAATGGCATGAACCTGGGAGGTGGAGCTTGCAGCGAGCCGAGATCGCGCCACTGCGCTCCAGCCTGGGCGACAGAGCGAGACTCCATCTCAAAACAAAACAAAACAAAACAAAACAAAAAACAGAATGCATTTGGGGGAACAAAGAGAGAGTTGCCCACACTTCATTTTACACTAAATGGGATTGTGCCGCTTTCATTGCTTGACATTCTCCAGTGCTGCCATCTAGTGGTGGATCCAGTATAGTAGCCATTAGTTATTATGTAGCTATTTGAATTTAAATTTAAAGTAATTAAAATTAAATAAACTTGAAATTTCAGTTCTTCGGTCACACTAGCACACTCCAAGTGCTCAGTAGCCACATGCAGGTAGTGGCTGCCATACTGACCGTTACAGATACAGAACACGTACATCATCACAGAAGCGTCTATGGCAGAGGTCCCCAACCCTTGGGCTGTGGACCGGGGATGGGTCTGTGGCCTGTTAGGAACCCGGCTACATAGCAGGAGGCGAGCAGCGGGCGAGCGAGTATTACCACCTGAGCTCCGCCTCCCGTCAGATCAGTGGCAGCATTAGATTCTCACAGGAGCACGAACCCTATTGTGAACTGCGCATTCGACAGATGTAGGTTGTGGGCTCCTTATGAGAATCTAATGCCTGATGATCTGAGGTGGAACAGTTTCATCCCGGAAACACCCCTCCACTGTTCATGGAAAAAAATGCCTTCAATGAAACCGGTCCCTGGTGCCAAAAATAGTTGGGGACAGTCCCACTGTAGCAACTTCCATTATCATATTTAGGATGAAGCATTATACTCCTAGCCATTACCCAGATGATCCAACCGAGGCTCAGAGAATGATTTTCCTAAAATCAACAAAGCTAACACATGCTGAAACAGATGTGAACCCATGTCTGGCCCATAAGCATTTGCCATCACTTTCCATTTCTTCATCACTCCACAGCATGAGGAAAGATCCCTTGTCTCCCTCCACCCAAGCCTAGCTCCACCCCTCTTCAGGCCCCTGCCCCGATGGCTAGTCAGTCACATGGCAGATGCTGAGATGCCCTACTGCCCACAATCATACTAAGGTCAAAGGCAGAATAAGGATCCAAGGTGTGGCCTGGGCTCTTATTTTCCATCCACAGGCGGAGCATTTCCATGGGCCTCTATGTCTTGTTAGCCAGGAGCCCAGAGTTGACAGAGAAGGGAGCAGGAGGGATCCTTTTAAAACAATAACAAAAAAACATAGCTTGGAAGAAATTTCTTGATGCAACAAACATGTAAACACATGTTTACGCTCAGGGGCACACATCTGGCTGACACACACTCACACATATACACAGATAAACACACTCAAGGTCACACAGGGGCCACGTGTGATGACTCGTACCTATAATCCCAGCACTTGGCAGAAACCAAGGCAGGAGGATCACTTGAGGCCAGGAGTTTGAGACCAGATGGGCCAACATGGTGAGACTCTGTCTCTAAAAAGAAAAGAATTGTTTTAAAAGCAAGGACACACAGGTTTGTTAATACAGATGGACAGTGCCCACAACCAAAGCCTTTCAGGAAGACAGCCAGGAGTGTCCCCCAACTTAATTAATGAAAAGAGGTTTCTCTGAAGGCGTAGACTTCCAGTTTTAGCTCTAATAAATCTCCAAACTCCAAAGACAAGCATCCATGAAGGCGGTTCAGAGGCACACAAGCAACCTCACAGATTAGCTGAAAGCCGGTGAACACATGTGCCAGCAGAATGATGAGGCAACAAAAGCCAGGTGCTAAAAGGTGGCCCACAGGGGACAGTCTGGGTGGAGGACAGCAACGACGGGACCCCAGGAAACAAACACATGCCTCTGTCCGGAGCCCTGGACAGACAAAGCAGATACAAGAGCCACCTCCTGGCCTCCCCAGGTGAAACACAAGTCCTCCACAGCACCACCCAGACTCAGTTCAAACCTCCCAGACAACAGCAGTCAAAAAGGTGCTCCACTCCCCCAGACCCTCCAGAGAGCCCTGCTGGGGCTGTGCTGTGCGGCCTGAGTAGAACCCCGCAGTGAGGAGAGACAGGCAGGGCAGGGTCCTGCCTCTGATCCTTCCGGACCACTCCTCGTGTGGGGGAAGAAAGCCAAAATACCTGGGTTCTCTGGAAGAATATCCAGTCCCGTGGTTAGACTCTGAGAATACCCGGGACATTCTCAGCACCCAGAAAACACACTCAGGAGGTAAGGAGATTCTATGCAGTCCCCACATCTCGACTGTCAGAGCTGAAGGGAGGGCATTGCGAAGCTCAGTTGCTCCATTTTGCAGATATGAAGGCTGAGCCCAGAATGAGCAGTGATTTTCCTCCCGGAGTTGCACAGCCAGTCAGTGTGAAAGCCAGAACTAGAACTCAGTCTCTCGACATCCAACCCAGTGCCCCCTCCCAGCTCTGCTCCTGATTCAGGACAGTCACACCCACCTCCGAGCCTCGGTTGACCCGTTTGTAAAATCAGTCTGTTGGCCTTGACAACCTCTCAGGTTCCTTTCTGCCTCATCATCATGCCATTCTCTGATCTATGAAGTGGGAAGGGGATACAGATTTCCAGAATTTACTCAGTTTGTTCTTTCTGGGGGGCGGATGCAAACAGAGACTACAGGCAAGGCCCACTGAGATCTCTACACTCATTCATCTAACAAGTACCAATCCACCGTCTGCTGGGTACTGGGCTTACAAGGAGGTGAGTACTCATTGGTCCTGAAGGCAGTGGAGAAAGGCTTCCACTCATGGAAGGGTGTTGGAAGTGATGTGCCCACGCTGGGCACAGTGGCTCATGCCTGTAATCCCAGCACTTTGGGAGACCAAGGCAGCTGGGTCACCTGAGGTCAGGAGTTTGAGACCAGCCTGGCCAACATGGTGAAACCCCATCTCTACTAAGAATACAAATATTAGCCAGGCATGATGGCACACACCTGTAGTCCCAGCTACTTGGGAGGCTGAGGCAGGAGAATCACTTGAACCTGGGAGGTGGAGGCTGCAGTGAGAGGAAATTGCACCACAGAACTCCAGGCTGGGTGACAGAGGTAGACTCCATCAAAAAGAAAAAGAAAAAGAAAAGAAGAAGTGATGTCCCCAGATTTGCACAGGGGACAGATCACCATAACAACCAGGCTGGAGTCTGCACTGGAGGTGGGGAGTTGGAGGGCAGCTAAGCTTGTCCCCTGCAGTGGCTCATTCCATAGAGAGAGGCTCTAGCTAGGAGAGTGGAGGCAGTAAATGAAGAGGGAGGCATGGATTCAAGAGATGTTTAGAAGCAAAACTTCTCAGAAACTATTGCTGAATGGATAAGAAGGACAAGAGAGAAAGCGGGGAGCATGAGCTTATGCATGGGCAAGACCTCAGAAGGATGCCCAATACATGGGGCCTCAAAGGAGATGTTACTCTCCCACCCATCCTCTTGTCACTCTAACCCTTCCATTGAGCTGCCCAGGAGACCCATTGTCCCCTACCGCATCCCCCCATTTCCCCTCACCTGCTTTCGGCTGGGGTGTCCCACCCCAGAGGGCTGTGCTGCTTCCAGAAGCCATGTTCAATGAAGGAGCAAGGACCCCTGGGTAATCCAGACCAAGTCTTCCCCAGCGGGGCTGGCCCAAGTGTCTCGCCAGCTGGCACAGACCACACTCATTGACTCATTCATTCATTCTTTCATTCATTCATTTGCTCATTTATTCCACCCACCGTGGGCCTGAGGCAAGGCTGGGCACTGGACACCGAAGACAATAAAGCAGACGCTGGGCTCCTGACCTTGTGGGGCTCACAACCCAGATGGGAGACAGGCAGGAAACACGGAGGCAGACACAAACAGAACTACAAACGGCGGTAAGCGCTCCAAGGGCAAACCATGGCCTGAGAAGGGGGCTGAGCGGGGCAGGGTAAGGTCTGGTTGGGAAGGCAGAAGAGGAAAGCACACTGGAACAGGAATCCGAAGATCGAGGAGCTGGTCACACAAGAAGTGGGGAAGCTGAACAGACATTTCTCAAAAGAAGACGTACAAATGCCAACAGGTTCATGAAAAATGCTCAGCATCACTAATCATTAGGGAAACGCAAATTAAAACCACAATGAGATGCCACCCCTCACCTGTTAGAATGGCCATTAACACGAAAATAACAGACAAGTGTTGGCGAGGATGTGGAGAAAGGGGAAGCCTTGTGCACTGTTGGTGGGAATGTAAATTGACACAGCCATCATAGAAAACAGTATGGGGGTCCCTCGAAAAACTAAAACTAGAACTAACATATGATCCAACAACCTTACTTCTCCATATATATCCAGAGGAACTGAAATCAATATGTTAAAGGGGTACCTGCGGTCCTGTGTTCATTACAGCATTATTACAACAGCCAATATACAGAATCAACCAAAGTGCCTATTGACGGATGAATGGATAAAGAAAATGTGACACATATACACAAATGAAACACTATCCAGCCTTTAAAAAGCAGAAAATCCTGTCATTTCCGGCAACGTGGATGAACCTGGAGGACATTATGGTAAGTGAAATAAGCCAAGCTCTGAAAGACAAATTCCACATGATCTCACTTACATGTGGAATCTAAAAAAAGTTGAATTCACAGAAGTAGAGAATAGAATAGTGGTTACCAGGGGCTAGTGGGGAGAGTTAGAGGAGGGAATGTGGTGCTGTTGATTAAAAGTTACAAACTGTCGGCCGCATGCAGTGGCTCACGCCTGTAATCCCAGAACTTTGGGAGGCCGAGGTATGTGCATCACCTGAGGTCAGGAGTTCAAGACCAACCTGGTCAACATGGTGAAACCCCGTCTCTACTAAAAATCCAAACATCAGCTGGGTGTGGTGGTGCACACCTGTAATCCCAGCTACTCAGGAGGCTGAGGCAGGAGAACTGCTTGAACCCAGGAGGCGGAGGTTGCAGTGAGCCAAGATCGCACCATTGCATTCTGTCCTGGGCAACAAGAGGGAAACTCCATCTCAAAAAAAAATTTAACATACAAAGTGTCAAATAGAAAGGAGGAATAAGTTTTGAGATCTACTGCACAACAGGGTGGCTCTTGTCAATCATCTATGTCATATACAGTCCTGTGAATAACAACATTTTGGCCAGCAATGGACCACATATATGATGGGAGTCTCAAAAGATTGTAATGAAGCTGCTGTATACAGGGTTTTTTAAAATCTTTTATACCATATTTTTACTGTACCTTTCCTGTGTTTAGATATGTTTAGATTTACAAATACTTACCATTCACTATAGAAGCATGTTGTACAGGTTTGTAGTCTAGGAGCAACAGGCTCTACCATATAGCCTAAGTGTGTAGTAGGCTGTATCATCTAGGTTTGTGTGAGTTCACTCCATGATGTTCACACAACAGTGGAAGTACCTAACAATGCACTTCTCAGAATATCACCCTGTCGTTAGGTGACTTGTGACTGTATTTCAATAATTAAGAGAGTAAATTTCAAACATCTCACCACAAAAAAAAAAAAAAAAAAAATGGTAAATGAAGTGAAGAGTATGTTAATTCACTTGGTTTAATTATTTCACATTGTATACATGTATCAAAACATCACACTGTACTCCATAAATGTATATAATTATGATCTGTCAGTCAAAAGTCATTTTAAAAAGAAGTGGGGAGAAGAGCATTGCAGGCAGAGGAACAGCACATATAAGGTTCCAGAGGTGGGAAATCTTACCACCAAGCCAAATGGCTTTGTAAAACAAGGGAATGTGGTCCAGAGAAGAAAGATGACTCAAAGTTACACCAAGCATCGGTGTCAGGGTCAGGAAGAGAAACCGAGCCTCCTGTCCTCTGCCTCTGCCTCAAGCTACCACTTCTGCAGAGTGGCCGCATGCCCTGGTTCAGCTCCAGCAACCCCGGGACTCTGCACTCCACCTACCCCTGCCTCAACCTCCATGGCTCAGCATTTTCATGCTGCCTCCCTGAGCCTCAGTCTTCCCATCTCTAAAATGGGGTTGTTGGCCGGGCGCGGTGGCTCAAGCCTGTAATCCCAGCACTTTGGGAGGCCGAGACAGGTGGATCACGAGGTCAGGAGATCAAGACCATCCTGGCTAACACGGTGAAACCCCGTCTCTACTAAAAAATACAAAAAACTAGCCGGGCGAGGTGGCGGGCGCCTATAGTCCCAGCTACTCCGGAGGCTGAGGCAGGAGAATGGCGTAAACCCGCGAGGCGGAGCTTGCAGTGAGCTGAGATCCGGCCACTGCACTCCAGCCCGCGCGACAGAGCGAGACTCCGTCTCAAAAAAATAAAATAAAATAAAATAAAATAATAAAATAAAATAAAATGGGGTTGTTTTCACCTGGAAAGACGGCCGTGATAACACAAGGTAGCCCTCCCCAGCTCCACACCTGGCACATAGAACATAGCAAGTTCACATGTTCATGCCCTGGGTTTGCCCCCTTCCCCTGTTGCAAGTGAGCATGCGGCCTGTGCAGTAGAGTCTCCCCTACTGAGGATGGAACTCACCTGGAGCCCTGGTAACCATATGGCAGCCTCGCAGCCCTCCCAGGAGGTTCAGGTTCATCAGGGCTGGCTGGGGCTGCAGCACGGTGTTTTTTTACGAGTTCCCAGGTGACTCTCACCATCAGGAGACAGGGGAGCCCTGCTGAGCGGGATGGAGTCACACAGACTCTGGTGGGATGGTGGATCAGTATCTGCCTCACTGGGTGGCTCTGAAAAATCAAAGATGCTGCTATTCCAAAGGGAGTACTGAATGAGCTTCCAGCCTCCCACCCTCCAGTCCAAGCACAGGGTAGGTGCTCAGCCAACTGTGTTATTGTGGGAGACTCAGCAATGGATGCAGGCACGGGGGACCAGGAGGAAGGCCCTGCTATTAGGCACACAGCAAGTCAGGGTTGGCCCTCACCAGACCTTTGGGTCAGTGAGATCCTGCCAGGAGATGAAGGATCCCAGCAGTGGGGTGCAAAGCTTCAGGTCAAGGCATTCCCCCAATGGGGAGCCTTAGTACTTGGAAGGGAAACTGATCACAACACAAAACAACAGCTGCCCCCATTTCTGACTCCTGGTGTGCGATCCGCACATCCTAGCAGGTGCCTTGCCAACACCCTCTCCTTTAAGCCCATTTCGGGCTGCAAGGCAAGACGCAACATGGCTGCATGGACCATGAGCTCTTGTCACTTTTGCCTTCACGGGCCCCTTCCTCCATAAAACAAAGATTATACTTTATCTGCTGAGCACAATAGCTCACACCAGTAACCCCAGCACTTTGGGAAGCCCAGGTGGGTGGATCACTTGAGGTCAGGCGTTCAAGACCAGCGTGGCCAACATGGTAAAACCCTGTCTCTACTAAAAAGATAAAACTTAGCTTGGTGTGATGGTGTACACCTATAATCCCAGCTACTGGGGAGGCTGAGGCAGGAAACTCACTTGAACCTGCGAGGCAGAAGTTGCAGCGAGCTGAGACTGCACCACTGCACTCCAGCCTGGGAGACAGAGACTCCATTTCAAAAAAAATTTAATTTAATTTAAACATAAATATTATACTTTATGCTTTTTGGTATAAAGACATATACAACCCAGCCTGGCTCATATTTATTTTTTTCTACTGATTTTAAAATAAATTAGAATTTTTTTTTTTTTTTTTTTTGAGATGGAGTCTTGCTCTGTCACCCAGGCTGGAGTGCAGTGGCGCGATCTTGGCTCACTGCAAGTTCTGCCTCCCAGGTTCACGCCATTCTCCTGCCTCAGCCTCCTGAGTAGCTGGGACTACAGGCGCTCGCCACCGTGCCCGGCTAATTTTTTGTATTTTTAGTAGAGGCGGGGTTTCACCGCGTTAGCCAGGATGGTCTCGATCTCCTGACCTTGTGATCCGCCCGCCTTGGCCTCCCAAAGTGCTGGGATTATAGGCGTGAGCCACCGCGCCCGGCCAGAATATTTTTGTATGTCCCTGTATTCACTTTCTTTTTTTTTTTCAGTTTTTATTTATATTTTTGTTTTTTAGAGACAGGGTATCGCAATGTTGCCCAGGCTGGAGTGCAGTGACACAATCATAGCTCACGGTAACCTCAAACTCCTGGGCTCCAGTGATCCTCCTGCCTCAGCTTATCTAGTAGCTGGGACCACAGGCACATGCCATCCTGTTGGGCTAATTGTTTAGAGCTTTTTTAGAGATGGGGTCTCAATATGTTGCCCATGGTAGACCTGACCTCAAGTGATCCTCCTGCCTCAGCCTCCCAAGGTCCTGCTGTTTGCCACCGCACCCGACCTGTATTAGTTTCTTCTTGCTGCTATGACAACTACCATAAATTTAGTGGCTTAAAACAATGCAGATGTATGACTTTATAATTCTGGAGGTGAGAAGTCTGCATATAATTCTAGAGGTGAGAAGTCTGCAATGGGTCTCCCTAGGCTAAAACCAAGGTGTTGGCAGGGCTGCATGCCTTTCAGGATGCTCTACGGAAGAATCCATTTCCTTGCCTTTTCCTGCCACATTCCTTGGCTTGTGGACACTTCCTCCCTCTTCCTACACATTACTTACATGACACACATTCTTACCTCCCACTTTACATTATACACATTCTTACCTCCCTCTTCTTACACATTACTTACATCACATCACATCACATCACATTACATTACATTCTTACATTACTTTGATACTCAGTCTCCGTCTCCCTCTTCCACATTCAAGGACTCTTGCAATCACATTGAGCATCCCAGGAAAATCTCTGTGTTTAAGCTCATCTAATCAGCAACCTTAATTCCACCTACAGCCTTCATTCCCATTTACCATGTGGCATAACATTGTCAGTTTCCAGAGATTGAGGTGCGGACCTCTTCATGGGCCATTATTCTGTCAACCGCATCCCTTAAAAGTATCTTGGGTCCTAGGCACTGTGTCTCCCTGTGCCGAAAATGGATACATTGTTTCTGGACATTACTATTCCCCTTTATAGCTGAGAAAACTGAGGCTCAGAGAGTGAAGCAATTCACCCAACGTCACACAGCCAGGAAACATGGAGCTAAAATGCCAGCTTCACCTTTCCTTGTTCTGAAGCCAGGGATAGGGTGGGTGGCTGTGGTCAGGGCTCTGGGGACGGTCACACTGGGGGACCAAAGTCATCTGCACCAACAGGCACAGCACCTGGGAGGGCCTGGGTTTGGTGGAGAGGGGAAGTGCTGGATGGCAGAGATCGCCCCATTCCCTTCTGCCAAGGCTCCCAGTACTCAAGCAGGAAGGCAGCGCCTGCAGGCACGGCACAGCAAGCAGGGGAGAGCCAGCGAGCGTTCCAAGGCTCCGTGATTCACAGCCCAGCAGATGCTCCCCTGAACCAATATGCTGATTCTTCACAAAACAGATTCATTTATCTGACATTTATGACCGGAGACAGAAATCATGTTGGGG
The DNA here is from genome assembly GCF_043159975.1 of Macaca nemestrina. Lineage (NCBI taxonomy): Eukaryota > Metazoa > Chordata > Mammalia > Primates > Cercopithecidae > Macaca > Macaca nemestrina. The sequence goes on from NC_092142.1 coordinate 65,375,581, forward strand.
GAAATGTATCACTTTTCAAATTCACATTTGTTTCTTCTTCATCACCTACCAGCAAGCAGATGGGGCAGAGAGTTATTTATTTGAGGTTCCTGTTAACCAGTAACTAAGTCACTAACACACTACGACAATCAAATGCAATTATGCAAGAAGAGGAGAAGCTGGAGACCCCACTGTGCCCACAGAGCCCACAGAGGCCAACAGTGGCAGTGGGTGCTGGGGAGGGAGTACGTCCAGTAGAAGGCAACTGAACTCTGAGCCTGGGAATTGGGAAAGTGACAATAGATGTTTCCAGGGCCACAGCAGGACACAAGCATGGTGAGGAAGGGGAAGGACCCAAGACTTGAGGGCAGGGCCCCCAAAAGCTGATTAGTCCACCTCCCAGATAGTAACACTGGCTGCTTACAGCGTGCCTACTAGGGCTGGACATCTGGCAGACAGCTGCTTCTTTAATCTCCAGGGTGGGATAGCCGAGGCTGACACGTTTTAGCATACTGACTATGGATGACATTGTCCCTGCATCTCACCCAATGCCTGCTGAAAGTGTTCCCAGTTTTCCGGGTGAGAAAACCAAGGCACAGAGAGGTGAATTCACATAGCCATGATCACACAGCTCACGGGCTGGGATTCACAGGCAGGCACCAAAGGCCAGAGAGAGGCTGGTCTCCTTGCTCTGCCAGCCAGGTCTCAGCAACCAAGAGTCCCACTGAGGGGGGCTCCCAGACCCTCTCCACTTCCCCACATCCACCACCTGCCAAGGCAGCGCCGCTGGAATCACTGCTGCTGCTGCTGCTCACCCCACAATTGATGAGGGTCTCAGGATGAAAGCAGAGAAGGAGGCGGGGGAAGGGGGGAATTCACCACCACCCCATTCCCCAGCTGCCCACCCCAATTCCCTAACAGATAATTCTCCCTCATGTTTATTGCCTTTCCGCTTATTTATTAGCCAGGCTGTGTCAAAATCAATGTCGTAGCACAGCTCAGCTGTGAGGATTGATTTCTTTGATTTAAGGTGAAACAAGTTTCGTTTGGGGCCCAGAGCAAAATTCTAATGTGCTGAAAAAATGCTACCTGGCAAGATTCCTGGGAAGAATTCCAGGGAATCTTCCCAAAAGCTGGAGCCCCTCTGGGAAAGCAGCCTTCAAGGCGCATGGTTCCCAAGGTACCACCAGCAAATCCAAGGAGGACAAGAGAGAGGGAAGATTCAGGGCTGAGTCCCTCCCATGTGCCAAGTAAGAGCAAAACAGAAACCACCACCTCAGCAATGTTGGGGAGGGTATGTGTGTCCTCCTCCCACTCCCTAGCTCAGATTACTAAGTACAGAAACTGAGGCACAGAAGTGTTGAGAAACTCACCCAAGCCACATAGCTAACTCGAGGTTGTCTGCCTCTAAATCTATGAGACTTCCCCAAATTGCGTAGCCGTAGACTTTTTTCTCCCAGAGTAAATTCGCTGAGTTTCTGAATCCACATCGTAAAATGAATTACCATAAAGCAAGACATGTTTTCCCACAGAAACAATGTTAAGATATTCAGCCGGCCTTCCTGACCAATGACTTGGCGTCCAGTACATCATAAATATGACCAACCCAATGTCATAAATATAAATGTGCAAAAACTATAAATGTCTTAATAAACAGCTGAAAATGTAAACCCTAAATGGTCATGTAAAATTTGTCACAAGTCCTAGAACTCGGAAATATAGTGAGCATACTTGTCATAGATGAAACCCCAAAGTATTATAAATAATGCACACATTCCTCATGTAAAAAATATAGTCCTCCCGTATCATAAACTTGACTTTAAAGAAATAAGTTGCTAGAACAGAATTATAGAATTGCAGAGGAAAGAGGGACCTTAAATATTATTTTTTTCTAGACCCCATCTGTTGCTGAGATCCTAACCACAACAGCACTGCCAGGGTTTTCCAGCCTACACTTGAACATCCCCTAAGGATGGGGAGCTCACTACCTCCATGGCTTCCTATTCTACTTTTTTTTCTTTCTTTTTTTTTTTTTTTTGTTTTTTTGTTTTTTGTTTTTTGTTTTTGTTTTTGAGACAATCTCGCTCAGTTACCCAGGCTGGAGTGCAGTGGTGAGATCTCGGCTCACTGCAACCTCCACCTCCCAGATTCAAGCAAATCTCCTGCCTCAGCCTCCCAAGTGGCTGGGATTACAGGTGCCTGCCACCACACCTGGTTCATTTTTATATTTTTAGTAGAGACGGGGTTTCACCATGTTGGCCAGGCTGGTCTCGGACTCCTGACTTCAGATGATCCGCCCACCTCGGCCTCGCAAAGTGCTGGGATGACAGGCGTGAGCCACCGCATCCGACCCTATTCTACTTTAGGTTAAACTTTCCCATAGTTGTTTCCTGTACATTCTCTGCATGCCCTGAAAGGAATGAACATGGTACCAGCAGGCCCTGAGGGAGGTTCTGAGTTATTTAAGCTGTATGAGCCTCAATTTTCCCGTCTGTCAAATAGGGATCAATAATAATGCCTGCCTCATGCATTGTTGTGAAGGCCAAATAACGTCATCCATGTCAGCTATCATTACTTTATTAATACTATTATTATCCCAACCATTGACCAAGTCGTCCTCAGTTTCTCTCATATTTGTATCCCATCTTTGGGCAGCTGCTTTGGACTTTTTTTCTTCAATCCCAAATACAGGGCCCTCAACTCATCCTTGTAATGTTTCCTATTGATATTTTGAACCATTTCCTCACCCTGACAAGACCTCTGGATCCTGACCCTGTTGTCCAGCCCATCCTCCATCCCATCAGCGTTTAAATAGCCCATTGATTGGATTAGTAGAAAATCGTCTTCCTCTAAGTGGATGATAAAGAATGCTGGTCCAGACCAGGCACAATGGCTTACACCTGTAATCCCAACACTAGGAAGCTGGGGTGGGAGAATCACCTGAGGTCAGGAGTTTGAGACCAGCCTGGGCAACATAGAGGAACCCTGTCTCTACAAAAAGGTTAAAAGTTCGCTGAGCATGGTGGTACACACCTCTCGTACCAGCCACTCAGGAGGCTGAAGTGGGACAACAGCTTGATCCTGAGCGGTCAAGGCTGCCATAAGCCCAGGAGGTTGAGGCTGCAGTGAGCCATGATCAGATCACACCACTGCACTTCAGCCTGGTGACACTGCAAGACTGTCTCAATAATTAATTCATTCATTAATTTTTTAAAAGAAGGCTGGTCTAGATGGGCCTGGAATAGAATCTTGCAGCATACCACTAGAGACCTCCCTTGGGGCCAATGTGTCCCAAACTGTATTCCTAGGAAATTTTTGGCTCCCATGAGGTGTGAATATGTGTTTGGGAATAAAAGAGGCTGCAATCAGATGAGATTGATATTGATACACAACAGATGCTAAAACAGCGTTTACATGGAGAAGCAAAGACATGAAATCTATGGTAAGCTTCCAGGCTAGAGGCTTTGCCTTCCAATAGTACAAGCCCTTATATCTCTTTTGTCCACTGAGATTTATTTTTACAAAAGAATTCCACCCTGTGAGTGCCCTGAGCATAGTCAGTCACTCCCTCCTTTCTCAGACAGCTTTACTTCTCTCCATGCCCTGCCATGGTGAGAACCCCAAGCACACCAGTCCCGAGACATCCCCTGGTGCCTCTTGTCTGGCCCCACAAGAGCCAGCAGGTGGGGAGCAGCCATTGGATTTGAGTCATACCTGTGGGCTCCTATTCAGACCCTGGGCACAGGCTCCAAGAAGCTGTCCCCCTCCCCCACAGCCACCTCAGGTCCCCCACTGGAAGCACGACCCTCTCCTCGCCCCATCAGCCTCCACAGGAGCTTCTGCCCATGGCCAAGAACAGACCAGCTTGGATCATGAAGGACTGAGCACCTGGAATATTCTGTGCTTCTCCCCTGATGTCTGGAGGCCAGTGCAGCCTCAGACCTGGCCCACGGTGGCTGAGGGTGGAATGAATCAGTGCCCAAGCAAAGGTCAGCCAGCCCCTGCAGGAGGGTCAAGCTCTCCTGCCCAGGTGAATCCCCCTCATCCCAGCTCCCTCTCTGCCTCCGCCTGCCTGGGGACCACACCTCATGCCTCTCCTGGGGTTCATGCGTGAACTCCCAACAGCTCTTAAACACGAAACCCATCTTCATTCTACTGTCCTTCTGAGAGGGCACCTTTTGGGAAAATGAACCCAAGTGTCCCAAAAGCATCTGCCTGAGCATCTATGAATGATGGCCTTTCCTCTTCCCACGTGGGTCCTCCGGGAGCCCCATCTTGCCAGGCCTGGAAGAGGCTCATCTGTTCTCATCGCTGGCCACTAGGTGGCGACATCAGGAATTGTTTAATTTTCCAAAGAAAGTTGTTTGGGAAACTACACAGTTCTAAATAAAGCAAAAAGCAATGAATGGGAGGAAGGAGGGCAAGTGGAAAGGCAAGGATTTAGAATTCCCCATCCCTTTACATGGCTATATAACTTGGGCACATCCTTTAATCTCCCAGAACCTATGCACCTGCAAAATGGATCTAAGAGAGGTAGCTACCTCCTAAGGTAATGCTGAAAGACCTGGGAGCATATTAACCTCCTGGGGAGCTTTAAAAACTAGTGAAGTCAGCCAGGCATGGTGGATCACGCCTGTAATCCCAGCACTTTGGGAGGCCGAGGCAGGTGGGATCACTTGAGGTCAGGAGTTCGAGACCAGCCTGGCCAACATAGTGAGACCTCATCTCTACTAAAAATACAAAAAAATTAGCAGGGTGTGGTGGTGTGTACCTGTAAGCCCAGCTACTCAGGAGGCTGAGGCAGGAGAATTGCTTGAACCTGGGAGGCAGAGGTTGCAGTGAGCCGAGATCGAGCCACTGCACTCCAGCCTAGGCGACAGAGCAAGACTCTGTCTCAAAAAAATAAAATAGTGAAGTCCAGCCCCCACCAGGCCAATTAAATCAGAATCTCTACATGTGACTGCCCCAGATACTACTTGGACGTGGGGAGGGGAGCTGGCTGGGCGGTTCCAGGGCGCAGCCTGAAGTGAGGATCTCTGCTCCAGGGCAGCGGTTCTCAGGCTTGGGCATGCATCAGAATCACTGGAATCTCTTAGTAACACAGATTGCTGGGTCCCACCCCCAGAGCTTCTGATTCGGCAGGTCTGGGGTGGCACCCCAGGATTTGCTGATGGCTGCTGGTTGAGGCCACACTTTGAGAACCACTGTCTTGCAAAGAAAGAGAGTGAGTGAGTAAGCTGGTGCATATAGAACACTAGGTTGCTTGAGTCCAGGAGTTCAAGACCAGCCTGAGCAACACAGTGAGGCCCCGTCTCTACAAAAAAAAATTTTTTTAATTATCCGTGATATGTGCCTGTAGTCCCAGCTACTCAGGAGGCTGAGGCAGGAGGATCACTTGAACCCAGGAGGTCGAGGCTGCAGTGAGCCATGATTGCGCCACTGCACTCCAGCCTGGGTGACAGAGCAAGACCCTATCACCCTCAACAACTGCCCAGCCCCCTAAAAAAAAACCACTAGGCTCCATGCCTGACCCAAAGGAAGCTGTGTGGGTTTTTTTCCTAACAACAACCAATTGTCCAATTCTCCAACACCACTTGGGTTTCCAACAGTTCAAGCCATTTCTGACCCTAACTACCCAGAGTTAGTGCAGACTTCGCAGGTTAATAAAGGCTTAGACACTAGCCACAAGCAGGGTCCCCAGGTGAGCCACACTTCGGCCTGCCCAACTACAAGCTCAGGGTTGCCTACAGCCCTCCTTCGGATTCGATAATTTGTTAGAATGACTCACAGAACCCAGAAAAGGGCTTTACTTTTGATTACTCATTTATTACAAAGGATACAACTTAGGAACCGCCGAATGGAAGCACCGCATGGGACAAGACGCAGGGGTGGAGCCCAGAGCTTCTGTGCCCTCCCTGGGAATGGGAGAGGCATCCAAGTTTACAAAGCACTTGGAGAATTGTTACTCATGTGACCCACTCCGGCCGCCTGTGAGTTCAGCAGAACATGGCAAAGTACAACCTTTTCACAAAGGAGAAAACTGAGACAAAAAGCATTGGTGAGCAGTCAGCGGCAGAGCATGGGATCAGAAAACTGGGGCTTCCGGTTCCAAGCCCACTGCTCTTACCACTGTGCCCCTCTGCCCTGGAGAACCGGACTTGTTAGGACTGTACGTAAACCAAGAGTTAACAGGCTCAGAGACACGCCTATGCATAAGGGGCTTTAGCACAGAGGCTGGTAGGATTCCTTCTTTTGACTGATCGGAGCCTCTCTTTTTTCACTCTTGGTTCTCAGTGGCATGGCAGGTGGGTGAAGCTGGAGGATCCTCGAGGCCTCCACCAGCCTGTGCAGTCAGTCCCATCCAATCGGACTTGAGTTTTTCCTAGCAGCTTCCTTCCCCAGGACCAGCTCAGATGCCTCCTCCCTTAGCTGGGTTTTGCCCAGGGGACTCGACTCAGGCCACAGAGTGCAGTATGCACTGAGGGATACAGAGATGGCCTAGAGAAGAGACCCAGAAAGGCAGGAGGCAGATGGCCTGGGCTTGCCTGGTTCTGGGCCTGCTGCCACACTGCCCAGCTGAGGGCTGCTGTCAGAGCCGTGTCTGCTTGCCCCATCAAGAGGTGGGAGGGACTGACCCACCTTCCTGCCCCACAGATGGTGCAGCCTCCAACCTATTGTTTTCCAGGATGCTTCGATGGAGGGCACAAGGAATGTAGGGTCTAGAAACAGGAAGCCCTGGCTTCCGCTAGAAGAGGTTTCCTCCAGACTCAGGCCTGCCCTCCAGACAGCGAGGCAGGACCCTTGGTCCCACCCTGCCCTGCCTGGCTCACTGGGCCACCCCAAGGAAGGCCTTGCCCTCTCTGGGCCTCCGCAGACGATGGATACACAGAAGGCTTGGGCAGTGGGGTGACCAATGACTCCAGACAATGGAGGAGGAAGATGCTGGCCAAGGCCTCGACCTGACTGCACCTCTCAGCCCACTCATGAACCACGAACACAGCACGTGCGGTCACATCCATGTGGACGCCTTGCACACTCCATGTGTGTTCTTGCATATTCACGTGTAACCACACGATTGCCAAACACCGTGCACATGCCATGCCCATCCTAACACACTCACATGTATACACGGTCGTCCTCACACACTCACAGGTGCCCCCACCATTAACCTATCTGTGGCATCACTGTCATGACAAACATGCATTGAGCAGCTACTGTATACCAGAGACTATTCTAAGCACTTTACATGCATCTTCTCAGTAAGTCCTTTCAGCAACCCTGGGAGGAAGGCAAGCCATCATTCCCATTTTACAGAAGGGAAAACTGAGGCACCAAAGGCCATGTGGCTGGTCCAGGATCAGCCAGACCGTAAGTAGCACATGTGCCCCAGCACATAACCACAGGGCACCACTTTCTCTCCGCCCCTGGGAACACCACTTCCCTAACAGCCTTTTCAGGATGTTGTGAGAGAAAAGTGAGAAACATCTGGGGAAGCACTCTGGGCAGCCCTCCTCCCTCCCGGCTGCGGTAAGGTATTGTTCTCACTGTCGGGAATTCAAACCCTGTTCAATCGGCCTTTCCCGGCCAAAGAGAGGCTGCACTTAGCCCTTTCCTCACCCAGCTCCAGCAGCTGAATTCTGAGCCGCCATCACTTGCGGTTCCCCAGTCAGTGGCCTCTCCTTGGCCTGACCACAGCCCACAGGAGGTGGCCCTGCCAGCAGGCAGCTGCATGAGGACACGGTGCACTGAAGAGGGGGGCGCCTCTCCTAAAATCCAGGGATCCCTGGGTCCCTGGCCGGCATGAGGCCCCCAGCGGTGCCCTGCCTGAGCTCCTCAGTGTGGTGTGACAGGCGCTCCACCACCTGGCCTCCTCCCTAGCCAGTTCCTTTTCCCCTCTTAGCACGTCAGTGCTCCCCTACCCCTTGAAATGTCTTCTCCTTCCCTAAGAGGCCTCCTTGCCTTTGACCCTGCCATTCTGATGTCTGCAGAGCCCTTCCCGCACTCCGCTTTTGGTGACCTCCTGCTCATTCTTTCAGATCAGCTTGGGGATGCAGTCCTCCAGCAGTTCCCAGGCCACCTCCTCCAGGCACCCTCATCTCAGGGTGCACACCTGTCACCAACCCAGCCCCACCCAGTGTGTTTCGTGCATGTCTTGGTGTCTGTCTCTCCCACCAGACCGGGACACATCAAAGACAAGGACCCAGCCCAAGTCACCTCCACGTCTCCATGCCTAGCACAGGGCTAGGCAAAGCCTGGGCACCAAGTGTATTTTTTAAATAACAAATGTGGCGAGTGCCTGTAATCCCAGCTACTCGGGAGGCAGAGGCAGGAGAACGGCATGAACTCTGGAGGTGGAGCTTGCAGTGAGCCGAGATTACGCCACTGCACTCCAGCCTAGGGGACAGAGCGAGACTCCATCTCAAAAAATAAATAAATAAATAAGTAACAAATGAACATAAAACATTGGTGAACAATGGCAAGTTCTCAGAAGAAGTGTGGTGCTATAGAGTGAGCATTAAACTGGGAACAGAAATGTAAGCGTTGAAATCCTGGCTCTACTCAGACGCTTTGTGACCTCGAGCAAGTTACTCAGCCTCTCTGACCCTCAGCTCTTTCATCAGGGAAATGGGACTACAAATAGCACTTACTTCTTTCAGGGCTATTTCGAAGCATCATTACATGAGAAAATGGAGGTGGAATGCGTAGACAGACAGAGTGTGGCAGAAGCTTCGCGGGGATAAGATGCTTTTCAGAACAGGAGTCTGGAAGCTGCATGGGGGCCGGCGCGTTTCATCTGAGCACTGATGGGCTGGGAGATTTGGGTTGTAGAGGGAGGAAGGAAAGCGTGGGGGAGGACAGCATGGGAAAGGCTCGAAGGAGGGAAGCCTCAGATCGAATCTCAAGTATTCAGCAAGGTTCAGCAGACACACACAAGCCTGGTGTGAACCAGGCAGTGCCACACTGGGCTGTTACCAAATTCTCTAAAATGGGCAGATTCTCAACCCTCTCAAGGAACCCGTGAAGTATTAGAAATAAGAGACAGAGGCTGAGACAGAGATGACACATAGGAGGAGCTCAAGGTAGTTCTGGTGACTTTAACTCCAGCCCAGCCTCAGAGCTTGTTGCAGGACTGTCTCTTTTAATTCCCTGGATCCCCATCCCCAGCCTGGCGCGGAGCTGGGCACCAACCAGGACTGAGGGACTGGTTGATTGATTGATTGATCGATTGATGGATTTGATGACTCCTTGAAGCCTTAGGGAAAAGGACCCACTGTCCATCAGAACATATCACAGAACACAGGCACAGACCCAACCCCGCACCTTGTGTCTGCCTCAACATACCAGTGTTTCATCCACTCATTCATTCACTATTCACACATTCATTCATTCATTCATTCATTCAAAAAGTGGGCTCCTCATACCTGCCCGATGGTTACCTTGAGCTCAGATCCAGGCACCCCAAAGTGAGCTTGGCCCAGTTCCTGCTCGGAGGAGTCCTCAGCTGGGCCTGCAGCCCTCATCACAAGCGTTCTGTTCCTTATAAATCACAGCTGAGGATAAGACCCCTCCCTGCTCCTCCTTCCTGCTCTTCCTCCTTCTGAGCCCATTCTGAGACTACCTCAGGTGAGCCCTATTCTATGTTCCCTGGAGGTGAGTCCGCCCCTCAGCACAGCACAGCACAGCCAGCTGGGCAAAAGGGTTTTTCCCTTGCCCGTAACTGAGCACACGGGCTCATCAAGCCCTCTGCCATCAGACCATCACCTGCCTTGGAACACAAAACACTCGAGTCTCCGCGCCGGTCCCTGCAACCCAGGGAGCAGTGGGCTGACTGCCGGTTCTAACGAGTGCACAGTTTCAAGTTCACATTTGGGGAGCACTCAATTATTACCAGGTGCTAGGGATAAGCCCCCAAATAGGACACAATCCCACTGGGAAAGGAGAGGAAGGTTGTGAATGAGGTCTGTATAAAGTGCCCTGGGAGCTCAGAAGAGGGAGTGGAGCACAGAGAGAATGAGATCTGGGTGACTTTGACAGGGCTCTGTGCGCAGGTGAGGAAGGAAAGAGAAGGAAACACACAAGGTGGAACAGCATGGGCAAAGTCCTGAGGCATGAGGCTGAAAGGCTTCACCACGACCGCGCCTGCCGAAGCTGATGGCATTGTTTTCCTGCCCCATCCCTGGGTGTCTCACGCTGTGGGGAGGAAGGAAAGGGAAGTCTCATTTGGGGAACCCCTGCTGTGTCCCGACTCAACTCCAGCAGGGTGGGAAAGCTCCCTGGGTAAGGAACTGGGCTCTGGAAACAGAAGCGTGACTTGGAATTTCCACCCCACCACTGACAAACTCTGATCTCAGAAAGCTTTTCACTCCCAGGCTCTGTTTTCCCATCTATACAATGGGCCTAACAGTAGTACCGCCCCCCGCCCAGGGTTGTCCTGAGGTTTGAATGAGGAGTCCCAAGCAGAGCTTAGTGCATTAGCAGCACACACAAAGGCTGTGGTCCTCAAATGTAACAACACAAACATGTTGCCTGGGGAGGAGCTACAAACACATAAGTCCTGGGATTCTATCACCAGCCATTCTGACCCCATCAGCCTGGAGTGGGGTCCAAGGAATCTGCATATTCAATCCCCCTCTCCCAGGATGGATGACTTGAAGACCACGCTTTGAGAAACAGCCACTCGGTAAGGCTTGCTGGTCCTGTCATTTATTTTCATTGTCTCGTTTCATCTTCCAGACAGCCTGCAAAGTCTGAACAGGTAACTCATTTCCCAGGTGAGGAAAGAGGCTCAGAGAGGCAAGTCAGCTGCCCAGGTCATACAGGCAGCAACGGGTCATGCTAGGATCCAAACCTGGGTCTGCAACCCTCACACCTGTACTTCCCCAAGCAGCGCTCCCTGCCGGGTCAGCCTTTATCCTGGCAGAGGCCGGGTGGTCGTCCCGGGCCTTGTCGTCCCACCCCCACTGCCTCCACTGTTGCTTCCTCCTCTGCTGCTAATCTGGTCTCACAGACCATCCCATTTCCTGCCGGCCCACCGCCGCCTTCCTTGCTCCCAATGTCACTTCCTGGCCTTGTGCCCTCCTGTTACCTCCTTTGCCTCCAGAGAGGTTGGAGCAGAGGCTGGGCAGTGCCAGAAATCAAGCACGAAATCCTCAGGGGGACCAAGGAGGCACCAGCCTCCCTCCTATAGTCTCAACTACCTCTGCTATGGTGACCCCCATGCCCACCCCTGGGGCCCACAGCTCATGCCTGGCTCATCATTCCTTTGTTTATGGACCACAGGAATAGTAGTTTTCAGGGCAGAGTCAACTTCGTCATGGACTGGGAGTACAAAGGGAATTGGCAGATGGTGCCAGGACAGGCCCTATCCCCATCTGCCACCAGCCCCAAGTCTGAGACCCAGCAGGACGCAATGCGCAGGCCAGTGTGTCCCCATGGGCATGTAGACCATGAGGACAGGCGGTCAACACGGGCGGGGGTGAGGGTGATGTGGACTGGTACACAGCAGACAGAGCACTGTCCTGGCTCCTCTGCGGCCAGCCCACCCTCTGGGCAGGAGAAAGCAGAGTTAATCCCGTTGGAGAAGGAAGTGCTGAGCTGTTGTTTGTTCATTCCACAATCGGCCATTGAATGTGCTGGATCCCACTCAGAATCCCGCCCCAAGGACTGTTCTCCTTCCAGCAGGTCGCTCCTCATGCTCCAGCATCATCTGTCTTCCGTCTGCTGGATCCTCCCTGGGGATATGAGCGTGCTGCCATAGTTTAAAAAAATAAAAGAAAAAACCCTCCCACTTCTCTGCTCCCATTCACTGTAAGAGTTGGGGAAGGAGCTACAGTCACACATGACTCCACGTCCCCATCCCCCTTTCTCTAGCCCCTCCAATCTGTCTTGTCTACCTTTTCCTGTTTAACCTGTTCTGGTCACAGTCATTGACGACCTCATCTTCCAAATCCAAAGTGAAGTCTCAGCCCTCATGCTCCCCAGGATGACCCACTGACCACTCCCCTGCCCTCCTCCTCTGCCCTCTCCTGGCATTCCTCCTTCATCGTGGGACCCTCTTCTAATGGATCCTCAAATGTCAGAGGGTCCGAGGCCTCCCTCCCGCCAAGCTCATCCATGCCCATGGCCTCAGATGCCAGCCATAAGCTCATGGGTTCCAAACCTCGACTCCAGGCTGGACTCACCCGTCTCCCGCCCCAACCTGACACCTCTACCTGGGTATCTAATGAGCATCTCAAACTCAACCTGCCTGAGATAGAGGAATCACTATCCCCTCCTCCTCCAAAAATATCCTTCCATCTCACTCCCCATCTCCTGCTCTGATTTACTAAACAGCCCTGGGTCCTGTCTTTCTCAGGGTCTCTGCTTGCCCAGCTATATAATAAAACAAGTTTGGGACTTCCCAAACATTCACCCATGGAAAAACAGAAGCAAGTCTTCAAAGGACAGATTCCCAGGGTCTGCCCTGGGAGATTCCAAATCAGTTGATCTGGGTCGAGCCCAGTCCTCTGTAGTTTTGAGAAGCTCCTCCTATGTCTCTCCTGGTCAGCAGAATCTTGGCCCCTCCCTTTCCCCAGCCTCTTGGTTCTGCTGGGCTCTGATCCAGCCTCAGCGTCACTGTCTTCCACGCCCCTCTTTGACTCTCGTTTATGTCAAAAGCCTTGTGAGGATGAGGCTGTGATTATCCCCATTTTACAGACGAGGAAACTGTGGCTCCAGGATGACACGACTGGCCCAAGGTCACATCAGAAGCAGAGCTGGGTCACTTGACTCCACCCAATATCCCTAAATGAAAATGTCCCCTACAGACCAAGGCTGGTGCCTTAGAGCTGGAGTCCACGCCCACCCTGACCGGGAGAAGCCAACCTGGTCCTCCAGAGCCAAGAGCTGCTGTCCTTTCCCATCTCCTGAAGCCTCCCTATCACCTTTAAAGTCCATTCCCACAAAGACATCACGGGGTCACCACAGAAAATCAAATTCTGAGGCTAGGCTGACCCCAACTAGATTTTTGGCTCTGTTATACCCCAGCTGGGTGGACAAGCACCTTAAACCCACTGAGCCTCAGCTTCCCAGGCTATAAAATGGGGGTGATGACACCTGCCTGCGGCATCCCAAGGCGGGTTAAATGTGATGCTGCACCCACGGGTCCCCACAGCCAGGCTCTTGGCAGGTGCTGGGCTCAGAGTCCCAGAGCTGAGGCCGGGCATTGGGGTTGAAGTGGGGTGCCCCAGGCGGGGTCCAGGGCCAGCCCTCTGTGGAGACAGCCATCCGGGGCTGAGGCGGCCGCCCACCGGGGGACCTGCCTATCTGCAGCCAGCCCAGCCCTCACAAAGGAACAATAACAGGAAACCATCCCAGGGGGAAGTGGGCCAGGGCCAGCTGGAAAACCTGAAGGGGAGGCAGCCAGACCTCCCTCGCCAGCGGGGTGTGGCTCCCCTCCAGAGACGGTTGGCTGACGGGCTCCACAGAGCTCCACTCACGCTCAGCCCTGGACGGACAGGCAGTCCAACGGAACAGAAACATCCCTCAGCCCACAGGCACGGTGAGTGGGGGCTCCCACACTCCCCTCCACCCCAGACCCGCCACCCTGCGCCCGAGGTGGGAGGGTCCTCAGCTTCCCCATCTGTAGAATGGGCATCGTCCCACTCCCAGGACAGAGAGGCTCCTCGAGGGCATGCTGGGCCTCCTTGAGGCTCAGAGCAGGGCCGGGGAAGGTGCACCCAGAGGTGGTGCCAAGGGCACAAATGGGCATCTTGGGGCTGAAGGGGGAGGGCAAGGGCTCGGCTCTCCCACAACTGCACTCTCCAACTCAAAAAGGCCCACTGGCCTTCCTCCGTGCCAGGCTCAGAGAAGGCAGGATTCTGCCCCAGTTGCCCAGCATGCCGGGGCAGAGGACTGGCACCCAGGCCTTGGCCTCCCCTCCGTGCCCTTACCCTTACTGGAGAGGATTTACGAAGTCCTGACACCACCCTCCTCAGCCCCCCACCCATACGCCACTAAAGCTCTATGCTGGGATCTGGGGAGGGGCCCTGAAAGGGGAGCTCAGAGCCTCGGCCCCTCTCTATCAAGCCAGTGCTCCCATTTCAGGATAGGCAAGCTGAGCACTGGCTCTGGGCACCTGCGGTCCTGCCTTTCCCTGCCCAAACACCATCGGGGCCCGCTATGTGTCGAGGGAGCTGTAGTCTGGACAGTGGCCCACCATTCCTCCCCCAGGCACCCTTTCAAAGGCTAGGGCCCAAGAGCCCCAAGGCCCTCACAGCTCAGGAAGTGCCCTGGAAGCAGGAGGTCTGGGCCAAGAGCCTGGCCTGGAGACAACTGCCCTGGGTACAGATCCCAGCTCTGCCATTTGCTCTGGGGTGACCTTGGGAAGGTTACCCAGAGTTTCCAAACCACAGTGGGGAACAAGCGATGATGTGGAGTTCATTATTTTACCATTAACAACTCCACAAGGTAGATATATTATTTCTTTATATTTCAGTGAAAGCAACTGAGCTTTGGAAACATATGAGCCGGTGTGGGGATTTGAACCAGGATCTCATACTCCAAAGCCCAGGCTCTTTCCCCAGATCTCAAGTGCCTCGTCTGTGAAATGCAGAAACAGTGTTTCCTTAGTCAATTAAGTGAGGTGATCTAAATCCCTGGTGCTGGGAATGGCACATAACATGGGATCTTTAAGGAATAGTGGCTGGATTTTCCTGCTAGCCCAGAGCCGATCCTGACTGTGAACGTCATAAAGGTTTTGACCCTTGAGGTATGGTAACACCCCATCAGGGAGGGGTCCTCAGGTGCCCAGCAGGTACCAGGAAGGGGGTGCAAGTGAGAGGACATTGTGAGCACCTCTGGGCACCTGCTCCATGCCAGGCTCCCTCCCCAGCGTGGACGTTTCTCATGTGTGATGGGCAGATAGGATTCTGACCAGAGAGAAAGGCCATTCCCAGGGAGGCAGCTCTGAGGAGTTGAGGGTGTACCTGGAAGGCTCTTTCACCACAGGCCACTGGAGCCCGGGCCAGGAGCCCTGGTCCATCCTGAGGTGGTGGGGAGCCTGGGACTCTCCTCTGCCTGCCCTGGAGGGCAGCAAGTATCCTCCAAGGGGCCCAAGAGCTGCTGAGTCCCTGAGCGGCCCTACCAATTTCAGCTTACGGTGATGAGGGGTAGGGGAGGTGTATACTGGCCTGGAAGGGGTTAAGCTGCCTGCCTGCAGCCTCAGCCTGAGCTATTGTGTTGCTAAACAAGGGCCGGACATGAGGGCAGGAAGCCAGAGGGGGCCACACATTTTCTGCAAAGTTGGATGATTCACTGCTGACTCGGGGACACCCAGGGGACACAGCGGACACCGTCCCAGGAAGAATCTTGGGCCTTTTTGCCCATATGGACCCATGCCTGTTCCCTGCATCCTCTCTCTGCACCCCCTCAGTCACGCTGAAGCAACTAGAATTCCCATTTGACAGATGGGACCACCAAGGCTGAGGGAAGCTGTGCAGCCAGGCCAAGGTCACACAACCAACACAAGGTAGAAGCAGGGTGTGAGTGCGGCCCCTTCTGACCCACAATCCATGCCACACTCCACAGTGAAGCTCAGAGAGGGGAAAAGCAGAGCACTCCAGGCCACAGAGGCAGGCACAGGGACAAGCCAGGAGCCCAGTGACACCAGGGGAAGGAATGTTCTAGGAGGCAGGTTCTGCCCTCAGGAGCTTCACCTCTGGCTGAGGAGATACTAAAAAGTCTGTCCTGATCCAGGTTCGAGCTGGTGTTAAGTGGGTAAATCATGAAGGGCTTGCTGGAGGAAGAGTGGGAATCCCAGGTGCTAGGAGGCCTTGGGCAGCCTCTCTGTAGCCTGGGCCTCAGTCTTCCCATCTCTTGAGAGTAGGGGATGCTCCCTAAACTAATTCAGGGACTTCCAGATTGTCTGCCTTGGACCACAGCAAAACAGTCAGATCCTGGCAGGTCCAGATACTGGAAGGACGAGGAAGTGGGACCCGGGGGCAGGCCGGGCGGGTGGTGAATGAGATTTCCTTCTGCAGAGGAACAGAAAGAGTAGGAGGTGGGCCCAGAGTAGAGCCAGGAAATGAGGTCAAGTGTAAGTCGGCCAGTCAAAACCACACCCACCAGGCTGGAGAGGGCGGGTAGATAGGAGTCAAGACACCCACACCCTTACTGGGCACCTACTGTGTGCCAGGCTTTACACTCATGATCTCATTTAATCGTCCTCCCCAGGGAGGCGGCTACTGTTGCCTCCATTACAGATAAGGAAGCTGAGGCTCAGCAAGAGATGAACCCAAGGTCACACAGCTCCCGAGCAGTTGGGCAGGTTCAAACAGGCAGGTGCAAGGGCCTCATTCTGTTCCCCACACTGCCCTCATAGTCCCAGACAAAGTCAGGAAGCCCAAAGGAGGCTGGAAGCCTCCTTAGCATGGGAAGTTTGGAGCTGTCCCTTTAGAAGGCAAGGGGATAGACAAGGGGATAGAATCTCCGGAGCCCAGAGATTCCAGCACAAATTTGTTTCACATCACAAAATAGGTCTGGCCAACTGGTACCCTCTACCTTCATCCAGTGGGAATGAACTTGAACTCAGCCCCTGAATCCTCAACACAGTCTATGAGGATCCTCAATACAGTCTTTGGGTGATTGATTTGTGATGTCTGCCATAGGTGTGGAAAGGGGCATGTGGCAAGCTGAGTTCTGTTCTGCCAGCACTGTCTTAAGTGGTGCCCTGCTCAGGGGTGTTTGCATACTCACTGGGGACTCTTTTTTTTTTTTTTTTTTTTTTTTTTTTTGAGACAGAGTTCTGCTCCTGTTGTCCAGGCTGGAGTGCAATCGCGCGATCTCGGCTCACTGCAACCTCTGCCTCCCAGATTCAAGCGATTCTCCTGCTTCAATCTCCCAAGTAGCTAGGATTACAGGCATGTGCTACCATGCCCAGCTAATTTTATATTTTTAGTAGAGATGGTGTTTCACCATGTTGGCCAGGCTGGTTTTGAACTCCTGACCTCAGGTGATCCACTGGCCTTGGCCTCCCAAAGTGCTGGGATTTACAGGTGTGAGCCACCACGCCCGGCCAGGGACTCTTAAGAAGGATAATTTTCTTGTCCCTAAAGGATCAAAACCCTATCGGTGGTCTTTTGGGCAGTCCCATGGCAGCCCATCCCATGGGCCATCAGAGGAGCTATCTGGGAGCAAGGAGGAGCTTCTTTGAGTTATACCAACAATGGTACCTACTCTGACCACCCTACGTGTTGTCTGAAAATACACAGATTTGTTTCTAAATCCTGTGAGTGAGGAGGGAGTGGGTGGCAAGACCAGAACTGGAGCTGGTACCAGGCTGACAGGCAGCACGTCCAGGTCTGGGGCGTTGAGTTCATGCACCCAGGTATGGCATGAAGTGAACTCTCAGGCCCAGAACCTGCCTGGGCAGAGATAGGCCAGGAGGCAGAGGCTGTGCTGGTGGCAGGTGGCAATCAGAAGACCTCATGGAGTAGGCAGTCTGGGGCTTGAGAAGAAGTAAAGCGCTAACCCAGGAGACAGCAAAGAAGGGCATTCCAGGCAGAAGGAACAGCCTGGGCAAAAAGCCTGCTGCTGAGAGGAAGGGCACTGTGCACTTCAGAAACTTCTAGCTCTCCTCGAGGCTGGAAGGGACAGGGAAGCGGAGGAGAGGAGAGCTGGCAGGGTGGGCAGGGGACAATCATGCTAGGCCTTGAGGGCTGGCTGAGGAGTTAGACATCCTCCAGCAGGGAGCGAGGAGGCTATTGGCAGAACCTAATGGGAGGGGAGCAGGTCTGGGACCCACAGGAGCCTATCCCAGGGCCAAACTGAGCCACAAACCAGGAGGAAGCAGACGGGGCCAGGTCATAGCTGCCTGGCCAAATCCCATTCCCGAGCCTCCCAGGGCCTCACCCTTCATCCTCCCAATGTCTGTGGCTGCCAAGACCCGGCTTTAAATGCCTGAGCTCAAGCAGACCATTTGAGAGTCCCCGGAGAGTTTGAGGGTCACTGGGTCCCAGCCCTGTCCTGGACTGAGATTTGAGCTGTGGAATAGGAAGGCAGTGGGGAGAGCTGCCGGGGGCCACACACGGAGCTGGGTCTTCAGCGCCCGCACTCCAGCAGGCACACCTCCTGCATGTTCTAGGCCGGCTCCTCCCAGTGCCCTGCCCCTCATCCCTGACCCCAGGCCTCTGGGCTGGAGTCCAGAGCCTGCGGGAGGCTGGGCTGGGATCCTAGCTGAAAGTGGGTGTGCTGGGGGTCAGGGAGGAGAGCAGCCAGGCCTGCAAAGAGGAGCCCTGCAGGAGTTGGCCTGGGCAGGTGCCTGTGGCCAGGGCTGTGCACTCACGAAGGCATGTTTGAGGGTGTCACAGGTCCATGAGGCCTCCAGACGTCATGTGTGTGTTCTGGACCTGGAGCCTTCCTCTGCCCCGCCCCTGAGGCCCTCCAGCCTATTGAAAACCCCGCACACTGCAAAGCCCAGACTTGGCCCCTGGAATTGAAGGCTTGAGTGGGGCTCTGGTCAGGTCAAGGGGCAGGGGTCTTCCTGGTGCTCAGGGGCAGGACCAGCCCAGGGACTGAGGGGCTGGGCCAGCCCACTGAGGGGCTCCCATCTGGGTCCAGACTTCCTATGTCCTATTTAGCTACAAAGCCAGGGGTCCCAGGGAGTCCCAAGAAGAGCAGCTCTAGCCCCTCCCCTCCCCTGCCCTGCCCTCCCCTCCCTTCCCGTCCTCTTCTCTTGTATCCCTAGCCTCTCTTTTTGACACTGTAACTCACACAGAGCTGAGCCGATCTCACAGCCCCTTGGAGGCAGAACCCCAGATAGATGGATGCCCACAAAGGGAAAGGGACCAAAGGGAGCTTTGTGTGATGTCCCACGGTGGGTCAGTGAGAGGCAGGACTCACTCCGGGGACTGTGGTCCTCAGACCCATCAGGGCCCTCCCAGTCTGTATACTCCCACAGCCTCCTCTATTTGTCCATCAAAGCGCACGTCACAATTTCAAACTGCGTTTTTCACCACATGACTGGCATCCCTGTCTCCATGGAAGTGGAGCCTGTGTTTATTCCAGCATGGAATTAAGTGCTTAGCACATAGTAGATACTCAATAAATGTTTGCTGCATGACTGCATAACCCCAGGACTCTAGAGAGGGCTTCAGAGAAGTGGTGACATGTGTTGTAAATCTAGGCAGAGGAGAGAGGACAGCAAGTGCACGGGCAGGGAGGATGCAACAAAGCCTGGTGGAGTGGGGAGCTTCCCAGAGAGTTAACATCCTGTGGGCCGGAGCTATGCCTGGAGGCTCACCAGGCACCCGCAGACCCAGACAGGCAGCTGGAGAGGAGCAGAAAGAGCCACAGGAGCCCCACCCTTTTCTCAGGCTGCCCAGGTGACTCAGCCTTCGGAGGACCCCTCAGTCCCCAGGCCTGGCCTCGGTGTCTGGGTTCTGATCCCAGTGGCCCCACCCACGGTAGATATAGATACAGACCTGGACCCCAGAGGCCTCTGAGGTCCTAGCCTCCCATGGGAGCATGGTGGAGCCCAGTTCCCCCTATTCTCCAAGGCTCCCCTGCTGCTTATCCTGGGCTCCATGCCCACTCACCAGGGGATTCGGACCACTGACTCCATCCTCTCATTTTGGGTCCTCCAGACTTCCCCAGACTGATGGAGGGTACAGAGGGCCCATCCTCCTCCATTTGGAACTGCCCCCAAACCCTCTCACATGGCTCCGGGGACAGCAGCATCAACAAGCATCCTGGATGCCTGAGACACGGGCAGGTACCTGGCCTCGGCGTGCTCAGCACCTACACCTGAGTTGCCAAGCGTGGCCCCTCCCTGCTCAACGCTGTGATCAGGCAGTTGCTGGGCTGCTCAGTTGGGAATTTCTGAACATGGAAATCACTTCCAAAATCCTCAGACCCTCTGAATGTCTGGGGTGCCCCAAATCTACCTGGCAACAGCTTGAGTCTCTCTGGAAACTGCTGAGAATAACCGAGAGACATGACTCTTACCTGCCGAAAGGAAACAGGCTAAAATGAAAAAAGGGCTATGACCACATCTCCAGAGGCTGCAGCCAAGAGAAATTCAGTTTTCAGCTGTGGCTGCAGCAGATCTGACTGGCCCAGTTTCCTCTGCATCAGGATGGGGAGGAGCAACTGTCTGACAAGACCCTTCCCTGCAGCCCCCATTTGTTAGCCTTTTTTTTTTTTTGGAGACGAAGTCTTGCTCTGTTGCCTGTCACCCAGGCTGGAGTGCAGTGGCAGGATCTCAATTCACTGCAACCCCCACCTCCCAGGTTCAAGTGATTCTCGTGCCTCAGTCCCTCAAGTAACTGGCACTATAGGCACGCGTCACCATGCCAGGCTAATTTTTGTATTTTTTAGTAGAGGCAAGTTTTCACCATGTTGCCCAGGCTGGTCTCAAACTCCTGACCTCAAGTGATCCACCCAAAGTTAGTTGGCCGAATTTCTAACACAAAGGGCAAAAGACACAAATGAATGTGGCTTTTCAGTTGGGAAGGTCCCACAGGTGTCTCTGAGATTGAGTATAGAAGGAGCCTAGGATTTAGAAAAAGATCGATCTGGTGAGGGTTCCAGATCCACCATTCATGAGTTGTTTGTCTCTGAGCCTCAGTTTTCTCATCTGAGAAATGGGAATGATAAGTCCTACATCCTGGGGATAGTGTGAAAATTAAATGCGCTGGCATGGATAAAGACCAAGCACTGAGAATAGTTGATTATTATTACATGAGAATGTCCCCACAGAGATAGAGAGTGGGTGGCATGATGCAAAAAGCACGATTTTTGGGGAAAGACAGCCTAAGTTCAAATCCTGGCTCCACTTCCTGTGGCTATGTGACCTGAGATAACTTATTCTACCTCTCTGAGCCCCCATTTCTTTACCTGCAAAATGGGAATACAGACAACTACCTAGAAGGGTTGTTGCAAGGTTTAAATACAATAACGTGTGTCTCAGGGGAGTGCTCAGGGATGTCAGCCCTCCCCCACCGTCCCAGTCAAGAAAGAACTGTCTTGGGAGGGTGCTCAAGGCTCTGGTATGGGGGTGCAAATGGGATTACATGATCCCTGGCTCCCAAATACCCCCAACCCAAGGTCCTGCCCCTCACCAACAGCTGACTGATGAGAGCTGAGCACTCAGACCTCCCTCTGTCCTGGCAAATGACACACAGGTGCTGTGGGGTGACTCTGCGAGAGCCAGTCCCAGCCCTGTTGGAGGGCAGGAGCTTGAGGGTGGCCCATGTGCTCCAAGGGACTTCTCTCCAGAGCTAGCAGCAGGGCCCCTGCTGGACACAGAACAGAATCCAAGGGGCTTTTCTGCACCTTCAGAGAACTTACTCTACCTCTCTGAGCCCCCATTTTGTTATGTGGGGCCAGGCAAAGCCCACTGAGGAGTTAATGTCCCCCCAGGAGCCATGTGGTCCCAGCCTGTGATTGGTGGACTCTGCCTTGCTGAAGTCTGGTGTAGGTATAGTCATGCATCTTTTTTTTTTTTTTTCCCCAAATCAAAGAAGGAACCTCGTTTTATTCTGAATGTGTTAGTTTTGACCTCCTTCACCCTGAAATTTTCTTTCTTTAAAAATTTTATTGGCTGGGCGCGGTGGCTCAAGCCTGTAATCCCAGCACTTTGGGAGGCCGAGACTGGCGGATCACGAGGTCAGGAGATCGAGACCATCCTGGCTAACACGGTGAAACCCCGTCTCTACTAAAAGATACAAAAAATTAGCCGGGCGAGGTGGTGGGCGCCTGTAGTCCCCGCTACTCGGAAAGTTGAGGCAGGAGAATGGCGTGAACCCGGGAGGCAGAGCTTTCAGTGAGCTGAGATCCGGCCACTGCACTCCAGCCTGGGTGACAGAGCGAGACTCCATCTCAAAAAAAAAAAAAAAAAAAAATTATTTATTTATTTTTATGACTATACTTTAAGTTCTAGGGTACATGTGCACAATGTGCAGTTTTGTTACATATGTATACATGTGCCATGTTGGTGTGCTGCACCCGTTAACTCGTCGTTTACATTAGGTATATCTCCTAATGCTATCCCTCCTCCCTCCCCCCGAGCCCACGGCAGGCCCCGGTGTGTGATATGCATCTTAATGACTGGGATACACTCTGAAAAACGAGTTCAGGTGATTTCGCTGTTGTGCAAACATCAGAGTGTGCTTACACAAACAAATCTGGATCGTATAACCTGCTGCACACCTGGGCTGGATGGTACAGTCTATTGCTCTTAGGCTCCATACCTGTGCAGCATGGTACTGTACTAAATGCTGTAGCCAATTTTAACACGACAGCAAGTATTCATGTATCTAAACATATCTAAATACAGGCAAGATACAGTAAAAATCTCATGTAAAAGATAAAAAAGGAACCTGTAATCCCAGCACTTTGGGAGGCCAACGCAGGAAGATCACTTCAGGCAGGAGTTCAAGACCAGCTTGGGCAACATAGTCAGACCCCTCCGCACTCCAACCATCTCTACAAAAAAATTTAAAAATTAGCCAGATGTGCTGGCACGTACCTCCTCACGGGGCTGAGATGGGAGAATTGCTTGAGCCCAGGAGTTTGAGGCTGTAGTGAGCCACACACACATTCATATTCCACTCCACACACATTCACACCACACTCCAGCCTGGGTGACAGAGGGAGACTCAATCTAAAAAAAAAAAAAAAAAAAAAAAAAGAGAGAGATAAAAAATGGTATACCTCTCTGTGGTACTTACCGTGAGTGGAGCTTCCAGGACTAGAAATTCCTCTGGGCGAGTCAGGAAGTGAGTGGCCTACGACATCACTTCACCCTGCCATAGACTTAATAAACACTGTACACTTAGCTTCACTAAATTTACTTAAAAATATTTTTCTCTCATCAATAAGAAATTAACTTTAGTTTACTATTAGGGTAGTGCAAAAGTAATTGCTGTTTTTACCATTAAAAAAAAAAAAAAGCCACCGGGTGCGGTGGCTCATGCCTGTAATCCCAGCACTTTGGGAGGCTGATGCGGGCGGATTGCCTGAGGTCAGGAGTTTGAGACCAACCTGGCCAACATGGTGAAACCCCGTTTCTACTAAAAATACAAAAAAAAAAAAAAAAAAAAAAAAGACTAGCCAGGCGTGGGGTCAGGCGTCTGTAGACACAGCTACTTGGGAGGCTGAGCCAGGAGAATGACTTGCACCTGGGAGGCGGAGGTTGCAGTGAGCTGAGATCGCACCACTGCACTCCAGAACAAAACTTGTCTCAAAGGAAAAATAATAAATAAATAAATAAAGCACACAATTACTTGTGTACCACCCTAATATAACATTTTTTATAAAGTTGGTCTACACTAGCATCACCCCAAACACAAGTAATGACTTGTGCTACGACGTCACGATGGCTGCGGTGTCACTAGGGCAGAGGAGTTTTTAGCTCCATTAAAACCTTAGGGGACCACAGTCGTATGTGCAGTCCATTGTTGACCAAAAAGTCATTTTGCAGCACACGACTGTATTTATCCATTTGACTGCTGGCTGCGGTCAGCCATAGGGATCACTAACCCGTCCCAACAGGCCCCAGGAAAGAGAAAAGCACATTCCCGTTCACTGTATTAGAGATAGGGTTCCCAGCTGGAAACAGAGCGAACCCCGGGAGGCCAATTGAAGAGACTTTATGAAGGGACTGCTACAGAGAGGTGGGCTGCCTTAAGGAAACCAACCACTGCCTGCACAGAGGTAGGCTCGGATGTTGAGGTACCCAGAGACCAGCAACAGCGCTTCTGCCTGGAATTCCCTTCCCTTTCCTGGCAGTCCTGTGGCTGGCACTCAGATGTGGGCTGAAACGTCAGCTCTCCCAGAGGCCTTCCTGGCCTCACAGGCCTAGTCAGCTGCCCCCTCACTCTCTGTGGCACCTCCCATTATAATTCCTTGAACATCTCTGATCGCCAACTGATATGTTTCCTCATTGACTTACTTATTTTCCTGTTGTTCCCATTATTGCACACTCCCCAAGAGCAGGCTCCATCTGTCTCACTCACTGAGGCACCCCCACTGCCTGGCATGGAGCCCATCATGCAGTAGGCACCCAGCACCTATCAGCTCAGAGCCTGGGCGCTCACCCTGTCCTGTTTGCCCTGAGAACTCTCCCTCTCCCTGTTTCTCATTTTCACTTCTGTCTGTTTCACTTTGTCATCTTTGAGTCACTTCTCATTTGAGGGAGGAAGAAAGAATCAAGACTTGCACTTCCTTTCTGGACAAAGAAGGAAATGAGCCACAGGGTCTGGACCCAGTGAGGCTGGGGTAGGGGTCATGCCTGCTGCCTCCCCTGAGTCAGGGACCAGCTTCTTGGCCAGGACTCCCAATCTGCCCCCCTTCTTCTCTAAGCCTTTGCTCACCACCTTCCTCCTGCCTAGAGCATCCTTCAAGAGCCTCAAGTCTCTTCCAGGTTGACCCCCTCATTTATGGCTGAGAAACTGAGGCCCAGAGGGGTCAGGGCATCCCCCAGGCATATGGCACCTGCATTCTGGGGCCTATCCCCACCCGGGGAGTCCACTTCCTCCAGGGCCAGAGACAGGAACCAGAAGGCAGGGGCCGTCGATACTAAAATCAGTGGGTCCAGAGGTCAGCTGGCCCAGCACAGACACCCTCAGCCCTCACTGAGGTCAGCCCGGCGCCAGTAAATCAGGGGAAATGTTACTAGAGTTTACAAACCTCTTGTGATGTACAGAGTCCAGCCTCTCCCTGTGGCCAGGCAGGAGACAGTCAAGGGAGGAGGCCATCCCATCCAGCACCTTGTAGATCCTTATGTGCCTCCAGATGTGAGCCCTGGTTCCCTCTCCCACCCACCTGTTCTTCCTCTACATCATCCCAGGAGCTGCAAGTCAGTAACACAGGGACCCCGGAGGGTGGAAAGACAGAGTCAGGGCTGAGAGAACATGCTAATGGCCAAGGTCACAGCCCGCACTCCTCATGGGGCAGTAGAGAAAACCCCTGTTCCTGGAATTCAGCATGAAGCCAGGCCTTGATCTCTGGTTAACCCACATCCATACCCTACAGACCTGCCTTCGAGACTGTGCATCCTGTGCAACTGTACAGGGCTTGCATTTCAAAGGGCCTCATGCTTGGTTTAATGTTCTGTCTCCTTCTTAAAATTCTTTTGCACTGGGCCACACAAATTATGAAGCCATTCCTATGAACCCAGACCCTCAACTCACCACCCCACCCACCCCTGCTCTTCTGACAGCAAAGCTGACCACTCACTGTAAGATCTGGAGTGAAGGGCTGGCCCTCAGGGTTAAGACAGTTGGATTTTCCTAAGAGCCTTCTGAAGACAGAATCAATGCAAAGTTGTCAAAGGGGCTTTCAGGCAGGAGGACGTCTGCCGAGAGGAGGCTTTAAATCCTACCCCATAGCAGCTGCTGGGACAAGGGAAGGCAGGAGGAAAGGACTTGAACTTCTGGGCCAGACAACCTTGGTTCAAATCCTGGCTGTGCTCCTTACAGTTTAGGTGATTTCAGGAATGTTCCGAAACCTCTCTGTACCTCTTCTGCAAAATGAGGGTTATCATTACACCAACCTGGAGGATGATGGGGAATATTAAATAGATAAGACATATAAAGTGCTTGAAACAGTGCCAGGCAAAAAATAAGTGCTTGATAAAGATTAGCTATCAGACACCTGGGTTCCAATCTGAGTCCCACCACTTACTACAACGTGAACTTAACATCTGTGTGCCTCAGTTTCCTCATTTGAACAATGAGGATAACCTGACCACCCAATGCCTGGGGACTTAGGAGCTGCCATTGGCATCAGCCTCACACCCTCTTCCTGGAGACCTTCCCCACAGGCCCTCCTGTGGGCTCCCATATCCCCTGCACTTGCTTCCATCCTAGCACAAGACTCACAGGTAGAAATGGTTTCCACATCTGTTTTCACCTTCCCCGTTCGGAATTCATCAAGGCATGAAGGGGGTCTGGTTCTGCTGGTGTCAGCAGACAGTGAAGGATGAAGCAGTGAATAGATAAAGGGAGTTCGGTTCCCTGTGGAAGCTGCTCACACCCTTAGGCAGTGGCCACCACATGCGGGAGATGGCTCAGAGTGGTGGAAGAAATTATAGGGAAAGGACGCAAACCTTCTGGAAAGGTCAGAAGGTTTTGCATAACTTCGGGGAAGAATAAGCAGAAGGCAGCTGTTCTACCCTGAGGCAGAGGGTGAGAAGTAGGTACAAGGAAGTGTAGGGAAATGTATCCTAAATGGGCTTGTTTACTCATGTTGTCCTAAAACCTACCTTTGCTCATCCGAGTGCCTGACTGCTCCCTGAAAGGGGGAATGATAATGTTAATTACCCGCAGATTACGTTTGCCCCAAGCTTTTAGCATTATAGCTAGCTGCTCTCATGCAAAATACCTGTGTCTAAGTACTCCTTTCATCCGTCACTCAGACAGAGTCTGAAGGTGTCTCCTCTTTCCCCAGATCTGTTCCTCCTGGGAAGATGCAGAGGCTCATGATGCTGGTCGCCACATCGGGCGCCTGCCTGGGCCTGCTGGCAGCGGCGGCAGCAGCAGCAGCAGCAGGTGCTAACCCTGCCCAACGGGACACCCCCAGCCTGCTGCCCACCCACCGGCGCCAAAAGAGAGACTGGATTTGGAACCAGATGCACATTGATGAAGAGAAAAACACCTCACTGCCCCATCATGTAGGCAAGGTAAGGCTCAAGCCCCAGGACAGGAGAAGCCATCAGCTGCTGGCCCATAGTGACAGTGGTGGTGGTGATGGCGATGGTGGCAAAGGTGGTAATAGATATTGTGGTGGTTGTAGGAGTGGAGATGATAAAGGTGAAGGTGGTAGCAATAGTGGTAGAACTCGTGGTGGTGGAAGGAGTGGTGGTAATGGTGGCAGTGGTGATGGTAGTGATAGTGATGGTGGTGAGGATGGGAAAGGGCAAGGTGGTGGTGGGAGTGGTGGGAATGGTGGTGGTGGTGATGGTGGTGATGATAAAGGTGGTGGTTGTGATGGCTGTGATGATGGTGGTGGTGATAAAGGGGTAGGTGGTGGTTGTGATGATGGTGATGTGATGATAAAGGGGTAGGTGATGGTTTTGATGGTTGTGATGATGGTGATGGTGGTAATAAAGGGGTAGGTGGTGGTTGTGATGATGGTGATGGTGATGATAATAAAGGGGTAGGTGATGGTTGTAATGGTGATGATGATGGTGGTGATGAAAGATAAATGTTGATGGTGGTGATGATGGAAGTGATGATGATAGCGATGGTGATGGTGGTAAGGATGGGGAAGGACAAGGTGGCAGTGGTGATGATGGTAGTGATGGTAAAGGGGCAGGTGGTGGTTGTGATGGTGGTCATGATGGTGGTGGTAGTGATAAAGGGTTAGGTGGTGGTTGTGATGATGGTGATGGTAGTGATGATAAAGGGGTAGGTGGTGGTCGTAATGGTGATGATGATGGTGATGATGATGGAAGTGATGATGATAGTGACGGTGATGGTGGTGAGGATGGGGAAGGAAAAGGTAGCAGTGGTGGTGATGGTAGTGATGGTAAAGGAGCAGGTGGTGATTGTGATGGTGGTGATGATGGTGGTGGTAATGGTGATGGTAGTGGTGAAGGATAAGTGTTGATGGAGATGGTGGTGGTGATGATGGTAGTGACAAAAGATAAGTGTTGATAGTGGTGATAATGGAGGTGACGATGATGGTGGTGGAGCTGGTGGTGAACTCTATGGTTCAATTTCTCCCAGACCTTGGTCTGTAAACTAGATATCACTAACAGAAGGGCCATCCAGTGCCCAAGCTGAGGATACTCGTCTGGCCTGGGGGTTCAAGGTTTAGGACAGGACCAGCCAAGCCTGCCATGAAATTTTCCCATTTGAAAGATCAGAAAAGAACTGTGCAGCCTTCCACAAAATTGTGCTGAAGATGAAGTTAACCATCCAGGCCATATTTTTGTCAACTCCGGTCTAGGCCTTTGAACCTCCTCAAAAAGCCCTTCTCTCAGGCTATCCCTGGTTCCCTGTGACCCCACAAAGCTCCCCATATTCCACATCACCTGTAATGAGGTACCTGACCCAAGCCTGCCCTCCAGGGCAGGACCTCAGACTCTGACCCTCACTTTGTCCTCTTTTAAAACGTGTCTATCCCAAGCCCATCCTCCTAGAGCTCAGAGCATATCTGAGTGACTGCTGAATTGCCTCACCATGTCAAATTGTCATTGATGTCAAAGCCATCCAGTCTAATTGAAAGGAATGGTCCTAGTAGTGGAATTTCACACACAATGACAGGTAGATGGACTGTGTGCTTTCAGAATTTTCAATGAGGAGGAAAGTTTCTTTTGGGTGCATTAAAATCTCACTTTGTCAGCTTCTTGGAATCTAAATGATAGGTGCAAAAAAGAACATATCAATGTACTGAAGAAAGGAAGGATCATTCCAAGCACTGGACTGGGTGCCAGAAAGATAACAACAGTGGGCTAAGGCAGACATGCTCCCCACCCTCATGGAGATGGCAGTCTAGAGCAGGGATCAGCAAACTACCCACTGCGGGCCCAATCCAGCCCACCGCCTGGACTTGCAAATACAGTTTTATCGGAACACAGCCACATTTATTCATTTACGGTTTGCCCACAGCTGCTTTCATGCTACAATGGCAAAGTTGAGTGGTGGTGACAAAGATCAAATGACCCATAAGTCTGCAAATATTTGCTCCCTGCCCTTTACAGAAACAGTTTACCCATCCTGGTCTAGAGGGGCAGCATACTTCAGACAAAGAATCCCACAAATGGTGTGGGGGTGCCCTCTGGCTATAGATAAACAGACTGGAGAGGAACTTTTGATGGGAAGGCCCAGTCTGGCCATGGTACCAGAAATGCCCCAGCAGAGCTTGGTCTGCGGACCGGGTATAGGGCCATCCCATGCTCAGGCTGAGAAGGCCGGTGTGACCTCAGGGTTCAGGGTTTAGGGCAGGGCCAACCATGGCTGCCATGAAATTTTCCCATTTGGGAAATTAGGAAAGATCTGTGCAGCATTTGACAAAATTGGATGGGAATGGGGCCAGCTGGGGAATCTCCACTTGGAGCCCCACCCACAGCCAGCTGGCTGTGCCCATGGCTCCCAACAATAACTGGGATCTTGAAGTCCTCCAGCATGGCCACTCACAGGGGGAGACACTTGCCCAGGGTCACACAAGGAGACCAGCACAGAGCCCCAAGGAGAACGCAGCCATAGGAAAACCGGCATTCCTGACTCTCAACACAAATGCGAGTTCTGTGTCATAGAGGAAAATGTCGTCAATCCACCTGCATCCTTCCTGGTGGGATAATTGTGCCTTGAATCAGCCTCTAAAAAGAATGTCTGACCTCAAGGAAAATCTGTGGAGTGAGTCAGGGAAAGTCCATAGAAAGTGGGGGCAACCTTTCAAGGGCTTGCCCAAGGGTCTCTAGCAGCAGGAAGAACGCCAGGCCTGCTGTCATTTGCCAACAGCGTTCACTTAGCCCTGGCGTGGGGCTGGGTCTCCAAGGAACCACGAGGGGTCGTCACACTGGGAAAAAACAAGGGTGTGTGGAAAAGACAAGGACAGGGCTCCAAGGATCACCTCCAGCTCCTGAGGATGTCATCCGAGGGAAGGAAGTCCCTGTTTATCAAGGTCAGAGCCTGGAGCCTTTGTTTACAGACGTGACTGAACAATGGGAGCAAGTCCTGAGCTGCCTTCTGAACCCACAAATATGGGTTTTTGGCATTGAGATGTTATGTTTAAATACAGTGATCTTAGAAAACAGGGGTGGGAGGAGTGGAGGCTCCCAGAAACCCATAACCCTCATCTAATCATGAGAAAAACAGCAGACAAATTCCAACAGAGGGGCATCCTGCAAAATACCTGACTCGTACTCCTCAAAACTGTCAAGGTCATCAGAAACCAATGAAAGTCTAAGAAACTATCACAGCCATGAGGTGCTTAAAGAAACATGATAACTCAGTGGAATGTGGTATCCAGTGTGGAATCCTGAAATAGACAAAAGATATTGGGTAAAAAAAAAAAAAAAAAAAAAAACTGAGGAACTCTGCATAAACTATGCCCTCTGGTAAATAATAATGCATCCGTATTGGTCCACTAATTATAACAAATGCACCACACTCATGTAAGACGTTCATACTCCGGGAAAAAGAGGAGCAGGCGTCTGGGAACTCTCTGCCCTAGTTTCTTAATTTTTCTGTAAATCTGGAACTGTTCTAAAAAATAAAGTCTAGGGAAGAAAAATTGAAGGGAAGGAAAACAGAAACTGGACACTCATATGAAATTGTATGCAGAACTCCAATCACACAGATCCAAGCTGATTTCCTCCCTCCATCCTCCCTGCCCTGGTGGGTCCTAACACATTCACCCAGAGCCCAGTTGGAAGACCACCATCTTATCCTCACCTTGAGCAACTCACACAGGGCCCCAGACTGTCCCCTTCTCTTTGAGTCTCCACTGTCCTCACAGGTCGCCGGTTACAGAACTGAGGCACAGCTTCTTGCCTCTAGTCCAGCTGTTCATCATGCATCCCAGCCACTGGGCCTTAGTACATCCTCATGAACCCACCTGCCCCCTGCACGCCACAGCCCTGCTCCAAGATGCTTGTCGCTGCCCACCTCTCTCCCACCCTGCCCAACCAAGGGGGCGATCCTCACTCCCTGTCTCCACTTCCTCCCCTTCTAGACTTTTCCCTAGGCTGCATCATCTAACTTCCCACCCTATCAACCCCTGTCACTGCCCTCACTGAGGGCTCCAATGACTGCACTGCTGCTAAACCCTGGGGACACTTTCCAGACCTCATGGGATGTGGCCATACCCTTCTGGAATCTCCCTCTTCTTTCTTGAGACCCCAGCCTCTTTGAGTTCTCTGGAGGAGTCCAGCCCTTTTTTTTTTTTTTTTTTTGAGAGTCAGAGTCTCACTCAGTCACCCAGGCTGGAGTGCAGTGGCGTGATCTTGGCTCACTGCAACCTCTGCCTCTGGGGCTCAAATGATCCTCCTTGCTCAGCCTCCCAAGTAGCTGGGACTACAGGCGTGTGCCACCACAGCCAGCTAATTTTTTTTTTTTTCTGTATTTTTAATGGAGATGGGGTTTCACCATGTTGGCCAGGCTGGTCTCAAACTCCTGACCTCAAGTGATCCACCCACCTTGGACTCCCAAAGTGCTGGGATTACAGGCGTGAGCCACCGCACCCACCCGAGCCCAGCCTTTCTAAGAGTCCTCACCAGATGCCTTCACATAAAATCCCTTGCTCTATTTGACCTTAAATCATGTGAGGCAGACTCAGTAGCTTATGCCTGTAATCCCAGCATTCTGAGAGACCAAGGCAGGAGAATTGCTTGAGCCCAGGAGTTTGAGAACAGCCTGGACAACATAGTGAGACCCCATCTCTACAAAAAAATACAAGAATTAGCCAAGCTTGGTGGTGCACACCTGTAGTCCCACCTACTCCAGAGGCTGAGGCAGAAGGATCGATTGAGCTCAGGAAGGGGAGGTTGTAGTGAGCCAACACTGTACCACTGTACTCCAACCTGGACTACAGAGTGAGACCCTGTCTCAAAAAAATAAAAAGAGGTTGGGCGTGGTGGCTCACACCTGTAATCACAGCACTTTGGGAGGCTGAGGCAGGCAGATCGCTTGAGGTCAGGAGTTTGAGACCAGCATGGCCAACATGGTGAAATTCCGTCTCTACTAAAAATAGAAAAAATTAGCCAGGCGTGGTGGCACGTGCCTGTAATTCCAGCTACTGAGGAGGCTGAGGCAAAATAATCACTTGAACCCAGGAGGTGGAGGTTGCAGTGAGCCAAGATCATGCCACTGCAGTCCAGCCTGGGCAACAGAGCTAAACTCCATCTCAAAAAAAAAAAAAAAAAAAAAAAAAGCAATGTTGCA
This sequence comes from Macaca nemestrina, assembly GCF_043159975.1. Classification (NCBI taxonomy): domain Eukaryota; kingdom Metazoa; phylum Chordata; class Mammalia; order Primates; family Cercopithecidae; genus Macaca; species Macaca nemestrina. The sequence goes on from NC_092142.1 coordinate 65,407,431, forward strand.
CTTCCTCAGCGTGCTGGCCTCTGAGGCTGCAAACCTAGGTCCTGAGAGCCAAATGGGATCTGTGCCCTCTGTTCTCCTAGTGGGAGCCTGGCACCTCCCAGGCACCCAGGTATATTTTTTAATTGAATAGAATTCTATTTTGGGGACATACTAATCTTCTATGAGAGTATCATTGTATATGCATAAAATACTATTCTACGGGAACTGTACTGTTCCTAATATTTTCTGTTTCTATGATTCTTTAAATGGAATGTTTAGCAATTCTAGCCTTCTAAGATCCTCTAATCTGTGGCTCTATTATTAATAATTATTAACTAGCACTTATTGAGCCCTGTTTCGTGTAAGATGCTTTACATATATTATTTTCCAAATCTTATTCCTTGGGACATGAACAGTACATGTTACACAGAAAAATGATTCTGTGGCCTGAGAAGTATGGAAAATCCTGAGTTACACAAAGTTCACTGGAGTTCTCTTCTGCAGAGCTGTACATTGTAAATCTCCAAGAAGAGAATATTTTATATACCATTTCCTGTACTGGGCCCAGGGGTGTGCTGATAAATGTTTGACAACTGGCTGTCCAGGGGAAAGGGTTTGATTTGTAGTACTTGCCAATTTCCACAGTGTAAATACTCTCAACATGTCTCATTTCAAGCTATCGATGTGATGTCATCGAAGACCAAGACAAGATGGGAGAAGATACTCATGAGCGCATCATTATTTAGTATTTCCATCATACAGATACCATAAACACAGATAACCTCAAAACGTAGTCAAAGGTAGCAAAATAATTAGGAAGCGATGAATTCTGGGAATTTGTTGTTTTTCATATGATTTATTTAATTGTAAGTTTATATAATTTAATTTGTAATAATGGCTGTATTTAACAATCAGCTCACAAATATTCCTGAAAATTTAAGCTGGTTCTCAAAAGCCAAGGTGATACAATCCAGTGCCAGCACACCACTGGCTAGGACTCCATCTTTGTGTGGAACAGCAAAAGAGTTCAGTGTTTCCCAGAACTCATCTTCAAAGGTGCTGTTCTACTCAGAGCAAAGCAACATCAGAAGCGATATTATTTCCGTTTTACAAGTGAGGTAACTAAAACTCAGAGAGATTAAGTGACTTCTACAGGGCAAAAATATCCTTTGCCTTCCAATGGCACCAAGTATATTTTTCCACTCAAAAAAAAAAAGTTTTCTAAGCACCTACTCTGTTCAGGCACCATTCTAGGCATATTGGGACTCTGCCAGGCAACTCACACCATGAGAACAATTCATTGGTGACTAGTCAGAGGTTCTTTTTGGCTTTTTAAAAATTTTATTTTCGGGGGTACATGTCCGTGTTTGTTACATGTATATTGCATACTGGTGGGGATTGGGCTTCTAGCGTACCCATTACCCAAATAGTGAGCATTATGGCCAATAGGTTATTTGTCAACGCTCACCCTTATCCCAACCTCCCCTCTATGGGAATCCCCAGTGTTGATTATTTCAATTTTTATGGTCATATGTACCAATTGTTTAGCTCCTACTTATAAATGAGAATATGTGGTGTTGGATTTGTTGCTTCTGGGTTAGTTCACTTAGGTTCATTTAGGATTATGGCCTGCAGCTCTATCCATGTTGCTGCAAAGGACATGATTTTATTCTTTTTTATGGCTGCCAGAGGTTCTTGATAAAAACCTCAGTGTCACACTTAGAGACCCTGGCCAGCACCACACACACCACAAACACACATGCACACACATGCACATGCACACTTGTGTACACATTCTCATTCACATACTCTCACATGCAGCCGCCACCACCCATTCCCAGTTCACGTCACCTCTTCTTTTCTAGATCAAGTCAAGTGTGAGTCGCAAGAACGCCAAGTACCTGCTCAAAGGAGAATTTGTGGACAAGGTCTTCCGGGTCGATGCAGAAACAGGAGACGTGTTTGCCATTGAGAGGCTGGACCGGGAGAACATCTCAGAGTACCACCTCACTGCTGTCATTGTGGACAAGGACACTGGCGAAAACCTGGAGACTCCTTCAAGCTTCACCATCAAAGTTCATGACGTGAATGACAACTGGCCTGTGTTCACGCATCGGTTGTTCAATGCGTCCGTGCCTGAGTCATCGGCTGTGGGTACGTTGTATGCCCACTCTGTCCTCCTTCTTCTCCCTCCTCCCTCCCTCATCCCCAACCTGGGGGCACCTCTCACATCAGCCACTTCACTGCCTGGGGTAGGAATCCAGTGAGTTCAGGGCAGTGATTGTAAGGCCTGTGTTGCCACTTTATATGATTTGAAAGAAACTCTAGTTCCTAACAAGCTCTGATCTGGCCACAGGCTGAGCTCTGACCCTAGTCCTAGACCTAGCCCTGATCCTAATCATGGACTGAGCCCTGACTACAGTCATAAACTTGGCCCTGATCCTGATCATGGACTGAACCCTGACACTAGTCATAGACTAAGCCCTGATCCTGATCATGGACTGAGCCCTGACTCTAGTCATAGACTGAGCCCTGATCCTGATCATGGACTGAGTCCTGACCCTAGTCATAGACTAAGCCCTGATCCTGATCATGGACTGAGCCCTGATCCTGATCATGGACTGAGTCCTGACCCTAGTCCTAGACCTAGCCCTGATCCTAATCATGGACTGAGCCCTGACTACAGTCATAAACTTGGCCCTGATCCTGATCAGGGACTGAACCCTGACACTAGTCATAGACTAAGCCCTGATCCTGATCATGGACTGAGCCCTGACCCTAGTCATAGACTGAGCCCTGATTCTGATCATGGACTGAATCCTGCCCCTAGTCATAGACTGTGCCCTGATTTTGATCATGAACTCACCCCGGCCATCAGAGGCACAAACGTATCTCACTACTCTTTGGAACAAACTCCACCCACTGCCTCTGACTCTCAGGACTAGCACACAAAGAGTATAGCCTTTACATGTGAAGACTGTCATGGCCTGCCACTAAGGCAAAAGGATTCATCTCTAGGGGCCATGCAGGAGTGGTGTGGGGAACAGAGCACTAGCCCCAAGGTGTGTCACCATCCTGGGCTCTGGGCTCAGGAGGTTATTACTCTACCTCTTCAGAACCCCCCAGACCCCAGGGGGTGCCAGAAAAGAGCTTCCCTCCTCACCCCCTTAGTCCAGAGTCTCCAGCCAGGGCCCTAGGACCAGACCTTTCGGTTGAGTGTGTGATCCTGGAGTTCAAGGGGATGCGAGAAGTGACACCCCTTTGGGGGCACCTTTCCAGGAGAGGGAGAAGCAGCTCATTGCTGTCCTCGGTTTCTCTCCCTGACCCCAACCCTCTACCCCCTCCCTCTTTTCCCCAGGGAGCACACAAGCCACCTGATCTCTTTGACCCCTTCAAGGTTGACCTGGCTGGGCTTCCACTGCCACCAGCACTTTGCCCCCATGCAGGCTCCTCAGAAAATAAAACAGCCTTTTCTTCCCAGGACCTGGGGGAGGTAGGGACAGAGCACAGCCTGAGCCCCATCTGCTGTCTTCCAGGAATGGGGTAAGGGGCCTTGTAGTCACAAGTCAGTAACCCCAGGATTCTCTCTCTGCAGGGACCTCAGTCATCTCTGTGACAGCAGTGGATGCAGATGACCCCACTGTGGGGGACCACGCCTCTGTCATGTACCAAATCCTGAAGGGGAAAGAGTATTTTGCCATCGATAATTCTGGTCTGTGTGACTAACAATCCTGGACAGTCACTGACTTGGAGGGACGAGGGGAGGTGGATACTCCAGGTGCATGTGCTAAGGGAAGTCCAGGCTGACAGGTGTCACTGCCACTGAACCACACTGTGCCATGGAAGTAGTCAGTATCATACATAAAGACAAGGCGGCTGGTCAAGGGAGAAGGAAGCAGGCAGGTGCCCAAGACATGGACTCAAGTCCAGGGAACAAAATCAGGATCTCGTTACCCAAGAAGTGACCAAGGGGTAGCAGAGGATGCTGGCTAGCTGCTCTGGGTGCAGGTTCAGACAGATCTGGATTCCAAAGCCAGCTCTGCTACTCACCCCCTCTAGAGACCTTGGACAAATCAACTAACTTCTGCAAGCCCTAGTTCCCTCATCTAGGAAGTGGGGATGCTTATATTTATATTGTATGGTAGCTGTAAAGTTTGAGTTAGATTGTATAACAAGGCCCATAGTAATTGCTCATGTGGTGACTTAACAAAAAATGTAAGGACTGACTCTTGCAAGCAAGACAGAAGTCCAGTGGAACTGTCTTTCAGAGAGATGGCAAATATGTCGCACAGATGCCACTACTATGCTACAGTGCAACAAGGCAGACATCATTAATCTATCACAGAACTCTTTCCCTTTGAGCCTAGATATGGCCTCATGGTCTTTGTCAACACAATATTTCAGGTGGCGAGAACCAATACTGAACCCAACTATTGTGCCAGCTTCGGCCTCACAGTATACACCATGGAGGTAGTGGGTTGTAGACTCACAGTTCTCAGCCCCAGTTGCACAGTGGAATCACCTGGGAAGCTCTTAAATCGGGTTCTCTCTGGGCAGGCTCCAGGCGTCAGTATTTTCTAGAAGCTGGTAACATGGCTCCTGCTGGGACTCTTTTTGCAGGACGTATTGTCACAATAACCAAAAGCTTGGACCGAGAGAAGCAGGCCAGGTACGAGATCGTGGTGGAAGCGCGAGATGCCCAGGGCCTCCGGGGGGACTCGGGCACGGCCACCGTGCTGGTCACTCTGCAAGACATCAATGACAACTTCCCCTTCTTCACCCAGAGTGAGCCCCTCCTCTAGGGCCCTGGGAAGGGGGGCTGGGATACCCCAGACTCAGTGACTTGGGGCTCTGGGAGAAGAGTTACAAATCCCTTTACCTCTCCCTCTATCCCAGGGTAGGCCTGATGCCCAAAGGAGTCCTTTGGGTGAAGGGAGGGGCCCTGTTTCCATCCCAGTACCACATTCCCAAGGCCATCCTGCTGCCCCCTGCCACAATCCCCTCATAGGCCAGAGGGAAATCCCACTCCTTGCTGGGTGCCACCACTGTACGATGTCCCACCATGAGACACAAGCAGTTTCACCAAGATCCCATGGGCTTGTAAAATCAAAGCCCTGAGACTCGGGTCCCAGCTAGAAATTCCCACAAGCCAGTGAACATGGGGACAGCAAAGTTCTATATCCAGAGCCAGGGCTGGGCCCTGACCCCACCTACAGACTGATCCTCCCCACAAAGAATGTCTGATGAGAGCTTTTCCCATACCCTGGGGCAGATGGCTCTCGCTTGCAACTCCCAGTGCTGATGCTGTCGTTCAGTCATTCAGCCGCCCTAGAGACAGGCCAGTTGTCCTGAAGTGGCTTCCTTGTACATGGCATAAGCTCCCTGAAGGCAGGACTTGTCTCTCTTGTCCATTGATAGGTCCCCTAGCAAAGTGCTTGGCATATAATAGGTGCTTAATAGCTATTTATTGGATGGAGGGATAGATGGATGGACACACAGATAGGGAAGACCCTCTTTACCTTGAGAATCCCAGGGATATTATTATTTATTATTATTTTATTATGCCCATTTCTTGTCTCAAAATATGTTAGAATAGCTGAAAGAGACAATCGCCTTGTCTATCTCATTAACCCAATGCCCTTTCGGGTACTCTGTTTGCATCAGCCAAGTACACATTTGTCGTGCCTGAGGACACCCGTGTGGGCACCTCTGTGGGCTCTCTGTTTGTTGAAGACCCAGATGAGCCCCAGAACCGGATGACCAAGTATAGCATCTTGCGGGGCGACTACCAGGATGCTTTCACCATTGAGACAAACCCCACCCACAACGAGGGCATCATCAAGCCCATGAAGGTTTGTAGGCCAATGGTAACAACATCAAACATGGGGCTTGGGGCTCTTGGCACCCACAGGTCCTGCCTGGGGGTTGCTCTTGGGCCAGAGACCATCAAAGGACCATCAAAGCTCCCAGCTGGTCATGTGTTCATGGAGACTGTGATCCAGTGTCTTAGGGCAAGTTACTCGGGAAGCAGATCTTAAGGCAAAGATTGGGTATAAATCATTTATCTGGGAGGTGACCCCAGGAAGCCCCAGGAGCAATGACCCTTTTGGGGGGTCAGTGTGGAAAATATCTCAGAGTTGCAGCAGCTGAGGGTGAGGGAGCTGGGGTATTTATACACCCACTTCCTGTAGTGTTGACAGGACTGCTCCTGGAGGTTTTACCTCTCTGGCACTTTCTGGCCTGCCCTGTGTCCTGGCCAGTAGAAATCCATCAGCATGAAGAAAACAGTGAGTAATTGTGATGAAATGGATGGCCACTGACAATGGATGCTGCTGACAGTCAGAGAAGCCAGATCAACTGAATCTGGAAGAGGAGGGAGAGGACCTGTGGGGGGCATTAAAAAATGCCTCTGGAATGGCCATGCAGAGGACTGCAAGTCCTGGGCCTGAGTCCTTCTCTGACCCAGCCCCATGCTGGGGCCTGGAAACACCAAGGGGAAGGAAGACACAGCCTCCAGTGTCAGCAAATCTCTCAGCAAATGGGGAAGACATATGCATGAACAAAAAAAGTATAGCCAGGTTTAAGTGATACACAGCAGCTCTGAACAGGGAGCAATTACCTCTGCTGGGAGGGGTTTCTGAGAGAGCATCTGATTACCTTCTGTTTGGCTTCCTGAGGGATGAGTAGGAGTTTTCTAGGCAGGCAAGGGCAGGAGAAGCATCTTGAGCAAAGGTATAAAGAAAAAGCATGTCTGACCGGGCCTGGTGGCTCACGCCTGTAATCCCAGCACTTTGGGAGGCCAAGGCAGGTGGATCACCTGAGGTCAGGAGTTTGAGACCAGCCTGGCCAATATGGTGAAATCCTGTCTCTATTTAAAATACCAAAATTAGCTGGGCGTGGTGGCAGGTGCCTGTAATCCCAGCTACTTAGGAGGCTGAGGTAAGAGAATCGCTTGAACCTGGGAGGCAGAAGTTGCAGTGAGCCAAGATCGCACCATTGCGCTCCGATCTGGCACCAAGAGTGAGACTCTGTCTCAAAAACAAAGAAAAAGCCTGTCCTTAAGGACCTGTGGGTAGAACCACTAGTGATGCCCGTAAGAGTAGGACCATAGTTGATCCATTGCATGTCCCAAACGCTGGAAACAGAGCCAGGCAAAGAGCCAGGGTTGTGGGTGTGGCCATGAGGCTGCTGAGATGAAATGGGGAGCAGCTGAAGACAGACATTAGGCCCAGCTGCTGTCTTGATGACCTCAGAAATATCACTTGTCAAGGCCATGGGCCCCTCATCTATAAAATGGGTGTCGTCCTGGTACTACCTTGCACAGTTGCTGTGCAGATCATGTGCCACCCACATGCTTGGCCCAGAGCAGGCACTCACCATCCTTTTTTCTTATGCAGCCTCTGGATTACGAATACATCCAACAATATAGTTTCATTGTCGAGGCCACAGATCCCACCATCGACCTCCGATACCTGAGCCCTCCTGCCGGAAACAGAGCCCAGGTCATCATAAACATCACAGATGTGGACGAGCCCCCCATCTTCCAGCAGCCTTTCTACCACTTCCAGCTGAAAGAAAACCAGAAGAAGCCTCTGATTGGCACAGTGCTGGCCATGGACCCCGACGCAGCTAGGCATAGCATTGGGTAAGGGCATTGGGTAAGCATTGTTGATGAGGATGATGAGGACAATCCGGCCTGGATGTGCCTATGCCTGCTGGTCTGCGGCCAGGACTCACAGAGGGGAACTGGCTTCTCCTGGCACTTACGGGGAAAGTGACAGAGGCAAGATAAGAAGCCCAAGCTCTTGCACTTGGCAGCCTGGCATCTTGACCTGCGCAGGCTCCCCCACCTAGCATGGTCCTGGGCATCCAGAGCTACTTGTCCTCTGTCCCGCCTTGAAGGCTTGTTCTCTGCACCACAGCTCTCACCAGTCCTATGTGGTAAGATCTGACAGTCAAGAGAGCAACCAATCAGATGACACACCAGAGACATTAAAACTGTATTCTTGAATCTATCTCCCCCAAACCACAAAAGAAGTGTTCATTTCATACGGTGAAACAACACAAAGATCTACCAAGAAAACATTGATAACCCCCACTGTCAGATAACTCATGTTCGTGGCCTGACCTGGTCCTATTGCTCCTTTCTTTTCATGACCACACAAATATATGGATGCATTTGTGGTGGGTTTGTTGTTGTCTGTTTGCTTTTGGTGTTTGATTGTTTTAAATTTTTTTTGGATCATGTCATGCTCATTTCATCGATATTTGCTCTTCTATCTTAACTAAATTTCTCTTTTACAATATTTAGAAAAAAATGATATTGTTCCAACAGATACTTTTTAGAGCCATATAATATGCAATAGTAAGTATAAATTCAATTAAATTTAATTTTATTGCAGATGAATAGCAGATTTTGCCAGCACCATTTACTAAATATTATAATAATAAGTTATCATTTTCCCACCTTTGTTATATACTAAGTTCTCTGTATATACCTGAATCTACTTCTAATTCTCTGTCCTATCTATTGTTCTATAGCAAAGCCATTCTATTTTATTCTACTAGCTTGTATAAGTCCATTCTCCTATAAAGAAATAGTTAAGACTGGGTAATTTATAAAGAAAAGAGGTTTAATTGGTTCACATTTCCACAGGCTATACAGGAAGTATAGTGGCTTCTGCTTCTTGGGAGGCCTCAGGAAACTTACAATCATGGGAAAGTAGGCATGTCTTACATGGCCAGAACAGGAGTGGGAAGGGAGTTGTTACACACTTTTCAACAACCTGATCTCATGATAACTCACTATCATGAGAACAGAACCTAGGGGATGGTGCTAATCCATTCATGAGAACTCTGCCCCATCTATCCACTTCCTACCAGGGCCCACCTCCAACACTGGGAATTACATTTCGACATGAGATTTGGTGGGGGGGACATAGATCCAAACCATATAGCTTTACACTAGACCTTAGATATACATAAAAGTTGTTCCCTTGTTGCTTTTTTATTTGACATAATTTTTTGTCAACTCTCATTTTTTCTTTTGTGAAATTTAAAATTTTGTAGCCAGGTTTTTTTAAAACATTAGAATTCTAATGTTTGTATATTATAAACATTAGTGTTTATATATTAATTTTGGTATAGCTAATCTTTCAAGGGTATTAAGTCTTCTTATTAAGGACAAAATATGTTCTTACATTTTGGCCTCATCTCCTAAGTTTTAGGACTACTCTTTTCATGGCCATTCTATTCTAAATAGCCTGTAATTATAATTTTTGTTTCTCCTTTGATCCAAGAGTTTATTTAAGAGATTGACTTGGTTTCTTTATTTTCATTTATAAGTCATAGGGTATTTTTTTGGTTTTGCTTTAGCTTGTTCTGTGATGTGATACAATTGTATTTGTGTCCACTTCTTCCTAGAATATCTAAGTTTTGACTTTATGTATTTTAATTTTTCCACTCAGTTAACAAAGGCTTGCAACTATTTTACCTTCATTATGGCTTGTAACTTTTATCCGAATGTAATTGGCCAATTTGTTCTGCTTAAATATTTTGCCTTTAATTCTGTTTCCTGATGTTACATTTGTTAGTCCTGTTTTCATGTTATTCATATTCGCCTAATGCAAATTTTCCAACTTTTACTTTTAACTTTTTCAGGTCATTTGGCATTAAGTTGTCTCTTGAAAACAAGAATGCATTTGGCTTTGCTTTTTAATCTAAACTGAAATGCTTTGTGTTTAACCTATTTACATTTTTCATCATGATTGATATGTTTGATCTTACTGCTTTTATCTTGTTTTACATTTCTCATTTATCAAACTTAATGGCTTTTTTCTTTTTCCCCAGCTTTGCTATACAGTCTATGTTTCTTTATTTTTTTTTTCTCCTAGATATTTGGATGAGGTGCCTCCATTTTTATTTCTACCAGTGAGATTTACTTCCATCTGCAAAATTTAAAATGTTTCCTTGGACCTATATTTTCCAGTTAAAACTATTATACATACACACACACCTATTGCTTTTCTATGTATGATAAACAAATCAATAGTTTGTTTTAATTCTTCCCATACCAGGTGTTTACCTTATATTGAGATGTTTAGTTAGATACAGTAAGTTTTCAAAAAAAAATTCAGGACACAAATATCTTAGTTCTTTGCCTTTTTTTGGATGGCGGGGACAGGTTCTTCCTCTGTCACCCAGGCTGGAGTGCAGTGGCACAACCATAGCTCACTGCAGCCTTGAACATCTAGGCTCAAGCAACCCTCCCACCTCGGCCTCTGAGTATCTGGGACTACAGGCACACACCACCACACCAGGCTAATGTTTTTTTGTGGGGTTTTTTGTTTGTTTTTTTGTGGGTTTTTTTTTTTGTTTTTGTTTTTGTTTTTTGGTGAGACAGGGTCTCACTCTATCACCTGGGCTGGCCTTGAACTCCTGGCCTCAAGCAAACCTCCAGCTTCAGCCCCTCCCAAAGCATTCAAATTATAGGTGTGAGCCACCACGCCCAACCTTGCCTTCTAATAACACCTAGATGCATTCATATAATCCTCAGATTATAAACAGTTCCCTTCAAAAATACTGTCAATGTATTCTAGTATTTAATTTTGTGGGGGCATCTGAGGCAAATCTGATTTTTCTTTCTTCATAAGGAAATTATTTCTGTCTGGACTCTTTTCAATTTCTTCAGACAGCCTTGAAATTCGTACGTGTCATCAGGATATGCCTAAATATTGGGTTTTTTTTTTTCAGTGATGCCTGATGTCAATGACACCTTATAATCTGTAGGCTCAAAACTTTCTTCAGATCAGGAAAGTTTTCTTTTCTTTTCTTTTCTTTTCTTTTTTTTTTTTTTTTTTTTTTTTTTTTGTTATTTCTTCTGCTCTGTTTGTTCTGGGAGTTTCCTCATTGGTAGCAACTATTATTCCTATATACACAAAACATATATATTTATCTTTCAATAGATTTTTCCTGATTTCTGAAATAACTTTTTAAATTTTTTATTTCACAAAGTTAATTTCTTTGTAATTACTTCATATTTCTTCCAGCTCTTTTTGTATTCCTCCCTGGCTCTTGCCCAATGATCTTTTCATTCATCACTAAAACAAGTCCCAGCTATGGTGTGATGTCACCTGTTCAGCTCTGAACATGCATCTGATGGTCTCAGGTACCACCTTCAGTTCAGTGATGGCAATGTAACTAAGATCAAAGATATTATCTTGTTATCCTGAATCTCTCTGTGTAGGTCCACTCTTGTCTGAGTATCAGAGTGCAATGAGCAGTGACAGAGGGGCATGAAGTGGGATGCAGGGGACAGATGCAGAAGGGCCTTGTCCATCATGCTGAGGAGTGTAGACTCAGCAAAGAACACTAGAAAGCCATGAAACTCTCTCCCCTGGGCAGATACTCCATCCGCAGGACCAGTGACAAGGGCCAGTTCTTCCGAGTCACAAAAAAGGGAGACATTTACAATGAGAAAGAACTGGACAGAGAAGTCTACCCCTGGTATAACCTGACTGTGGAGGCCAAAGAACTGGATTCCACTGGTGAGTGGCCGCATCTGCCAGGGCACCTGGGTTCTTTTCCTTTTCCTTCATTCTTCCAACTGGCATAATCAATCATTTGGGGTCTCAAGGGGTATTAGAAGTGCCTGCTGAAGCACCCGCTGGTTGGGATGCTATAGAGCTTCCATGCCTAAGTGTGGTCCTTGAACCAGCAGTATCAACATCTCCTGAGACCTTGTTGGAAGTGCATCTCAAGCCTCACCCCCACACTGAATCAGAATCTCATGCATGTCACAGTTTGAAAAGCACTGTCATGAAATGGGCTGTGCAGATGTGTCTGTGACGAGAATCACCCAAGGCACCTATTAAGCATAAAGCTCTACTCCACCCTGCAGGTTCTGGTCCAGTGAGCCAGAGATGTGCATTTAACAAGGGTCCCATGATTCTTAGTATCATGGCTGTTTGGGAAATGTTCCCTCAGAGGGTGTTTATGCACCAGTTAATAGGTAGAATTCAAAATGTGAAGCAGCTTCCAACTTTGAGATTGTGAGGTTCTCCAGAAATTGGGTAATTTTTGCCAGAGGGAGGGGCAAGAGTTGGAGTTTTGCATCCTTTATCTATATGAGAAAATCACAATCACCCTCCAGGAGAATTATTAATACTCCACTTTACCCAGGAGCCCACTAGGCCAAGGATCCCTGGAGCCTGCCAGGCCCACCCAGACTCACTTCTGCCAACGCAGCTGCTGCCCCAAACTGTAATGGACTCCTGCATGTTTGGCCAGATCAGTCTTTGCTTCTTTCTCCTCCACATAATCCCATTAATAGAATCTTTATACTTCAATAGTTTAAAATGTGGAAAATACAGAAAAAGAGAAGAAAATACTCCTCCCACCAATGCCACCATGCAGAGACAGTTACTGTTAGCACATTCTTGTATTTTTGTTTTTTCTATACATATTTTTATACTTACATGAGATTGTAATGTTTGTGTAAGATAATATATTCCACATTTTTACTTAACCTTATTCCAGAACCACTTTCTCATGGTGCTAATTTTTTTTTTAAGGGAGAGACAGGGTCTCACTCTGTTACCCAGGATGAAGTGCAGTGGCACAATCACAGCTCACTGCAGTCTCTAATTCCTGAGTTCAAATGATCCTTCCCACTCAGCCTCCTGAGTAGCTGGGACTACAGGCATGCACCACCTCACCCAGGAAATGTCTTAGTTTTTTGTAGAGATGGGGTCTCACCATGTTTCCCAGGCTTGTCTCCAACTCTGGGCCTCAAGCAATCCTCCCTTCTGGGCCTCTCAAAGTGTGAAATTACAGGGATGAGTCACAGCACCTGGCCTTAAAATTTTTTTAATTATATTTTTAAGATGTAATTTACATAGGCATTGTCAGTGGCCATATATTTCATTCTTTTCCAGTGGCCTAATTTACTGACCAATCTTACTTAGGTTGTTTACCTTTTCAATTCTTTTATGATTAATTTATTATGTTTTAGATATTTAATCAAATAATTAAATTTTTATTTTAGAAATTTAATTACAATATTTTTAATGCACTTAGGTGGTTTACCTTTTTGATTCTCATAATCAAAGTAATACCTCAGTAAACCTTATGGATGAAGATTTAACACCTCCCCCTCCACCAAACTCCTTTCTTCCGGAACACCATCCCGGGCCTCTGTTCCACATTCTCCTCCTACAAAAAGTGGCCTCCATAGGGCAGCCCTCCTTCCACACATCTTCCACCCCCAGGGCCAGCATCAGCTGAGCCCATAATGGTGACAGTCTTCTCCCCTGCAGGAACCCCCACAGGAAAAGAATCCATTGTGCAAGTCCACATTGAAGTTTTGGATGAGAATGACAATGCCCCGGAGTTTGCCCAGCCCTACCAGCCCAAAGTGTGTGAGAATGCTGCCCATGGCCAGGTGAGTCTGGTTCAGGTGGGAGGGGAAGGCAGCACCACCCTGGGGCAGGCTGAGGGGCAGAACTGCTCAATAGAGTCAGCAAGAGTTCCCCTGTACAATAGCCTTGAGGAAAATAACATTATGCCCATTGTACAGGTAGAGAAACTGAGGCTCAGAGAGAATGTATGGGGAGTATATTGGCAGGGCAGGGGAGTAGAAAGAGTGGCTTTATGAAGAACTAAATAGGTGAGTGTTGCAGGTGGGAAACAGCCATGGTCAGGTCTAAACCCAAGGGCTCCATCGCTAAACCTCAGACCACCCCACCACCATCACTGACTATCTCCTGTCTTCCACACCCCAGCTGGTCCTGCAGATCTCCGCAATAGACAAGGACATAACACCACGAAATGTAAAGTTCAAATTCACCCTGAATACTGAGAACAACTTTACCCTCACGGATAATCACGGTAGGCATCAAAGTAATCAGTTCAGACATGCGTGTAGTGCCAGCTACTCAGAAGGCTGAGGCAGGAAGACCACTTGAGCTCAGGAGTTTGAGGCTGCAGTGAGCTATGATCATATCACTGCACTCCAGCCTGGGCAATGGAGCGAGACCTCGTCTCCAAAAAAGAACAAATGCAGTCAGTTGGCACTAACAGGGTCGGGGTGAGGTTGAGTCTTGAGGCACCAAGGTCAAAGACCAGGCCAGCAAATTGAGGGCAGGCTCCCACTGGGATTTTCAAATCATTAGATATTTTGTACAATTCCTGCCACGTACATTGTACAATTGGTCTGTGCAATGATCAGAGACACTCCATCCAAACTCCCAAGTCCACATCGCCTGCAAGGAGCCAGCAAGGAGTACAGAACAGATGTGGGGATGCAGGGAGTCAGCTCTGTTGAAGAACTAGCCAAGGAGTCCTCTCCCACACTGGAGGCTCTCTGCATCAGCAAAACTGCAAATTAAACATGGAACTTTGAGGTCACTCCCAAAGAGTCAAAACTGGAAATATGAAGTCCTAAATCCCAAGGATACAGTGAGCTTTGTTTTAATTCAGCTACAATGACTACTCACGATTAGCAGGGTGGCCATGTGATGTCATTAGCAGCCAATCAGAGCTTCTGAGGAGCAGGTGCCGACTTGAATGATGATGCTGAGTTGACTTCATTCCAGCCACAAGTAGGCAAGCTTCCACGGCCTCTGAAATTTCCTCAGAAAAATAGAGAAAATTCCCCTTGGGTTCAAGCAGAGTGATCCTTCACCCAGCATGGGATGGAATTCTTGCCTGTCCCTAATGGGCAAAACTATGGTGGATGAGGATGGCTGTATTGCAGCAGCCCATTGCTACCTTTGAGGAAGATTGGGGAGTGGGGTCCCTGAGAGTTGGAGGCAGACTTGAGGGATCAGCCACTGACCAGTCCTTAAGGAGACTCCTGTGGGATGGAGAAGGTGGCCCTGATGTGTTGACAAGTCAATGACAGACCATTCAACACCCAGTTGTCATTAGAATTAAATAATGTGGCAAAAATGTCACCCCCTCCCCAATGTCCACCTCAGTCCCATCTCAGAGTAGGGATCTGCAATACAGTAGAAAGATTCAGTGCCACCCCAAAGACACCCATACACAATAGGAGGCAAGCCTGCTGGTGTCAAATTCACTTATATCATGAACAACCTGCATGTCAAAATCTCTAGTTTCTCCCATAAGCATCAATGACATATAGTTTATTTGAAATATAATAGACTTAATGCTGAAATGTAATTATGAATAATGAAATATAGTTGGCTTTCATTCAAAATCTAAAAGATGGATTCCTGGGCTTTTCAATCCAGTGTGTGGAGCCTGTGTAGCTATGTAAATCCTGGAGCAGAGAGTCCCTGGATCCTTCTCTGATCATTGACATTACAACCTCCTGAGACCCTGCAAAAGGCAGATTATCTGGCCTCTGCCCAGAACCACTGAATAAGATGTGTGTGTGATCATAGGGGTCTGAAAATCAGCGTGTTTTAAAAGCTCCCTGGGGGATTCTTGGGTACAGGAAATCACTGATTGGATCTGGGAAGGTGGGCGGGGCCAATATTTGGACAAAAGCATTTCCCAGTTCCAAACTGCCGAGGAAACCCACAATTCTATATGTAATCATTTTCTCTGTGCCCCGAGGGACATGCCCATTGTTTTCAACAATGTAACAATGGATTTTCAGAGATAGCTGAAGCTGCCTTAGAAGTTAACCTAATGCTAAAAGACTTTTTAAAACTTTATTTTTCCCCATTGCTTGTCAAAGCTTGAAACAGTGCATTCATTAATAGAGCTGAAAGAGAAAACCTGCTGATACTGGAGTGGGGTTAGAGAAGAGGAAGGGGACAGGCATCAGTTGCTCACAAATACAGAAAGCAAAGGATTTTACCTTCTTTCACCAAGGCATTCTCGGAGATTGGGTCAAAGCAGCAGCCCCAAAATATCCCCTCTATGGAGGAACAGGCCTGCACTCAGATGGCTGAAACAAGAGGTGCTGGGTGCAAAGGGCAGAAAAGCAGCCCAGGCAGCATGCGGGCTGGTGCAGTCAGGGAAGGCTTCCTGGAGGAGCCAAGTTTCCCCATCTGTGCAGATGGCAAAGCCTGACTCCGAGGCCTTGGTGTTTCCAGATAACACGGCCAACATCACAGTCAAGTACGGGCAGTTTGACCGGGAGCATACCAAGGTCCACTTCCTACCCGTGGTCATCTCAGACAATGGCATGCCAAGCCGCACGGGCACCAGCACACTGACCGTGGCCGTGTGCAAGTGCAACGAGCAGGGCGAGTTCACCTTCTGCGAGGATATGTCCGCCCAGGTGGGCGTGAGCATCCAGGCAGTGGTAGCCATCTTACTCTCTATCCTCACCATCACAGGTCAGTGCTGGGCAGTGGGTGGAAGGGGATGGAAGGTGTTGCGGGGAGGGGAAGCTTCACAGGAGAAGTAGAGGCCAGGGGTTCAGGCCCAACCCTGCCTCCGATCTGCGATGCAGCCCTTGGCCAGTTCATGTGCAGGATATAGGATGTGAGCTCCATCCACCTGGGTGCTCACGGTGGGGGATGAGCCAGGGAGGAGGAGGGGCCAGGCTCAGGACTCCTCCCCCACTCATCAGGCCAGTATCACTTTAAAATAACTTATACATAACAGTCACTCCTTCCACTTAGATGTTTTCAGCATTTACTGTGTGCCAGGCATTGTTCTGGGCATGTATTTACATGAAACCTATTTTTGAAAAAGGAAAAAGGATCCAGTTCTAAAATGGAAAGTTTAAAAACTTCTAATTTAGATTGTCTCCACGTGCTTTCTTTCTTTTTATAGAATTCCTCTGGCCTTGATACTTGATACTTTTTTCTTGTTTGGGCCTTGGAAATTTTAGGAGCATTGTAGGCCTTAGTTTGGATTCCCCAGGGAGCAACCCTGGGATGAGGATTGGGGTGGAAGTGGTTTATTTGGGAGGTGGTTTATTTCCCTGGATACCTCCTAAGGCAGAGGGGGAGTGAAGCTGGGAAGGGAGGCGGCCAGTGAAGGTGGAATGTTCCCATGATGAGGAACTGGAGCCTCCTCCCACAAGGGTGCTGGGAGGCAGCGTGGGGCCACCCCCCAGCCTCTTCCCATGGGGGGAGAGGAGTGATGTACTGTATCCTGCATTTCACTCGCCATGAGATGAGGCAGGGGCTGATCCTCCAGAGGAAGCCCTCAGGTGATTGGAGATCGCCCTGGAACTCAAGGCAAGGCCTGGATACAGCCACAGGGCACCTGCAATATGGACTCCAGGCCTCTCCTGCCTGTAGCTCCCCTGAGAGCGCCCTCAATATGCTCCCCTTCTGGGGCTTCTCCAGCAGAGATTTCTCCTTTATTAATAATTAATGATGATGATGGCATCCCCACCACAAATAGAATTGTATTTAACCTCGCAACCATCTTCCCAAATATAAACAGAGCAGGGAAGTCATCATTTCTGTTTTACAGACAGGGAAACTGAGGCTGTGGGGCAGGGCTGCCTCCCAGGGCATCCCAGCTTTACTTATGTATGTAGTAGTTTGTTCAGTAACTCAAAGCTAGAAGGCCTGAGCCTCATTTTAGAAACTCTCTGCACTTTACGGTCCACCCCTCCTCAGGGATCCAAGACCCTCACATAGCCACACCCCTCAGAGATTCCCACAGGCCGGACATCCGCACCTGCCCATGGGTGTGGGGGAAAGGCAGGGATGGGAGTGTCGGGGGAGGTGGGGATGGGGGTGCGGGGGCGCGGCGGGGACGGGGTGTGGGGGAATGGCGGGGATGGGTATGTGGGGGAATGGTGGGGAGGGGGTTTCAGGGGAAGTAGGGGGCCAGGGATAGGGTTGCAGGGGAAGGGGGGGCCAAAGGGATGGGAATGCAGGGGGGGACGCGAGGGAGTTGCGGGGGGCGGTGTGCGATGTTGGGGGGCGGCCGGGATGGGGGCGTGAGGGGGCAGCGGGGATGGGGGCACGATGGGCGGTGGGGATGGGGTCGAGGGGGCGGGGCAGGGATGGGGACATGGGGGGCCGCCCCGGCCCCCAGCCTTGTCTGACTCTGCCTCTCGGCTCCCTGGCCACAGTGATCGCCCTGCTCATCTTCCTGCGGCGGCGGCTCCGGAAGCAGGCCCGCGCGCACGGCAAGAGCGTGCCGGAGATCCATGAGCAGCTGGTCACCTACGACGAGGAAGGCGGCGGCGAGATGGACACCACCAGCTACGACGTGTCGGTGCTCAACTCGGTACGCCGCGGTGGGGCCAAGCCCCCGCGGCCGGCGCTGGACGCCCGGCCATCCCTCTACGCGCAGGTGCAGAAGCCGCCGCGGCACGCGCCGGGGGCACACGGGGGGCCCGGGGAGATGGCAGCCATGATCGAGGTGAAGAAGGACGAGGCGGACCACGACGGCGATGGCCCCCCCTACGACACGCTGCACATCTACGGCTACGAGGGCTCGGAGTCCATAGCCGAGTCCCTCAGCTCCCTGGGCACCGACTCGTCCGACTCTGACGTAGATTACGACTTCCTTAACGACTGGGGACCCAGGTTTAAGATGCTGGCTGAGCTGTACGGCTCGGACCCCCGGGAAGAGCTGCTGTATTAGGTGGCCGAGGCCACTCTGGGCCTGGGGGCCCAAACCCCCTGCAGCCCAGGCCAGTCAGACGCTAGGCACCACAGCCTCCAAAAATGGCACTGACTCCCCAGCCCAGCACCCCTTCCTCCTGGGTCCCAGAGACCTCATCAGCCTTGGGATAGCAAACTCCAGGTTCCTGAAATATCCGGGAGCATATGTCAGTGATGACTACTCTCAAATGCTGGCAAATCCAGGCTAGTGTTCTGTCTGGGCTCAGACATCCACATAACCCTGTCACCCACAGACCGCCGTCTAACTCAAAGACTTCCTCTGGCTCCCCAAGGCTGCAAAGCAAAACAGCCTGTGTTCAACTGCTGGAGGGTCTTTTTCTAGGGTCCCTGAATGCCGTGGTGAGGCTGGTGAGGTCCTGGTCCCTATCTGCCTGGAGGCAAAGGCCTGGATGGCTTGACTTGTGGGGCAGGAGTCTCCGCAGCCCATTCCCAAGGGAGACTGTGACCGTCCATCATGCCCTCTCTCAAGAGCCCTGGCCCTGCTCCAACTCCTTCATACTCCACTCCAAGTGCCCCACCACTCCCCAGCCCCTCTCCAGGCCTGCCAAGAGGGAAGAAGGGGCCCCATGGCAGCTCCTGACCTTGGGTCCTGAAGTGACCTCACTGGCCTGCCAAGTCCCTCAGCTCCCTGGGCTGAGCTGTACTGAGCACCGAACCACATTCAGGGAAATGGCTTGTTGAACTTCGAAGCAACTGTGAATTCATCCTGGAGGGGCGGTGGAGATCAAGAGTGACAGATCACAGGGTGAGGACCACCTCCACACCCATCCCCTCTGGAGAAGGCCTGGAAGAGCTGAGACCTTGCTTTGAGACTCCTCAGCACCCCTCCAGTTTTGCCTGAGAAGGGGCAGATATTCCCAGAGCAGACAGCTCTTCCCTTCTCTGCCTCACCTAGTCGCCAATCCATGCCCTCTTTCTTTTCTCTGTCTACTCCTTATCCCTTGGTTTAGAGGAACCCAAGATGTGGCCTTTAGCAAGACTGGCCAATGTCCAAACCCACTCATGACTGCATGACAGAGCCTAGCCATGTGCCTTTACACTTCGCTGTTGTCACATCTCAGGGAATCGAACCTCAGGCACACCTTGCAGAAGGCAAGGACTTGCCCTGCCCAAACTCTGTGATCAACCGAGCATCTTCCACTGGAACGTTTCACTGCAAACACACCTTGGAGAAGTGGCATCAGTCAACAGAGATGAGCAGGGAAGGAGACATCCAGCTCACCCTTCATCATGGACTGAGGTTCCCACTCTGGGCAAAACCCCTCACACTGCAAGGGATTGTAGATAACACTGACTTTTTTGTTTTAACCAATAACTAGTTTCTTATAATGATTTTTTTACTAATGATACTTACAAGTTTCTAGCTCTCACAGATATATAGAATAAGGGTTTTTGCATAATAAGCAGGTTGCTATTTAGGTTAACAATATTACTTCAGGTTTTTTAGTTGGAAAAACAATTCCTGTAACCTTCTATTTTCTATAATTGTAGTAATTGCTCTACAGATTATGACTATATATTGGCCACACTGGTGCATGACAAGTACTGTATTTTTTTATACCTAAATAAAGAAAAATCTTCAGCCTGGGCAACATAGGGAGACCCTATCTCTACCAAAAAAAAAAAAAAAAAAAACTAATTAGCCAGGCATGGTGGCATGCATCTGCAGTCCCAGCTACTTGGGATGCTGAGATAGGAGGATCACTTCAGCCTGGAAGGTCAAGGCTTCAGTGAGTTCTGAACACACCACTACACTCCAGCCTGGGTAACAGAGTGAGATCCTGTCTCAAAAAAAGGGAAAGAAAACCTTTGAGATTCTTCCATTTCTAGAGCTGATAGAGCACTTGTGAAACACACACACATGCACAAACATATAAACATGCATACAAGCATGCACATGCACACACAAATACACATACACACACATATGCACACACACCATCATCATCAGAGGAACCTACAGAAGAGGGAACATTTGTAGATTCCTAGGAATATGCCAAAGCTTTTCAAAGCCTTCTATGGAGAGCTCATTCCTCAACTTTTCCTTTTAAAATTTTTGTTAGCTTCTTATTGGCCCCAGCCATTATCACTGCCTCAGGCAGCTGCAATGTTAAACAATTGCCACTGATTACTTTCAACAAATAACCTCAGAGAAAAGGCTGTGTGCATTGAATGGGCACCAAGTCAGGTCAAATGAACACAGCCTTGCAAGTGGAGTCTCTTCCAGGGAACTACCAGACAAGTTGAATAATGACAGTTATCTGGGAATTGGACTTTGCAGAAGCTCCAACCCTGTTCTGATCTTTCTGTTTGTCTTTAGGCTGCTGATTTCCACCATGATTATGAAACCACTGGGTTTCAAGGCTACCACAGGTCTCAGGAGAAGGGGATGGGACTAGGGCAAGTTAAAATGCCATCAAGCTCTGCCAGATGTGGTGGCTCATGCCTGTAATCCCAACACTTTAGGAGGCTGAGGAGGGAGGATTACTTGAATATAAGAGTTTGAGATCAGCCTGGGCAACATAGTGAGACCCGGTCTCTATTAAAAAAAAAAAAAAAAAAAAAAAGGACAATGCCATCAAGCTCACTGTTCTTACCAATATTTACCTGTTAAAAAAAAAATAGGTACACCTTGGATTGTTGCAAGTTTTTGATTAGTTTTCAGAGTTCTGAAAAAGTTGGTTTTGACAATTTTGGCCAGTATTCTCATTGCTTTTCTCGGGGAGAAGTGCTCCTTACTCAGTCATTCCTGCCAATGCTACCCTTTCCAACTGGTTTTTGAGCTGTTTTCCCACCTGTCTGAAGTACCTGCTCCCTGAACTCACGGTTGTCCAATCCCTGGAGCCCATGAAATCTGTTCACTACTTCCTTCTCCAAGAAGCCTCCCCATCCCCAAGACACCTCCAGATAGGACAATTTCTGTCCCTCCAACCTTCAAGGGGGCCTGGCTCTGAGCTCTTGGCCACCCTGGTCACCTCCTCTGCTTGGAACCTGTTTACCCTAAGGTAGGAAGAGTGATCTTTGTAGTGGAGGAGGGCCTGCCTCTGAATTTGTACATTTTATCATACCCCAAACCCAGTGGCCCTGGAATCTTCTGACCACACTGCACATGCCTGCTCCAGCCAACGCTAGGTCCCAAGCCTACCGAAAGTGGGCAAGGGGAGCAGAGGCTCAGAGCCCTTCCCCTTCCCCAGGCCAAACCTCTGAAGCTAGCATGACCATTCTCATTTCACAGATGGCCAAGGTGAGACCCAGAGGGGGATGAGATGTGGCCAAAGCCACACAGGCAAGTTAGGGACAGAGTTGGGCCTAGACACTCTCCCATCCTGTAACCCACCCTCAACCATTGCCTCATGGGTCCCAGGAGAATGCGAATCTACAGACTTCCCAGACCTGGGGGGCTAGAGGCTGAACCAAGGAGTATCATCCGTGCCTGTTCGGTTGGTCATGGGAAATGACCACTAGAGGGTGCGCTGTGTCAATAAATGCTCAGCCAGGGCTAGTGTCTGCGAGCTCCACTGCCGGGCATCCTGGCAATCAACGGACCGCAGGTTCTGGGGGTCCTGGACTTTGACAGAGAACGTGGTCTGGCCCCACAACCTGCCTGGGCTCTTGCTACACTCCCTCTTCGCACCGGGGTCTGATCGGGTAGAAAGAGCCACAGTCCTAGCCCCCACCTTCCCGAAGGAACACGGTACCTGCTGTCTCCAGCAGCCCAGCCAGCACCAAGAATCTCAGCTCTCCGAGAGCTGCTGGCCTTGGCCGCCAGACCTTTGGATTTATGAGGGTCACAGTGCACCACACCATCCCTCCCTGCACCAGGTGGCCCTGCTGCAGTGTCCACGCCCAGTCCTCCTGTTCGGCCCCGCCCTGCTTTCACCAAGCCAATCCTGGAAGGTTGATTCTGGGCCAGGAACGTAGCTGCAGTCCCTGAGCGCCCTGGTTCCAGGCGCCTCCCAGGTCAAGAATCCTTCGAATAAATCCTACTGTCTTCAAGGTGACTAGCAGATGTTCCCAATCAAAACCTCAGACCACGGTGCAATTACCCTTCTAGGGATTGCTAAGGACCTCCTAGGGACCTAAGATGCACAGGGTGTATCTGCCTCAGTAAGTTCAGTGTTATTTATAAGCAAAAGATTCGAAACAATATAAATGTCCAACAATAAGAGATTGGTTAGGTAAATGATGGCAAATCCACAAAACCCTACAGGGCAACCGTTAAAAGTCATGTTGGGAAGTGGTGATCTTGAGCTAAATTCAAGGTCAAGGCTAAAAGCAAAACTCAATGAATTATTTACAGTCAGATCGCAATTTTTTGTAGTAGATATCCATCTTCAGGTTATGAAATTATGAAAAATTATTTTTTTCTTTATTCTGTTTTCCTAATTTTCTGCAAGCAGTATATATTATTTTTGTAATCAGAAAAAAATGTTATCTTACTGTTGATTTCTAAGCACTTTTTGTAACTGGAAAACAGTGAACTGATAAGCAAAATTTATCCCCAAATGTCATTTTTTTAAACACTAAAAGTTTGTTTTTTAAAAAAGTTTTGAGTTCACTATTAATGCAACAGAGACTTTTAAGAATTACCAGCCTGATCAACATAGTGAAACCCTGTCTCTACCAAAACTACAAAAATTAACCAGGCATGGTGGCAGCTGCCTACAATCCCAGCTACTCGGGAGGCTGAGGCAGGAGAATCGCTTGAACCTCAGAGGCAGAGGTTGCAGTGAACCAAGATCACACCACTGCACTCCAGCCTGGGTGACAGAATGAGGCTCAGCCAAAAAAAAAAAAGAAAAGAAAAGAAAAAAAAAGAATTAACTTTTGAAGTCATCACCCTTGAATCCAGAAAATATATATGTTGTTAGAGGGTTGATTAATTTTGTTTGTTTGTTTGTTTGCTTACTTCTGAAAGCATTTCTTTGAACTTGGTCGGTGGGAGTCTAATCCTGTTAACCTTTGGAGTTCTTTAACAGCAAATTTCCAGCCACTTTCTGGATCAGAGCAGTTACAGTCTATGAGATGGGGGAAACCCGGTTTTCCAGCCAAGTGACTTCCATAGAATTCTGCAATGCATGGAAATATCCAATATTTCTCTTCCTCAAAGATAAGAGAAACAGCTGAGGCCTATTTCTCTCAGTCCATCCAGGGGTTATCCGGGATGTTCAGGAAATCTGTGTATGCCCCAACACTTAGGAAGACTTCACAAAACTTTGCAATGTGCTCTTGTAGCTTAGGGCATAGAAAGCACAGTTGTCTTATAATATTCCTGTATAATGGTTGCTGAGGGGATGTTTAATGTTGTTACACAGGAAGCTGTGCTGAACAAGGGTCTTTTGTTTTCAGATCGGACTCTGGGCAGGAAGTGAATCTTAACAGGGAAGGAAGCAACAAAACTCTACCTTTGGCTTTTGCTGGCCGAGCAAGGAAAGGCCTATAGACACAGGGCATTGCACAGGAACTAAAAGAGCCCTCCTTGGAGCACTACATAAAGCAGCCAATATTTTGAAAAGCATAGGGAAGAGTGAAGTCATCCGGGGCATTTGCAGGCACAACACTAAGAACTTGGTGACAACAGCCCTGAAGCAAAACACCAGCATGTACTGGGCAGGGCTTGAGAGATAAGACAGGACATCTGTAGCTAAACATGGTGGAGTCCATTTCCTGGGCTTTCTGGAGCTATGCAGGGTGATAGGCTCATCCTGGCTTGCCCAAGACTCTCCTCATTTTAGTACTAAAAGTCCGTGTCCTGGGAAACTCCTCAGTCCCAGGCCAGGTGGTTCAGAGTCAGCAGTCCTGGATGAGTCAGTGCTCTCCTACAAGCAGAGTTATGTTTCTTAATCTCCCTGAGTCACAATTTTCTCATTTGTAAATAAAATAGGGTAATATAATGCCTACTCTGAGTTTTTGTGAAATTCAAAAGAAATAAATCTTGAAAAGGTAATAGAACCAAATTTGGCACATAGTAATTATTCAATGTTAACAGGAAGGAAGGAAGGGAAGGACGAAGAAAATGTTAAAAGATCATTTTTTAAGGTAAAAATCATAACTCTTTACTCATATAAAATGAATATGTATCAAAGATTTTATTTTTAACTCATTAGTTTATGATAGAAGCAGTCAAATGTTACAACCCATTGCAAGGAGTATTCAGAGAATCCCACAGTAAAGCCAATAAGGAATGCTGAAATCAACTTACATACAGAAATAAAACTGGTCTATCTACAGGGTAAAGATAGACTGCATGTCATTGGACACAATCATTTGTACTCCCATGGGCAAGAATAATCTGCATTAGTCTAAGTTTTCTTCAACTTACAGAGTTGTAAAATAGCTCAAAGACGATGAAAGGCAACCTTTTTTTTTTTTTTTTTTTTTTTTTTTTTGCCTATTTGAAAGTCTTTCATAATCTTTCCTAATAGAAGAAAAGAAAGAAGGAAAGGAGAGAGGGAGGAAGAAAAGGAGGGAGGGAAATAAGTGTGGGTCTGATAAGGTTTGGATATGATTTGGCTCTGTGTCCCCACCCAAATCTCATGTTGAATTGTAATTCCCAATGTTGGGGGAGGGACCTGGTAGGAGGCAGTTGGATCATGGGGGTGGATTTCCCCCTTGTTATTCTCATGATAGTGAGTGAGTTCTCAGGAGATCTGGTTGTTTAAATGCATGTAGCACATCCCCCTTCACTCTTGCTCTCCCGCTCTGCCATGTGAAGAAGGTGCTTGCTTCTGCTTCACCCTTCCACCATGATTGTAAGCTTCCTGAGGCCTCCCCAGCCATGCTTCCTGCACAGCCTGAGGAACTGTGAGTCAATGAAACCTCTTTTCTTCAGAAATTAGCCAGTATCAAGTAGTTATGTATAGAAGTGTGAGAACGGACTAATACAGGGTCTTTAGTGAGAAGTTTATGCCAGAAATGAATGAATCGTATGTATGATGAGTTTATGTAAGAATGGCTAAATGCAGCAGGGTGTATTCCTTATCCACTCCTATGTAACAAATTTCACAAACTTAGCAGCTTAAAAAAACATGCATTTATCACCTCATAGTTTCTGTGGGCTGGGAGTCCAGGAATAACATTGCTGGGTTCTCTGCTTCAGGATCCCCTCTGAAAGCTACAATCAAAGTGTCATACACAAAATCTTATCTCAAGCCTTGACTAGAGAAGGACCCACTTCCGAGATCACATAGTTGAATGAATTCAGTCCTTACAGCCCGTTGAACTGAGGACCTCCCCAACATGCTCACCTGCTTCATCAAAGTCTGCGAGAGAAAGAGAGTCCACTAGCAAGAGGACACTGCAGTCTTATCTAATGTAATCACTGAAGTGACATCCTGTCACATTGGTCACCTTTTCTATTCTATTCATTATAAATGAGTCCCACATGCTGCCACACTCAAGTGGAGGGGATTACACAGGGCTGGAGTACCAGAGGTGGGGCTAATTCACTGTCATCTTAGAGTTCTTCCATCACACGGAAATTCTCAGCTCACCAAATCTGGGATTCCATATCTGGCTATTCCTGAAGCTGGAGGCCTGGCATATTTTTTAGTGTCCATTTGGATCAGCTGATAAACCCAGGGTGTGTCTACTGACTGGAGGAGTAAGAACTATAAGGCTAATTGAAATGAATCTACATAAAATAGTGACATGATTTTTCTAAAAATTACTGGAAGGTAAGGGTTGATTGAGACTTTAAAATAAAACCAAAAATTATTCTAAATGTTTCATATTTTATATAAGAAAGTTTTGATTTTTACTGCAACCATTTTCTAACTCTTAAAATAAAGGAAGGATAATTCAAGTATTGATATCTTCCCAACATAAATATACAGGAACATAATGTAGCTTCCTTGTATTTTATCTTTGATTTACACAAAGAGAATTTTTATACAAATATTCCAGGCTCATTAGTTTTCCCAAAGGCTTCTCATAATCCTTTGATATTTAAATAATTCCCTCTTTCAAGTCATTTTTTATATTCCTTGTCAATTCTCTTTTTGTTAATTTGCCCAACTTATCTGGATCTTCCTTTGTCACTGGCTCTGTAAATTTGAGTATTTCTCCAATAATGCTCCTATCAACTTTATGAAATCCTTTGTCTTTTGCAAGATTTAAAAATTCCCTTTATAATAAGCATTCTACAGTAAGTGAAGACACACTAGCAAATATATGAGTGATGGATCAAGAGAGACAAAGTGTTAAAAATGGAGAGATGCAACTTTTAAAAATGAAATTCTTAGTTATAATCTAACAAAATAAGTACAGGACCTGTATGCTGAAAACTACAAAACACTAATGAAGGAATCAAAGAAGGCATAACTAAATGGAGAGATATAACATGTTCATGAATTGGAAGTCTCAGAATTATTAAAATGTAAATTCTATCCAAATTGATCTATAGATTCAACCCAATCACAATCAAAATCCTAACTGGCTGTATGAATTGACAAGCTGATTCCAACATTCATATAAAAATCTAAAGAATGTACAAGATTCAAACAGCTTTGAGAAAAGGAGAAAAAAGTTAAAGGATTCACATTATCTGATTCCAAAACTTCTTATAAAGCTACAGTCATCGAGTCAGTATGGTACTGGCAAAAGGAGAGATGCATTCTATATATCTATCTGTCTATATATCTATGTGGAATATAAAAAAGAGTTCAGAAATAGATCCGCAAATAAGATCAATTGAATTTTGACAAAGATGAAAAAACAATTCAATGGAGAAAGGACAGAATTTTCTTTTGTTTTCTTTTTTTTTTTTCCTTTGAGACGGAGTCTCGCTCTGTCGCCCAGGCTGGAGTGCAGTGGCATGATCTCGGCTCACTGCAAGCTCCACCTCCCAGGTTCAGGCCATTCTCCCGCCTCAGCTTCCCAGGTAGCTGGGACTACAGGCACCCGCCACCCGCCCAGCTAATTTTTTGTATTTTTAGTAGAGACGGGGTTTCACCGTGTTAGTCAGGATGGTCTCAATCTCCTGACCTCGTGATCTGCCTGCCTCGGCCTCCCAAAGTGCTGGGATTACAGGCATGAGCCTCCATGCCTGGCCCAAGGACAGAATTTTCAATAAACAATGCTGAAACAATTAGACATCCATATGCAGGAAAAAAGTCTTTGACTTATATGTTCATTTTATACAAAAAAATTAATTCAAAAAGAATCATAGACCTAAATGTAAAATATAAAAACTTTTAAACTTTTAAAATAAAATGTAGGTAAAATCTTCATGACCTACAGTTAGGCAGAGTTCCTGGAGATGATATCGAGAAGTTAATTCATAAAAAGAAAAAATTTGTAAGTTGGATTTCATTAAAACTAGAAACTTTTGCTCTAAAAAGAGCAAAATTAAACTTATAAGAATAAAAAGAAAAACCATGGACTGTCATATACCTGACAAAGGGTATACAGACTACAGAAAGTACTCTCAAACTCAACAGTAAGAAAATAAGCAACCCAAGTTAAAAATGGGCAAAATATCTGAACAGACACTTCACTAAAGAAGATATGTGGATGGAAAATAAGCATAAATAAAGAAGATCCATGGATGGCAAATAAGCATAAGATTTTCAACATCATTACTCATTAAGGAAATGCATATTGAAACCACAATGACATGCCACTACATACCTACTAGAATGGGGAAAAAACTGACAACACCAAGTGCAGAGCCACTGGAGCACTCATACATTGCTGATGAGAATGCAAAATGGTAAAACCACTTTACAAAACAGTTTGGCAGTTTCTTATAAAGTTATAACACCAAAACCAGAAACAACAAAATGTCCCTCAACTAGTGAGGAGTGCTACGGTCTGAACATTTCTGTCCTTCCAAAATTTGTATATTGAAACCTAATCCCCAATGCAAGGGTATTTGGAAGTGGGGACTTTGGGGTGGGATTAAATTATGAAGGCAGACCCCTCATGAATGGGGTCAGTGCCTGATATGGTTTGAATGTGTAACCCTTCCAAATCTCATGTTGAAATATAGTCTCCAGTGTTGGAAGTGGGGCCTGGTGTGAGGTGTTTGGATCATGGAGGTGGATCCCTCATGAATGGCTTGGCACATTCCCTTGGTGATAAGTGAGCTCTCACTCTGAGTTTATGTGAGATCTGGTTGTTTAAAAGTATGTGGCATCCCCCCCACACACACACTTTTGCCATGTGATGTGCCTTCTCCTGCTTTATCTTCCACCATGAATAAAAGCTTCCTGAGGCCTCCCGAGCAGTTGCACAGATGCCAGCACCGTGCTTCCTGTATAGCCTGCAGAACTATGAGCCAATAAAACCTCTTTTCTTTATAAATCACTCAATCTCAAGTATTTCTTTATAGCAATGCAACAATGGACAAAGGCCAAGCGCGGCGGCTCACTCCTGTAATCCCAGCACTTTGGGAGGCGGGTGGATCACTTGAGGCCAGGAGTTTGAGACCAGCCTGGCCAACGTGGTGAGACCCTATCTCTACTAAAAATACAAAAATTATCCAGGCATGGTGGTGCACACCTATAATCCCAGCTACTCAGTAGGCTGAGGTAGGAGAATCACTTGAACCCGGGAAGAAGAGGTTGCAGTGAACCAAGATCACACCACTGCACTCTAGCCTGGGTGGCAAAAAAAAAAAAAAAAAGAATGGACTAACACAGTGGCCTGACAAAACAGGCCCCAGAGGATCCCCATCCACCATGTCAGAACATAGCTAGAAAGTGCTGTCTATGAACCAATAAGTAAACCCTCACCAGACACTCAATCTACCGAACCTGCTGATGCCTTTATCTTAGACTTGCCAGCCCCTGGAACTGAAAGAAATAAATTTCTGTTGTTTATAAACCACACAGTTTATGGTACTTTGTTACATAGCCCAAATGGACTAAGACAAGTGGATAAACCAGCTCTGGCGCAGCCATACAATGAAACATTATCGAGCTGTGAAAAGAAAAGAAACATTGATGCATGCAACAACTTGGGTGAATCTCAAGTGCATTATGCCATTTGAAAGAAGTTACACTCAAAAGACTACATAAGACTACATACTGTGTGATCCCACTTATACAATATTCTGCAAAGGCAGAACTGTAGCAAAGAGAACATATCAGGGTTTCTAAGAGTTGGGGAGAAGGGAGGATTGGACTAACAAAGAGAAGCTGCATTAGAGAGACTTTTAGGGTGATGGAACTGTTGAATATCTTAATTGTGGTAGTGGTTACACGAGTCTATGCATTTGTCAAAATCATACATCTGTACTCAAAAAAAAAGAATGTTACCATACATAAATTAAAAGTAAACTTTTGAAAATCATCAACAAAATTTGAAAATAATAAAAAAAATTTGATCAGGGTCTGTCTCACTTTATAAGGGATCAATTTATTGGTCACTTTATTGATGTACAAGGTTCAGGTGCACTCTCTTACTTATTAATTTATTCTTTCTTTTTCTTTTTCTTTTTCTTTTTCTTTCTTTTTTTTTTTTTTTGAGACAGAGTCTCACTCCATCACCCAGGCTAGAGTGCAGTAGCGTGATCTTGGCTCATTGCAGCCTCCACCTCCCAGGTTCAAGGGATTCTCGTGTCTTGGCCTCCTGAGTAGCTGGAATTACAGGCATGCACCAGCATGCCTGGCTAATTTTTATATTTTTAGTAGAGATGAGGTTTCGCCATGTTTGGCCAGGCTAGTCTCAAACTCCTGGCCTCAAGTGATCCACCTGCCTTGGTCTCCCAAAGTGCGGGGATTACAGGCGTGAGCCATCACACCTGGTCTCATTCATTCTTTGTTTCTAAAACACCTGTTGAACAATGTACCAATGAAATTCCCTTGATTCTGTTCCTAACAGCTCTAGAAGGCCTCTCCTTCTCTACTATTCCAACCTGAGTTTGAGCATTCTTCATTTGCTCTAGCCCTCTCCTTCTCTACTATTCCAACCTGAGTTTGAGCATTCTTCATTTGCTCTACCATGGTATTCCCACAACTTTTCAACTGGTTTTCTTATTTCTAGCCTTAATCCCCCCACCACCAGGCCTTTTCCTGAAGCTACCGAAATGATTTTTCTAAAGCATAAATAAGATCTTACTCTTCCCTTGCTTAAAACTCAACAGAACTTTTCATATCTTCAGTGCCTCTCCACTAACAATCAATGGAACCCAAACTCTTTAGCCTGGTACCCAAGGCCCTACATGATAAAGCTTCTCCTTGACTTCTTAATCTCTTTATTGTTGTAGCCACCCTCATGCAGTCTAGTCAGACTGAGTTATTAGCCTTTACTCAGACATATGGTAGAGTGTGTTATTGGTCAAAATATTCACTGCCCTTCTCTGTGGGAGGATTTGTATTCCTGATGCACTGACATCAAGCTTGGCCACGTGACTCATCCTGTCAAATAAAATGTAAGCGGAAGAGATTCATGCCACCCAGAGCAGAAACTTTAAGGACCAATGTATGGTTCTACTATCTCTCTTCTCTCTGCCACCAGCAATGAACATATAATATGAGCTAAAAATAAACCTTCATTGTCATAAGCTACCAATATTTGGGGTTTGTTTGTCACCACAACATAACTTAGCCTAAGCTGACTGAAACACTCTTAGGTTGAAAGCACCACAATTATTCACTTTGTAGTCTCTGTGCATAGTATAGACACATAACTGCATAACTGGCATTCGCTACATACTTGTTGAATAAATGAATACAATGAGTGAGTGAATAAACAAGTGACCAATGAATGAACAAGTGATCTGGGCCTTTGCACATGCTATTCTCCCTGTAAAGAGTGGCCATCCCCACTTCTTCACTTGCCCGACTCTTCCTCAAGTCAAACCTCGAAGATCTCCTCTAAGAAGACTTCCCTGCCCATCTGTCTTAGGCCTTTGGTGCTGCTATAACAAAACACACAGACTGGGTAACTTATAAACAACAGAAATGTATTCCTCACAGTTCTGGAGGCTGGGAAGTCCAAGATCAAGGCACAGCATTCAGTGTCTAGTGAGGGCCTTCTTGCTGCATCCTCACATGGCAGAAAACAAAATGCAAAAAAGGCCTAAGCTGGTTCCTTCCAGTCTTTAATAAAGCACTAATTCATTCATGAGGGTGGAGCTCTTTTGAGTTAATCACTTTCCAAAAGGCCTACCTCTTAATGCCACGACAATGGGGATTCAGTTTCAACAAATGAATTTGGGGAGACATTTAGACCATAGTACCATCCTCCCCACTCTGCAAGGCATCCATGTGTATTTCTGCTCTTATAATAATTGTCTCTCCCTGCTCTGACTTTAAGACCCTAAGGCAGAGCTAGGTTGGCCTCACCTTAGTGGCTCCTGTGCCCAGCACAGTGCCTGGCCCAGAGCAAGTAGATGGATGAATGAATGAAGGAGTGAGAGAGTGTGGAGTTTGCAGCTCTTCCAAGTAGCCACAGGCCCTCTCCACTCCAGGCCTTTGCAAATGCTCTTCCCTCTTCCTGGAGCACCAGTCCCCATCCTACTTGCCTGCCTAACCCTTCTAAATCCTTTAGCATCACCTGCCCCATCCACTGCCCATCCCTGTCACAGCTAAGTCCTCCCTCTCCCTGTTCCCACAAACTTAACATATCCCTCCAACAGAGCCCTTGTCACGTAGCTGAGATCCTCTGTGGTCTGTCTCTCTCTGAGCACTCTGAGGGCACGGATTGCATCTGATTCATACTATGTCCCCATACCTAACAACAGCAAAATCATGATAGCAATAACAAAAACAACAATAACAGTAACAACCAACCAGGGCTTGTTGCAGTGAAATTAATGGATGAATTAATATTTGAATGAATTAATGGATTAATTTGAAATGGTTCTCACCTCTTCTTCCATTGTCCCTCAGAAAGGCCCAGGCTCGCTGGAGGATGACTTTCTGAATGTGATGGGACTCAGCTGACGGACCTCTGTTACCACAGCTGACTTCTCTCCCAGGCCCTTGCACTTGTCCCTAACCTCATGCGCCACATGACCCCATAAGTGCGTGCAACAAGGCTATAAAACTCAGCACACAGACCCCCTTCCCAAATCCACTTCCCATGTACCCCAGCAGGCCTGCCAGAGATGTCTCAGAGCACATGACTCCAAGGAAGTGTGCATACCAGGCCCAACCGGCTTGGAGCCTCCTCTAACCTGCAACCAAAGGAGATGACTGGGAGAGGGAGGAAAGGAGAAAGGTAGGCAGTGAAGGAGGAGCAAGAAGGAGTCTGCATCTATCCTGAGGTCAACAAGCATGGCTAATTGCATAATCAACTGCAGATGGGAGCCAGAACTCTGACAGTGAGACAAACACCCAAGGTCAAGACACACTAATCACCTCCTCACCATGCATTCCTCTCTAACTGACTCTTGCTCTGGAAAATCCCAAGGGAAGAAAGGAGAATGAGAGGAGGAAAGAAAAAGAAGCACTCATTCTGAACCCGTCCTGCAGGAAGGCCTCCAGGAACTTCAATCACCCAGAAGCCAACTAGGAACTAGAAACAGAAAGCTGCAGAACTGATCACGACTCATCAGAGGCCATGAGAGCAAGGAAAGAATCAGGAACTGTCGCAAATTGGAAGAGTCTGAGGAAACACAACAGCTATGAGCAATGTGGGATCCTGAATCAGATCCCGAAACAGAAAAAGAGCACTAGAGAGAAACTGGTGAAATTTGCATAAGGTACAATAATAGCATTGTACCGGTGTTAATTTCCTGGTTTTGACCATTGTGCCATGGTTACGTAAGTTGTGAATATTAGGGGAGGCTGGGTGAAGGATATGCATGAACTTTCTAAATTATTTTTGTAATTTTTCTGTAAGTCTAAAATTATCTTTAAAAGGGTGTTTTATTTTGTCTTTTAAAGGACTTCCAGGCAGCCAGCAACATCCTGGTAAGAATGAAGTCATTCCCACCAAACCTGGTTTTGCTGAATTGGCCATGAATGTGGCTTATTTGTTTAGCAATCAGGGATATTGTTCTCTGTAGAAACCTACAGTTCTTCCGTGAAGCTTGGATATCTCAAGCGGAAGGAGGAGGAGAGCTGGAAGTGACAGGAGGAGAGAAAGGATTAATGCAGGCAGGTTGGAGTCATTTAGCACAAGGGCAGACAGGCCTACACACCTGAAGGACCTCTAGAGGCAGCCTCCTGTTCCAGCACAATCACTGGTATCTTTATAATCCAACTCCATTTTTGCAGCAAATGTTTCTGGAGCCCTGAACCACACATCAAGCTAGGGACACAGTATTGAAGTCCACAGTCCTTTGGAGGGCAAGACTTAGTTCCTGCCCTCCAAAGGCTCACAAACCGGGGGGCAAGTATACACAAACACAAAAGAAAATCGTATGTGATTTCCATCATTTTGAAATGTGAGGTGTGCTATGGGACCTCAGCTGAGGAAGTTACTTATTCAACCTGCAGGGAGTCAAGGTCAGAAAAGCCTCCAGAGAAGGGGATATGGGCGTTAGAGGTGCTAGAGCCCAGGAGTTGAGGTGGAGAGTGGCTAGAATAGAACCTAGAGACTGGGCAGAAACTAGATCAGAAAGGACCTTGACTATCCTGCTACAAGGCCACTAGGACTTGATTCTGCAGCAATGGAAAGTCCCTGAAGGATTCTAGCAAGGGTGTGGCTTGATTTAAGGAAGCTCAGAGGCTGCAGTGTGGAGAGGTGTCCTTTTTTCAAGAGTCTGAGTTGAGGAGAGGTTATAGTGAGGCCAGACTGTGCCCTGCTTTTGGGGGCGGAATGTACACTGTGTGACAGTGAAAATGAACACAGCAATAATCTAAGCAGAGAGGCTGAGAAAACAGCTTCTTCCCCACAGGACCTAATTCATGAGCCTCCACTGCCCATCAGGCCACACTGCCTTTCCCCGCGTGCAAAAGCTCAGCTGCTCCAGGCCAGGAGGGTTGCTTGTTCATGTGCTAGACTGCCTAAAGGTGACACGATTAATGTTCTCCTTGGAATGACTTCCCCATAGCATTTCAGGTCCATCATGGCCAGCTCAAAATGAATAGCAGAGAGACTCAGCCTCCTGGCGCCTGCCTAAAAGAAGCAGACGCAAGGGGAAGTGGAGCCCCCTCCCCGCAGCTGTCACATTGGGTTCAGGGATTCCCTGTTCCTCTGAGTGTTGTGGATGTGTGCGGGTAACATGGAGACATTCTTGAGTTCCCAATAGTCACCAGGAACTCTGGGAGAGAGCACCAGGATAGAAAGGAGAGGCACGAGCTGGGCAGGTGGCTCAAGCCTGTAATCCCAGCACTTTGGGAGGCTGAGGTGGGTGGATCACTTAAGGCCAGGAGTTTGACAGCACCCTGGCCAACATGGTGAAATAGTAAAAATACAAAAATTAGCCAGGTGTAGTACTGTGCTCCTGTAATCCCAGCTACCCAGGAGGCTGAGGCAGGAGAATGGCTTGAATGCGGGAGGTGGAGTTGCAGTGAGCCCAGATTGCGACACTGCACTCCAGCATTCCAGTCTGGCTGGCAGAGCAAGACTCTGTCTCAAAAAGAGAGGGGAGGCAAGGGGAAGAAGGAGGGGAGGGGAGGGAAGGGGAAGGAGGAGGGGAGGGGAGGGAAGGGGGAGGAGGAGGGAAGGGGAGGGAAGAGGAGGGGGGTGTGGAGGGGAGGGGAGAGAAGGGGAAGGGGTGGGGGAGGGGAGGGGAGAGAAGGGGAAGGGGTGGGGGAGGGGAGGGAAGGTGAGGGAGGGAGGGAGGGAGGCAGGCATGGTTGAAAGTCCCCAGTTACACTGCACTGGCCACTTCAGCAGCAGGGACGGCAGGCTAGAGATGCTGCCAAGGAGACCCAGGTCCCAGGAAATGCATGAGGGTGACCTCGTCTGCTGGAATGACATTCTGGAAGGACAAATGACTTGTTCCAGAATACACAGCAGGTAAATGGCAGAAGGGGGATTTGAACTCAGGTCTTCAAATCCTCTAGACCCAGAGCCCAAGCCAGTCCAGAACATCTCTGTGCTTTCTGGAACTTAAAAGAGGCAGAGGCCTCACATGGCCCCCTGCGTGCCCTCCCTATCGCCCTGCTGGCCAATGTTTCACAAGAGTACTGGGTACCTACTAGGGGCCAGGCCAGTCACTACCCCTCCTGAACCATGGCCTTTTCCACTTTGTCCTCTGAAACGAACTGTGGAAATGTCTCTCACACACATAGGTTTTCTACAAATGCTTTTTGCACCGTTTTGTTTATTTATACACCATCTTCTTCCAAAAATGCATACATAGTATAATGTTTTCTTTAACAAGTGAGTAAACAGAGGCAAAGGAAACATACATTCACCTCCATTTTTTTTTTAATCAGGCAGTGATTCAAGCAATAGTTTAAAATAAACAAAAAGAGTAAAAACTGTTTTTGGAAGAAATGAAACTATTTTTGTTACGAAGCCTGGAAAGAAAGTTCTCCCATAGACTGAATAAATATTAGTTCCTTCCTTTCCCTTTGCCCCTTCTGCCTGGAAACCCAAAGTCCTCCTCCATCTTCAAGCTGGAAGCCTACCTCTCTTGCCTCGGCTGGGCAAATGCATAAAGATAAGACACTCTTTTTAGAAAATTAAAGTATAACATACATACATTAAAATGCACAGAAGTGTACTGTTCTGTCAATGTTCACAAACCAAATACACCTGTGTCCCCAGCACCCAGATCAAAAAACAGCATTACCAACAAGTCCCCGACTCCCAGCCACTACCTTGCCCCAAAGGTAAATACTGCTTGGACTCCAATACCATGGATCTGCTTTTCCTGCTTTGGAACTTTATATAAATGGAATCATACAGCATGTGGCTTCTTTAGCTCAACCCTGTATTTGTAAGTCATTCATATGTTTGCTTGTAGTTGTAATGTGTTCACTTTCATTGCTGTGGAATGTTCTCGTCCTGTGACTGTACCACAATTTACTCTCCTGTAGATGTTCAGGTTCATTCATTCTTGGTCAAGAAAATAAAGATGATCACGGGTTGCACGTGGGTATTTTTAATCTGCATTAACTCTTGTTAATAATTCATGTAAGTGCTTGAGTTCAGGAGATGCCAACGTTATTTTTCTAAACTTTTAAATTAGACTCAAATACAACATCCAAAAACTGTCAGTCTGGCAACTGACATTATTTTGAAGACTGAAATCTATTTTTGTAACCAAAGATGTCTCAGTCCTGTGGCCAGGGGAGCAACAAGCAAATAGAAAAGGCATAAGAAATGTTTTTTCTTTGCTCTTGTACAAATAGACATTCAACATGTGTAGGCAACATTTATTGAGACGTTATTATGTGTCAGGAACTGTACTAAATACTTTGCATGTATTATTACATTCAATCCTGACAACAACCCTCTGAAATAGCTTTACTTGAATTACTCTCAATTTTCAAGCTCTGTCTGTGTCATCCCATCTTTCTCATCCTCAGGTCTTACTGTAGGATCCAGTATAACCAGGCACTCAATAAATGCTTATTAAATAGAGCAATGAATGAATAACAGCAGCTACCATTTATTGAGCCCTTAGTATATACAAGGCACTGTGCCAAATGCTTACATCCGTTATCCTGTTTAATCTTACCAACAAATCTGTGAGGACATAGGGAACAACTTCCGGGTTTTTGCCAGGCTCATGAGTCCCACCTTTTCTGAGAATGATGAATGCACATGTCCACAAGCTGCCATATTTGTGCTCCCTGATCCCATCCTTTGGTCACAGTTAATTGAACTGGGGTGCAGTTCCACCAGTTAGATTATTTCTTGGGAATTTGGACTTGTGGTTAAAAGATGGCCAGTTAGTCCTGCCTGTGGCTAGAATTGAGGAACTGTAAACTCATTCGCAAGCTGCAGTGAAGGCTTTTTTTTTTTTTTTTTTTTTTTTTTTTTTTTTTTTTTTTTTTACAAAATAATGGAAAAAGAAGGTCTGCAGGGAGAAAAAAAAATTAAGTGATTAAGCAGAGGGGCACAGAGACAAGAGGCAGAGTCTTTCCTAGGTTCCTGTCTGTTTCTCTGGTTCTCACTCCAAGGCCTCCAAAAGCCCAGACTTGAGTTCTAGTAAATTCTCCAGGTTTTGTTAAAATGGCCCAAGTTGATTCCTACTAGTTACTACCAAAAAAATAAAAATCTAAGCCAGGGACAGTGGCTCACACCTATAATCCCAGCAACTTGGGAGGCTGAGGCAGGAGGATTGCTTGAGACAAGGAGTTCAAGACCAGCCTAGGCAGCGTTGCAAGACCCTGTCTCTAAAAAATAAATAAATCTAAATGAGGATAAGTCAATATTATTTTTCCCATTCCACAGATGACAAAATGGAGGCTCTGAAGAAGTAAAGTGACTTGCCCAATGTCACACATTCAGTGTGGCAAAGCAAAGACTTAAGCCCAAGCCCACCCAAGTCTCTGCAGCCTGAGCAGCCTCCCCTTCCACACACCAGTGTTGCTTGGTACATCTGTCCAAGCCGATGGGATATCTGTCTTCCCCCCACCGCCCCCGCTAGTTTTTTGAGGGCTGGAGTCATGTCTGACTCACTGTAGCAGCTCCACCTAGGCTATACACCATCAGGTGTCACTTGCAAAACACCAGGGTGGAGATTTCACAGGGTTAGAAGAAACATCATGGCATGACTGATGGGAAATTAATGGGTTTTGGTGGCTGCAAATTGTAGAGGCAGAAAAGTGGAACATGGAACTGAGACACTCCGTGGTGACCTGGACAGAGAAGCCAGTGAGAAATTGATTAAAGTTGGTGGCAATGGACTTTGGATCCTAGATCAGAAGAGGGACAACCATAGACTAAAGCCCTTGGTGGCAGTACTGTACATCACTGAAAATAGAGAGCTCCAGAACCTTCCTCATGCCCACAGTCTCAGCCCAACTGACCTGACTTCGGCCTTGGCAAAGGAAGTGGTTTTGGGTCCAGGCCAAATGTGGGGGCCTGGGCTGACCCCAGAGGCTGGACTCAGAGAATCCTAAGTCCTCACTCTTCAGAGCCTGGACCATTTGATCTCCGCTGCATCCACATACTCCAACTTATCTTCCACGCAGCAGAGAGATCTTTCTAAAACAACCTGACCATGCCACCCCTCTTAAAGCCCTTATATGGCTCCCAAGGCCTTCACCCTGTCATTCAAGGCCTTTTACGACCTGCCTTTCCTGTCTTTCCTCATAACACACCATTCATTCACACTCAACTTTGCTCCCAATGCTCCGAGTTACCTGTGTCCCTGGAATCACCTTGGTCTCTCGACACCTATTCTATCATTGTACACATCAGCTATTCCGTCTCCTGAAACATCTCACTCACTGCATCCCATTCATCTGATGAAATCTTGATTGAACTTTAACCTCAACTCAAGAAACACACCCTCAAAGAAGCCTTTTCTGACCTCCACAGACTGGGTTAAATGTTCTTTCTTTGAGCACACATCTGGCACACAAAATATATTGTTCTGGGATCATTTGTTTATACATCTGCTTCTTTTAACACATTGTCAGCTCCTAGAGGGCAGAGACCTTGTTTTCCATATCCTTTTTTTTCCATCAGTTCACAGCAGAGTTCTTGGCCTGTAGTGAGCATCAGTAAGTATTCATGGGACATATGGGTGGATAGATGCAAATGGGGTAAGTTTATGGGTGATGGGAGTTTGAATGGATAGATGAGGAGTGAGGGAATGGGAGGAAGAATAAATGCATGTGTAGGAGGATGGGGAGGTGGTTAGAATAGAGGAAGGAAGGAATGAAGACAGGAAGGAAGGAAGGAAGGAAGGAAGGAAGGAAGGAAGGAAGGAAGGAAGGAAGGAAGGAAGGAAGGAAGGAAGGAAGGAAGGACTGAAGATGGGAGGAGGCCTAGGTAGATAAGTGGGAGGACAGATGGGTGAATGGATAGATAAATGGATAGGTCATAGGAGGATGGAGAAAGGATAAGTGGACCCATAGGAGGATAGATGAGTGGATGGATAGGTGGGTAGATGGATGGATCAATCAGTTCTGCCTAGGCTTAGGGTTCAGTTCTTAGATTGTCTTTGTGGCCTGGACTCCTCTCAGAGTTCTGCTGCCTGCCGATGACTCCTGAAATTGAACATGTGTATAATCAAACTCATATTCTCCTTTCTCACATTTGATTCCCTTCTAGCGTTCAGTTCCTTGGTGACTAGCAACACCACCCACCTGGCTGCACCGGGTTGGCCTAACTTGTTTGGGGCAGGATTAGGTAGAAATCTGGGTTCTGCTCCTAATTAGCTATGTGTCCTTGAGCAAGTTACTTGAGTGCCATAAACCTCACTGCTGCATGTGAAATATAAAGAAAATATTACCCACCTCCTCAGGATGTTGGGAGGATGGAATTAAAGGCTGCAGGTAGCGTGACTAACTCATTGTCAGGCCTCTCTAAGGAGATGCCAGGACTGGGCTGGGGGCAGGAGAGAAAGTTCTATACCCAGTCCCTGCTCAGCCCTCAGCCACTTACCCTGAAATAAGCTCTACCCTGAATACAGACCTTCAAGAAGCCCCAGAAATAAGTTTCCCCAGAAA
This sequence comes from Macaca nemestrina, assembly GCF_043159975.1. Lineage (NCBI taxonomy): Eukaryota > Metazoa > Chordata > Mammalia > Primates > Cercopithecidae > Macaca > Macaca nemestrina. The sequence goes on from NC_092142.1 coordinate 65,447,464, forward strand.
GGCCCCTGGAGATAGGAGAGGAGAGGCTGCCTTTTATACTTCAGCTCCTGGAGACCTAGCCCAGGGTCCCAGAAGAGAGGCTTCCCTCCTAAGGGGAGACAGAAGGGGCAGCCTGGCTGTGTTAAACCATTCTTACATTACTATAAAGGAATATATGAGACTGGGTAATTTGTAAGGGGGTAAAGCAAAGATTTCAAAGAAGGAAGGATGGTAGGGAGGTACGAGCTGATCAGGCTCAAGAGACCCCTCCAACATCTCCATGCCATGGGCTCTGTTTGGGATGAATGACATCATGGATACTGTTCTTTGCAAACAGAAAAGACGTTTCTTGGGATTCCCTGTGAGCAGCTGGGGTAACATGAAGCACACTCTAGGGCAAGCCCCAAAGCCCAGCACTTGAGGACTCTCTGGGCATCTCACTGTCCTGAGATCTCACTTCCTGATTTCCCTCAGACTCCTCCCTCCAGCATCCCTACCTATCCCTGGACCAAGCAAACACTAAACACCACTGTGCCTCCCTGGAACCCAGTAGATGCCCCTTCTGCAAATCTGACCCTACACGGAAGAAAGCCTCAAAACTATGACATACCTAGAGACATAAAGAATAGTCATGGGCATGCACAAGCCTCCCCATGAAGATGTCTGTTGCAGTGTTGTGTAGAAGTACGAAAAATGGAAACAAACTAAATGCCCAGAAACAGGGGATTGCTTAAAAAAATATTGCAATACAACCATCTGATCCCATGCTAGGCAGCCACTAGAAGTGTGACATAGGAGAGGAGATATCAGTCAGCAAGCTCACTCCATTTAAGGACACTTGTAGAGTTACACAAGTAAAAAGAAAAGAAAACAGGAAACCTCAATATTCACAATGACTGGTTTTTCTTTTCTTCTTTCTCCTTTTGGTGTTTTCCAAGTGCCCTACACTAATATATATTTGCGGATGGATACATAGACACACAGAGATTGGTAGGCACGCTGTCATAAGCCAACTCCCGGAAGCTACACCCAACACCACTGGAAAACAATCCTGGGTTCCAGTCTGAGGAGCAAGCCAGATTTGCCAGGCCAGTGATGCACAAATAGGGCAGTGGAGGGGAATGACCTCTTTAAGGCTGGGACCCTCCGCAAGGACTCATTCAAAGTGTGCCACACACACTTACCCCAAGCCCCCTCACCCCCACCACAACACACACACACACACAGTCTTGCCAAAGGGGGCAGCTTACAGGTAAAACCGTTCAACAACTAGAATATCCATCCTGGAATGGTCAGCTGGTGTCCTCAGAGAGATCAAGGTTATACCGTGGGCACAGCCCTCGCTTGGGAGTCATAAAGCCTCCAATCCTAGCTCTTTGACCCTAGCCTATCCCCTCCTTTCTCTGATCCTTCATTTGTTCATTCATAAAATAAATGCATGAGGTTGGACAAAGAGTCTCTCAGGTCTCCTTCTTCCAGTCTGCAGGAGGGCTGGGGTAAAGCAGTGCAGGGAGCGGAGCTCAGATCGAACAGTTACCAGAGGAGGCTGGGAGATGTCCTCAGGCACCCAAGCCCTAGACCACGAAGCTTCCCCTGCCTGGCCCCAGGGAAGCCCAAGACGTGATGACTGGCAGGAGTGGGGTGGAGTGAGGTTTGTTTTCTCCACTGGAGCCTGCTCTGCCCCATCCTCCCTGCAGGGCCAGTCCCTGGCCAACTTTCCCTTCCACACCATCCCCATGGCTTCACTGCTTCCCCAAGGTTTAGCATCAACATGTTCAGCCCTTTGTCACCATGCTTTATTTTTGAGAACCACTTTCCAGCCAGTGACAAACCTTTGGGTTTTGAAACAAACCAGCTTTTGACTCCCCTTGCCTCCTAAGCCCCATTTCCTCATCAACAGTAGTGGTTCAGAGAGTATCATCAACAACACAGTTCATCAATTCCTGGAGCAAATTCACTGAGTGCCCACTCTGTGCAGACCCCTGCAGCCCTACCCAGACACTGCCCTCCTGGCGCTCCCAGGCAAGTGGCAGAGGTTAAATAACTAACTTCTCCATGCTGGTGAGCACCCCAACAGAGTAGGGGTGCAATTACTAGGAGCAATATCCTAATGAGGACATGGAGGTCTGAGATATGGGCTGGGATTCATCCAAGGCCCCAAAGCAGGGTGGGGACAGAGCAGGTCCTGGAAGCCTGGAATCCCGGCCTGAGCCAGGCATCCCCTCGGGGCAGGCTTCCACCTGCCAGGGCTGAGCTCTATGCCCTGAGGTTTGGGCAGAGGGGAACGGGGGCACAGGGAGGGTGAGGGGGGTGAAGGAAACAGGCCTGCTGGTGGCTCCGAGGGAAGGTTTCGGCCAGGCCTAGCTGGCATCCCAAAACTTACCTGCCAGCAACCGCGAGCAGGAAGCCCTGCCAGGTTCGCCTGCCCCTTTCAGCGGCTCAGCCACGCTGGGTCCCCCTCTCCATCCCACCCTTTGCCCTTTGCCCGCTACAGGGGTCCCCTGCTCAAATGCCCAGTCTAGCCTTGATCCAACCCGTCTGGCTGTCTTCCCTGACACCTCGTTTGTCTACCCTTCTCTGCACGTGTCTGTGGCTCCCTACTTGCGTCCGTGTGTCATTCCCTACACACGCCTGTGTGTCCTCTTCACACGTCTGGCTGGAGCGCCGGCCTCCCGCATTTCCCGGCCTCCTCGCCACCCTGCCCCGCCTGCCGCTGTGTGGGTGTCGGGCTGGCTGTGCGCAGAGGGGCGCGGCTCGGCCCTCCCCCGCACCCGCGTCCCCCCATCTCTGAGTGACCCGGGCCGCGGCGCCGCGGTGCTGAGGCCCGGGAGCCGCGCCGCCGCCGAGGGAGGCCAGAGCCGGTGACGGTGGCGTGGGCGGCGGCGCGGGGACGACGGGCGGCCGGGCGGGGCTGCGGCAGGGCAGGGGCAGGGCCAGGGCCGGGGCCTGGGAAGCCGCCGCCGCCGCTGCCTCGGCCGGGGATCGCGGGCGGCGAGTCGGCCGGGCTTGCCCGGCCCCGCCTGGCCCGCCCCGCCCCGCCCCTGCGCGCCCAGCAGGCCGAGGCGTAGCGGCGCGCCCCCCGCGACGCCCGAGCCCAAGCCGGAGCGCAGTGGCCTCCGAGCGGGAAGCGGACTGGGAGCCGGAGCCGGAGCGGGAACCGGAGCTGGAGCCGAAGCTGGAGCCGGCACTGCGGCGCACGGAGCGGAGCGCTGCAGCCAAGCCGAGTAAGGGGCGTGGGGCCGGGCGGCGCGGGGGAGGGGCGGCGGGGGTCCTGGCCCCCTTCCCCGTAGCTCTGCGGCGATACCGGCGAGCGACACACCCGGGGGCGCGCCGCGCGGAGCCTGGGTGCGCGGGGCGGGCGGATGCGCGGTCCGGAACCGAACCGCAGCGCGCTCGGAAGGGAATGGGATCCCAGGTCTCCCGCGAACCCTCGACCCTGGGCTGGCCACCGGGATCTGCGCGAGCCGAGGCTGACCCTCAGCGCGCCCTCGGACCTGGGAAGGGGAGGTATCCAGGGTTTCTGCCTGACTCGAGTCCCCGACGAGCATCCACCCCGTGTGAGGAACCCAAGACAGCCTCCCCAGCTCCTTGCCCTCGGTTTTGGGGACCCCTGAGCAACCCAACCGAGAAGGGAAAACTAGGGCGCACTCTTGGCCGGAGTGGGAGAGGAAAGGGACTGGGGCTTCGCGGAGTTTGGAGTTTGAACCCACCCCCACCCCTCTGAGCTAGGAAGTTTGTCGCCTGGGGTATGCCCCCGTCTCCGTGCCTCTGTCTCAGCACCGAGCGTGGGAGAGAGAGCGCGCCCTCCGCACCTTCTTCCCCTTTGGGGCAGACTTTCCCTTGCGCTGTCAGAGGGCCCCGAGGCTGAGTACGAGGCGACAGCTCAGGCTGGCTGCGCAGCGCTGAGCGGCACCGCCGCGGCTCCCCAGGGGCAGGGCCCACCCCACCCCCGGCTGACTCGCGCTGCCCTTCCTCTCTCCCCATCGGGTTCCGCGGTCTGGAGGCTGGAGAGCGTGAGGACCAGGGGCTGCCTTCTCCATCTCAGGCGGGTGCCGGCGTGGGTGGCGGGGCGCAGGCTGGGAAAGGGAGGGCACAAGTAACTGGTGCGAGAGGCAGGGGTTCAGGGATCCTTAGTCTTGAGCCACGATTTCCGATGGGCACCTGCTGAGAGCATGCCGCTCTGGACTCACTCCTCAAACATCATAACTGCTCTGCTGGAAAGAGAGACTTCACCACCCTGTGCCTCAATTTCCTCATCTGCAAGTAAGCAGGAGTCTGTTGTGAGCGGGATGTTTAAGGGCTTTGGAGCCAGAAGGTGAGCTTGGCTGACTTCCTGGCTGTACAACCTTAGACAAGACACGAACCTCTCTGAGCCTCAGTTTCCCCATCTGGAACATGGGGAAGGTGAATTGGGAGCATTAAATGAGATGATGCTGGTGGGGCTATGTAGCCTGGTGTCTGGCACACAGCCTGTGGTCAATTGTGGTGGGCTACAGGTGTCATGAGGTGTCCAGCACCAGTAGATACTGAGATTGAGTGCCTCTGAATCTGAAGTGGTGCTTCCAGCCCCCTCCAAGGAGGCCTTTGAATTCCCCAAGTTGTTGACATTTAATTGCAAAGCAAAACTTGCTCCTTAGGGCCCACCCTTTCTCAGACATTCCCTCCTCCAAGTTTCTCTGCCACCCAGTCTAGTTCTCCCCTGCTTCCCCCCATCTGTCTCCAGGGTGAAAAGGCTGCATCTGACTGTAAGGTGCACCCTTTTCCTCCTTGCCGTTGGCTGGTGCCTGCTGCCCCAGCGAGGGGCACCCGCCCATTGCTTGAGTTCTGTACAAGCGAATTTACACACCTCCCTCCACTCCCAGGTGGAGGATTGCTTTCCCTGAGGAGCCATCAGGCTGTCGGGTGGCTTGGACACACCAATAGTGACGGTTCAGATAGGCAGCAAGAAGCACCAGGGAGACAACCTAGAGGTCTGAGGGTCCCAGCCTTGATTCCTCAAAGACTGTGATGTATTCATCCAGGCGACTGGGCCGTGAGGCACCAGAAATGAAGGATGTCGGGGATGAAATGGAGCCAGTGATTGACTCCATCTGAGGTTCAAACTTCAGAGCGCGGTGTCCCCAGGAAGGGATTTGCTCCAGTCTGTGTGGCTGGGACCTTAGACCCCGAGCAGAGTAGGGCATAGGCCCAGGGAATAGGGGAGGATGCTGGGATCCTGGAGGTGGCAAGGAGTGGTTAGGCAGGCAGGAGTGTTGGGAAGAAAGCGGTGGTCTAGTTCACACCCATGTTGGTCCCTGGCCACCTGTGGCCCAGCTGCCCAGAACAAGGATGAGGGAGGAATCTCAGATGAGGAAACATGTCCACATGGCGCCAGGGGACACCTGGTGAGACGGGCAGGATGCGCTGCCACCTGGGGACTCCTACACGGAATCCCCCGTCTCTCCTCTTTTTCCTCTGTAGCTTCCCCCTCCCCTTCCCCATTCACCCACTAGGGGTCACATCACTGCCTCTTCCAAAATCTTCACTTCTCATCTTCCCAAAGGAGTTAATCAGAACTAATTAGGCTTGAGTCTCCTGCTTCGCTCAGGATTTGGAACACAGCCAGTGGGGAACGTGACGGGGATGCAGGCATTACTGTCAGACTTCAGGAATAATCAGCCAGACACCCTCAGAGGACCATTGCCTGAAACCCTTGCCCTGGAAGTACTCAGAGGATAGAGTGAGGGGTATCTGCTGTCAGCCTCCTAAAGGGAGCAACTGAGGCCAGCAGGGCTTCCGCAGTCCCTTAGCAAGCAGGCGCAAACAAGAGTCACAGCTGAGAGCAGTTTTTTGGAGCTGGACCGCCTGGGTTTATAGCATGTGATTCTGGGCAGGTGACTTATTTTTCAAAGCCTCAGTTCCCTCTTGAAAATGGGAATAAACATTACACACCTCCCAGAATAGTGTGAGGATGAAGAAATCATATACAGACAGCACATAGCCAGTAAACCTCTGCCAGTGGCCCGCATTGTGAACATGTGTCACGCACATGCTGTTTCCTAAACGTACACGTTTTCTCTTTGAATTCTGATAACCAGCTCTCTGATTTAGGAACTATACTTGTCCTCATTTTATTGATGAGAACACTGAGGCTTAAAAAGTTTAAGGACCATCTAACTCTGCCAGGTATCGAATACTTAAAACATCACTGTGATTCATCCTAATTGTACGAGTTTGTAAAACTGATAATTACCACATTGTAATTTAGATGACATGTAATCAGTTATTAGAATGATTCTTTCATGTACATCTTCAATCATTTTATGTCTGAGAACTGAAAAAGAGTATATTAATTGTCCACAGGCTATAGAATTTTTGGACACCTTCATATTTTGTTTTCCTGTTAGAACAGTAATCAAACTGATTTAAAAGAGCAGCTCCCTGTTCATTACCTGTCCTTCTTCTCTCCATTTTTCTCCAGAGCATTTATTACCCCCAACATCTATATATCTTATTCATTTGTTTATTGTATGCCCATACCAATATAACGTGAGCCCTGCAAGAACAAGGACTTTTGACTGTTTTATTCACTATAATATCCTCAGAGCCTAGACTAGTGCCCAGCACTTATTGTGCCTTCCAAAATTAAAAAGTGTTTTACAAACATATGGTCTATTATTGTTATTATTTTTGCCAAGTGTATAGATTGATGAAAATAAAACATTAAGTTAATAGCAGAAACCATTCCCTCAAGTATTTGGCAAATAGAACTTGCTCGAGTGCCAGGGATAATTTGATAAAGGTTAAAAACAATGGATATTATTTTTCTAATATTATAATAAAGTTTATCAGTGAGTTCAATGACAAGTAAATTAAATTTTTTTAAATAACAAATGACATGTTCAAAGGCAATTAGATTAGCCTTAAATTTTTTCATTGAGAATACCCCAGCATGGTGGCACATGCCTGTAGTCTCAGCTGCTCCAGAGGCTGAGGCAGGATCTCTTGAGCCCAAGAGTTCAAGACCAGCCTAGGCAACCCTGGCTCTTTACAACAAACAAACAAAAATCCCACCATTTCTAATGAATTAACGATCACTGACTTGTTCACTTAATTGCTTTTCATTTTGTTAGCACAAAATTTTTTTGAGTCTTCATTTTAGTGATTTTTCAGATTATTAAAAGTCATACATGTTCATTGTAAGAAATAAATTGTAAAATTATTAAAAATGTAAAAAGCATAAAAATCCTCCTTAATCCCAACATTGCCCAGAGAGCACAATGACTGTGAACACGTTAGTGTTCTTTCTATCTGTGTTCTGTGCTTTCTAATCTTTTGCTATGTATTAATATATTCCCTAGTTTTTTTTTTCTTTTACAAAATAAGGATCATGGTATATGCACAGTTCTACAACCTGTTGTGTGTGTGTGTGTGTGTTTTAAAAAATAACAGGGATTTTCCCCCCTTTAACATTATACTGAAAGTCTTTTTTACTTTTTTTTTTTCTTTTTTCCCCCAGAAAGTCATCTTTAGACTGGACTGAAAGTCTTTATGTTACTAATTTGTTTGTTTGTTTGCTTGTTTGAGACAGAGCTTCACTCTGTCCCAGGCTGGAGTGCAGTGGATTTCGGCTTACTGCAACCTCTGCCTCCTGGGTTTAAGCGATTCTCCTGCCTCAGTCTCCCGAGTAGCTGGGATTACAGGCTCACGCCACCAGGCCCAGCTAATTTCTGTATGTTTTGTAGAGATGAGGTTTCACCATGTTGGCCAGGCTGATCTCAAACTCCTGACAAGTCATCTACCCGACTCAGCCTCCCAAAGTGCTGGGATTACAGGTGTGAGCCACCGCACCCAGCCAAGCATTTCTTTAGAAACATGATTTCACAGCCATAGAATATTTCATTGTAAGTGTGTGCCATGGTTTGCTCAGCCTATCCTCCCTTGTTTGGCTTTCCTCCCATGCTTCACTGCTACAAATAATGCTTGTCTGTGTCTCTGTATTTTCTGAGCCCTGAATCAGGCTTCTCTATACATTTGGTCAGGACCTATTTACAACTCGCAGATGAACTGGTTTATGCAGATAGACAGTAAATCAAGCCTTCTAAGTTTGGGCCATGATGGTGGAGAAGAGGCTGGCAGTTGATTCTGTAGAGGGCTACTCGAGGTCCATTAAGGTAACATGGAGACCCAGTAATCTCCAGACATACCCTGGCCACCACTAGTAGAGCACACATGTGGCCAGATGTTGCATGGAGACAGAGGCATCCTT